>NC_092385.1:4262058-4584505 GCF_030028105.1 Mobula birostris | reverse complement strand
TTTCACTGTACGTCTCGCAGTATACGTGATAAATAAATCTATATCATGAATATTGGTGAAGTTTTCAAATTACTCCTTTCCCACTCATCCATTCACACTAAGTTTCAAACAAATTCATGCACAAGGTTGTGTAGCCCATTAACTAAACTTGCCAGACGTCATGGAGCATTGAGACTATTTATCACACAGTACACAATCTTCAAATTAATGTTTGTTTTCTCTTTATGACTCATTGCCTGACCCCTAAGTAACAGAAGAGAGTTACCTGACTGTTCCTCCATCTACAGAACAAGGTAATGGAGAAATAGCTCTTTTAATTCCTCATCAAGGTCAACTGCACTCACACGCAGTTTTGTTTTTACTTTCTGCATTTTGAACTGTTCTGCTGGATAATACTTTAATATGTTAAGTGGTGTTCTGACGGACTGCTGTAAATCCCCTGTGGTAAACATTAGACCAAAAAGCATATGAGCAGAATTAGGCCAATCAGCCCATCGAGTCTGCTCCGACATTTCATCAAAGCTGGCTTATCATCCTTCCCAACACCATTCTCCTGCCTTCTCCCTTTGTTGCTCTTATCAATCAAGAAACTTATCAACCTCTGCTTTAAATATACCCAATGACTTGGCCCCCACAGCTATCCATGACAATGAATTCCACAGATTCACCACCCTCAGGATGAAAAAATTCCTCTACATCCTTCCCCCTCATATTTGTGTTCCAGTAATCCTATGCAATTTTAAAGTTATACTATACAGTTTATACATTCTTTGATACTTTATTCGGTACATCTATACATCTGCTCATTAATGTAAGTATCTAATCAACCTATCATGTGGCATCAACTCATTGTATAAAGGCATGCAGACATGGTCAAGAACAACACACACAAAATGCTGGAGGAACTCAGCAGGCCAGGCAGCATTGATGAAAAAAGCGCAGTCGATGTTTCGGGCTGAAATCTTTCAGCAGGACTGGAGAAATAAAGCCTTTTTCCATAGATGCTGCCTGGCCTGCTGATTTTCTCCAGCATTTTGTGTGTGTTGCTCGGATTTCCAGCATCTGCAGATTTTCCCTTGTTTGAGACATGGTCAAGAGGTTCAGTTGTTGTTCAAACCAAACGTTAGGATGGGGAAGAAATGTGATCTAAGTGACTTTGACCATGGAATGGTTGTTGGTGCCAGGCTGGGTAGTTTGTGTATCTCAGAAACTGCTGAAATCGTGGGATTTTCATGCACAACACTCTCCAGAGTTTACAGAGGTGATATGATAAATAAAAAACTTTCAAAGCAGCAGTTCTTTGGGCAAAATCGCCTTGTTAGTGAGAGAATGGCCAAGCTGGTTCAAGCTGACAGGAGGGCGACAATAACTCAAATAACGACACACTACAACAGTGGTGTGCGGAAGAGCATCTCTGAATGAACAATATGTCGAACCTTAAAGTGGGTGGGCTACAGCAGGAGAAGACCACAAACATACACTTAGTGGCCACTTAATTAGGTACTCTTACTCACTCTTCCTTCAGTTAGTCCTGACGAAGGGTCTCAACCTGAAACGTCGACTGCTCCTCTTCCTAGAGATGCTGCCTGGCCTGCTGCGTTCACCAGCAACTTTGATGTGTGTTGCTTTAATTAGGTACAGGATGCATCTAATAAAGTGGCCACTGTGTATATATTTAGAGTGTCTAGCAATTTAATATGACAATAATTTAAAGCATTCTGTATCTTTTACCAAATTTATCTTAAAGATTAGCTTTATTGGTACATTGAAATATGGAAACACACAGTAAAATGTGTTGTTTGATTGAACAAGCAGTACAGTCCAAGGATATGCTGGGAACAATCTGCAAGTGTCACCATGCTTCCGGTGCCAACATAGCATGCTAGTAACTCAGTAACCCCAACTCATATGTTTTTGGACCATGGGAGGAAACCAGAGCACCTGGAGGAAACCCACGTGGTCCCACGGAGAACATACAAACTCCTTACAGACAGCAGTGGGAATTGAGCCCCGGTTATCAGTGATCACAAGCTCAGTAAAGCATTACACTATCTGCTCATCTGGAAAGGAAGCCAAAATAAGAAGGAGTACAAACTGGCAGGTGATAGTTGGGACCAGGTGAGGGAGTAAACTCAGGTTACCATGACGTGTTGGGCCGAAGGGCCTGTTTCTGGTCTCTGTATCTGTAAAAGTCGATATATTAGAGAAAGTATCAGGCATATGGTTTCTTGCATAACTACGGTAGCCAGTAATGCCAAGGTGCAATATACTGTTCTTTTCTCTACGTCCTCTATTGTGTTTATTGATTAATTGATTGATAAGTAAAACCACACAGAGCAGGCTCTCCAGCCTAAAGTGCCACACACCCAACAACCCCTACTTAACATAAACCTAATCACAGGGCAATTTACAATGACCAATTAACCTACTAACTCTTTAGGTACCAGTTAGTAGGTTAAATGGTCATTGTAAATGACCATTGTAGAAGGAAACTCAGCTGGTTCAAGAGGAGACCATTCAAAATCCTTACAGACAGCGCCGGAATTGAACTCAAAATTCTGGAACGCCCCAAGCTGTGCTTGTGTCGCACTAACCTCTATGCTACTAATATATGCTTTGATAATAAATTTACTTTGAAGTAGTGTCCGTAATGATTTTTCCCACCTGCTTCTTCATGCTGAATGCATTCAAATCCGACAGTGGTGGTAGACTGCAGCCAGTGACTTTTTCTGCTGACCTGGCTATTCACCGTAGTTTTCATATAGAGTGAATTCCAGTTAATTTGGACACCTCAGAACCAGTACATTTTGGCCCAATTAAGCAGCTGTTCCAATTAGTTAAAGTTTCATGGAGGTAGTTAAAAAGGCATTTATAAAAACAAACTGTCATTTAATTGAGTAACAAATTATGTATTGAAATGAAATACAGAACAAAGTAGAACATTACCAATTCTACTACAGTACTATATAACTGTGTGTTAGTTCCTACTTGTTATCAACGGACGGATCTCAAGGTTGTATAATGTATACATACTTTGATAATAAATATACTTTAACTTTTGAACTTTAAATTCATCCAGTGCACACAGCCATGTTCTTTTGACTGACTAAATGAACAAATTCTGCACAGACACCTAATGTAGATGATGCACTGCCTTCATAGAATGCTTTTGAAGATTGCATCCTTCAAATCTTCATTTTCATTGTAACATTCAGGATGATTGTTGATACCTTCAAATTCTTCACAGTTTCTAATGTTTTTGAAGTAGTGAAATAATTTTCATTCCCAGCCATTTCTGGCATCTCCAAGCCTGAATGCTTGAAGCTGAAGTGAGCGAAACAGTCCTGAGTTGTCTTACTGCTTATTTTTCACCACTATTGGTGACAAAAGTCATTGCTTTTTGAACACAAACGCATGCAACTGACACTATTTAAAATCCGTTCACTCAAAGCACAGTGCAGTGTCTAATGTTCACACACATGAACAGATCTGATGCTAATTAGGAATTGTTCAGCAACAGTCTCCTGTCCCAATTAAGCGGCATAGTGTCCCAAGTGGCTGGTGGGGTGGAGATACGTCTCTTCCAAGGGAGGTGTAAGGTGCTGCTTTCCTCTGCTAGCCTACAGGTCACCCTCGGGCAAGGTGTAGCACCTGCTTTGACCTCCGATCAGGGTCTCGCGAAGCCATGGGAGCAGGTGGTGGATGGTCATATGAGCTGCTGGTGCGTATCACAAGTCCTGGTTATGCAACCACTGACGCCAGGCTGACAATCTCTGAAGAGTATTGACAGTGGCTGGGATCACCCGTCTTTAAAATTTGTCAACAGCAATCATGGTCATGGAAAGACCATGATCACAGATGTCATATGATATGGCATGTAATGACGAACAAGTGTGACATTTTAATTCCACATCCCATTCCCATTCTGACATGTCTATCCACGGCCTCCTCTACTGTAAAGATGAAGCCACACTCAGGTTGGAGGAACAACACCTTATATTCTGTCTGGGTAGCCTCCAACCTGATGGCATGAACATTGACTTCTCTAACTTCTGCTAATGCCCCACCTCCCCCTCGTACCCCATCCGTTATTTATTTATATACACACATTCTTTCTCTCTCTCTCCTTTTTCTCCCTCTCTCCTTTTTCTCCCTCTGTCCCTCTGACTATACCCCTTGCCCATCCTCTGGGTTTTTCCTCCCCTCCTCTTTTTCCTTCTCCCTGGGCCTCCTGTCCCATGATCCTCTCGTATCCCTTTTGCCAATCACCTGTCCAGCTCTTGGCTCCATCCCTCCCCCTCCTGTCTTCTCCTATCATTTTGGATCTCCCCCTCCCCCTCCAACTTTCAAATCCCTTACTCACTCTTCCTTCAGTTAGTCCTGACGAAGGGTCTCGGCCTGAAACGTGGACTGTACCTCCTCCTAGAGATGCTGCCTGGCCTGCTGCATTCACCAGCAACTTTGATGTGTGTTGCTTGTGTTAAGAGAATCCAGGCTATTTTCATGATTACATAAAAGTTGCTGGTGAATGCAGCAGGCCAGGCAGCATCTCTAGGAAGAGGTACAGTCGACGTTTCAGGCCGAGACCCTTCGTCAGGACTAACTGAAGGAAGAGTGAGTAAGGGATTTGAAAGTTGGAGGGGGAGGGGGAGATCCAAAATGATAGGAGAAGACGGGGGGGGGGGGGGGAGGGATGGAGCCAAGAGCTGGACAGGTGATAGGCAAAAGGGATATGAGAGGATCATGGGACAGGAGGTCCGGGAAGAAAGGCAAGGGCGGGGGGGACCCAGAGGATGGGCAAGGGGTATATTCAGAGGGACAGAGGGAGAAAAAGGAGAGTGAGAGAAAGAATGTGTGTATAAAAATAAGTAACAGATGGGGTACGAGGGGGAGGTGGGGCATTAGCGGAAGTTAGAGAAGTCGATGTTCATGTCATCAGGTTGGAGGCTACCCAGACGGAATATAAGGTGTTATTCCTCCAACCTGAGTGTGGCTTCATCTTTACAGTAGAGGAGGCCGTGGATAGACATGTCAGAATGGGAATAGGATGTGGAATTAAAATGTGTGCCCACTGGGAGATCCTGCTTTCTCTGGCAGACAGAGCGTAGGTGTTCAGCAAAGCGGACTAGTTTTTGTTCTTTAGGAGTTGTCCCAAATAAACGGCTGTCCTGTTTAACCGATGGCCCGATTAACCGGAATCCACTGTATTGTGAGAGAATGCTGCACGATAATTTATTGACACTTTCAACTTCCCATTTAGTGCAGATTTTGTTTTTATAAGGCAGATTGTTTCTTTTTACAATTTCCAGTGGAAGTTTTTTCAATAACTGTAAATGCTTCTGCCTCTGTCTGACCTTTGTTATGAGTTTACGAATACAGATTTCCTTGTCCTGTCATATCCTGTATTACAGTGGCAGAGACAGGCGAGATGTGGCATTTGATTTCAAAGCCCGCAGTAATAACATGAGAGTTCTAAAAAGGGTCATCTTTTTTATCAGAAGCCAAGGATCCAGTATTTCTATAATATTCATCATAGCAGAGCATGTAAATTGCTTTTGTGTTGCGGTATACTGAGAATAAGCATGCATAATTTATATCTCACAGTGGTCTAGGTTCTTCTTGCGATAATATTTCGTCAGGATGTAAGCTTCTCTGACTCTCTGTCTCTCTTTTTTTTGTTTTTTTTAATCCCCTTGTCACTACTTTATACTCTCAGTGGCCACTTTATTAGGTTCTTTCTGTACCTAATAAAGTGGCCACTGAGTGGATATTCACGGTCTCCTGCTGGCATAGCCCGTCCACTTCCAGGTTTGAACCGGAGTATGTTCAAAGATACTCTTCTGCCCAACTCTACTGTATTGTGTGGTTATTTCAGTTACTGTGGCCTTCCTGTTAGCTTGAATTGGTCTGGCCATTCGCCTCTGACCTGTCTCATTAACAAGGTGTTTCCACCCACAGAGCTGAATGGTTTATTATTTTAGCATCCTTTGTAAGCTCCAGAATATTGTTGTGTGTGAAAACCCCAGGAAATGAGCAGATTCTGAGATACTCAAGCCACCTTGTCTGGCTTCAATGATCATTCCACCATCCAAGTCTTTTAGATTACACTTCTTACCATTCTGATGTTTGGTCAGAACAACAGTTAAAACTGTTGACGACGTCCGCGTGCGTTTATGCATTGAGTTGCAGGCACATGATTGGCTGATTAGATATTTGAATTCACGAGCAAGTATACCTAATAAAGTGGCCACTGAGTGTACACTAATTGCTGCTTCTTCTTGATATTTGTCTCTTACACAGATCACCCGTAAGGTCAAGTCCATACAAATGTTCCGTAAGCCGGTGAACGCCGCCATTCAAGGTGACCGGGTAGGGATCTGCGTCACCCAATTTGACCCCAAGCAGCTTGAACGCGGCCTGGTCTGTTCCCCTGAGTCCCTCTGCACCCTCTACGCTGCTGTTATATCTGTGAAGAAGATCCCATATTTCAAAGGACCAGTCCACACCAAGGCCAAGTTCCACATCACTGTTGGCCATGAGACCGTCATGAGCAGGGTAATGTTCTTCAGCCGGGCTCCAGAGGATTTTGATGCTGACCCTGTGATGGATTGTTTTGACTTTGACAAGGAATACCTTTATCAGGAAGAATACTTGTCGCCAGGCAAAGACAGCGGTATCGATGGCCAGACTGAGGGAGCCCAAGCCCACAGGCAGCAGTGGGCCCTGCTCGAGTTTGAGAAGCCTGTCACCTGTCCCAGGCTGTGCCTAGTGATCGGCTCCAAGCTTGACATTGACATCCATACTAATACCTGCAGGCTCGCATTTCATGGGGTCTTGCTGGAAGGCTTTGAGGAGAAAAACTATGCCGAGGTATCACTGCCCAAGCTGAAGGTCTTCAAGTCAAAGTATAAAGAAGGACAAGTGGAAAGGGTAAGCACATCTGACCCATCTTCACCACATCTTTAGAAACATTACTATTTCCCATTTGTTTTAATGAAGCAATAAGCAGAAAACCTAAAAGCATAGGCACAAGACACTGCAGATAATCAAATCTAGAGCATGAAAATGAGCTGTTGGAGGGACACCTGTGGAGGGAAATGGACAGGCGATGTTTTGGGTCAATGAAGGGATGAAGGATCTCGACCCGAAATGTGAACTGTCCATTTCCTCTGATAGATGCTGCCTGACCCACTAAGTTACTTGTTTTTCAACTGAAGAAACTTGAATAGATTTTAAAATAGAACATGGAGGCAGATTCTTCAGTCTAACTGATCTTTGCCAACCAAGGTTCCCATCTAAGCTAGTCCTATTTGTCTGCAAATCCCTTTAAACCTTTCCTGTCCATGAACCTGTCTAAGTACCTTTTAAATGTTGCTAATGTACCTGCCCCAATTACTTCCTCTGGCAGCTTGTTCCATATACTGACTAATTTCTGAGTGAAAAAGTTGCCCCTCCCATTCCTCATCCAAAATAATGGATTGTAATATATTCCCAACTCTTGAAGGCAGGTAAACTGGCTGAAGATTTCCTTTCTACTACCTCCCTCCTTTCTTAAAGAGTGGTGTGACATTTGCATTTTTCCAGTCCTCCAGAACCATTCCAGAAACTAGTGATTCTTGAAAAACCATTTCTAATGTCTTCAGCTACCTCTTTCAGAACCCTGGGGTGTAGTCCATCTGGTCCAGGTGACTTATCTACCTTCAGAATCAGAGTCAGGTTTAATATCACTGGTATATGTCGTGAATGTTGTTTACTTTAAGGCAGCAGTACAAAGAAATACAGAAAAATACTGAATTACTTTAAGTATATATTTGTATATTAATAGTTAAATTGAGATAAGCAGTGCAAAAAACAAATTTTAAAAAGTAGTGAGGTAGTGTTCATGGGTTCATGTCCATTTAGAAATCAGATGGCAGAGGGGAAGAAGATGTTCCTGAATCACTGAGTGTGTACGTTTGGGCTTCTGTACCTCCTTCCTGATGGTAACAATGAGAAGGAGGCATGTCCTGGGTCCTTGAAGCACCACTCCTTAAAGATGTCTTGGATATTACAGAGGCTCGTACCCATGAAGAAGCTGTTTAATTTTACAACTCTCTGCAGCTTGCTATGATCCTGTGCAGTAGCACTTCCCCTCCCATACCAGATGGTGATGCAGCCAGTTAGAATGGTCTCCACAGTACATCTGTAGAAGTTTTTGAGTGTTTAGGTGACAAACCAATATTCCTCAAACTCCTAATGAAATATAGCCGCTGTCTGCATCTATATGTTGGGACCAGATTAGACCCTCCGAGATATTGACACCCAGGAACTTGTCATTTCGGCCTCCAATGCACCTTCCCCTTTGTAACAGCAACTGCACTCACTTCTGCTCCCTGACACACTTGAATTTCTGGCATACTGCCAATATCTGCAGAGTAAAGACTGACACAAAATACTTATTAAGTTCGTCTGCCATTTCTTTGTTCCCCATTGCTACCTCTCCTGCATCAGTTTCCAGCAGTCCGATACTTACGCTTGCCTCTTTTACTCTTTATATATCGTGAGAAACTTTTGGTATCCTACCTGATATTTCAATGTATTTCATATTTCATCTTTTCTCACATGGTTTTTTAGTTGCCTTCTGTTGATTTTTAAAAGCTTCTCAATCCTCTAACTTAACACAAATTTTTGCTATATTGTATGCCCGCCACGATTGCCTTATCCTCCCTTTAGAATACTTCTTCATCTCTGGGATCCATCTATCCTACACCTTCCTAATTGCTCCTGAAAACTCCAGCCATTGCTGTTCTGCTGTCATCCCTGCAAGTGTTCCCTTCTAAACAATTTTGGCCATATCCTCTCTCATGCCTCTGTAATTCTCTTACTCCACTGTAATAATAATACATCTGACTTTATCTTCTCCCTCTGAAACCGCAAGGTGAATTCTATCATATTATGATCACTGTTTCCCAAATGTTCCTTTAACTTAAGCTTCCTAATCATATCTGATTCATTACACAACACCCAATCCAGTATTGCCTTTTCTCTAGTAGGCTCAACCGTAAGCTACTCTAAAAAGCCATCTCATAGGCATTCTACAAATTCCCTCTCTTGGGATCTAGCACCAACCTGATTTTCCCAATCTATCTGCATTTTGAAATCCTCCATGGCTATTGCCTGTTCTATTTCTCGTTGAAATTTATATCCTACATCCTGGCTACTGTTTGGAGGACTGTATACAGCTCCTATCAGGGTCTTTTTACCCTTGCAGTTTCTTATCTCTACCCACAAGGATTCTACATCTTCCGATCCCTTGTCACCTCTTTCTAAGAACTTGACTTCGTTTTTTACCAACAGATGCACCCTCTCCCACCTACCTGCCTGTCCTTTCAATACAACGTGTACAGTATCTTTGGATGTTCAGCTCCCAACCTGATCAGCAATGCCCACAACATCACACCTGCTAATCTGTAACTGCACTACAAGGTCACCTACCTTATTCCGTAAACCGCATGCATTCAAATACAACATCTTCAGTCCTGTATTCATCACCTTTTTAGATTTTGCTCCCATGTTTTACTTTAACTCATTTCACTAGCTGCAGTTTTGCCCTACTATTTTCCTGTCCTTCCTCATAGTCTCACTACACACTGCATTTACTTGTATACCAATTGCCCTATCACTCCGGTCCCCATGCCTCTGCCAACTTAGTTTAAACTCTCTCCAATAGCTCTGGCAAACCAGCTGCAAGTATATTGGTCCCTCTTGGATTCAGGTGTAACCCATCCTTTTTATATAGGTCGTACTTTTCACAGAACAGATCCCAATGATCCAGAAATTTGAAACCCTGCACCACTTCCTCAGCCACTCATTGTGTTCCAGTCCTAACTAGCACGTACCACTGGGAATAACCCAGAGATGACTATATTAGAGGTCCTGTTCTTCAGCCTGTTCCCTAACTCCTTATACTCACTGTGCAGGACCTCTTCCCCATTTCTGCCTATGTCAGTGGTGGCATTGTGCCCCACAACCTCTGGCTACTCACCTTCCCTCTTGAGAATGTTCTGCAGCCACTCTGAGACATCCTGGACCATAGCACCTGGGAGGCCACACACTATCCTAGCTTCTCTTTCACGGCCACAGAATCTCCTGTCCAACCCCTAACTATCAAGTCTCCTGTCACTACTTCTCTGCCTGACATTACCCTTCCCTGCTGAGCCCCAGAGCTGGCTACAGTGCCATTGGCCTTGCTGCTACTGTGTCCTGATAGTTCACCCTCCCCAGCAGTATGCAAAGGGATATTTCTGTTGCTGATGCGAATGGCCAAAGGGGAACCCTTCCTTCTCTTGGTGGTCTACTATCTGAATCCTGCTGTCTAGGTGTGACCACCTATGAAGTTCTCAGCCTCCCGGATGGTCCCAAGTGCATCTAGCTCCTGCTCCGGTTTCTTGGCCTTGTCAGTCAGGAGCTGAAGTTGGGTGCACCTCCTGCTGATATAGCTGTCTGGTAGGCTGTTAAGTACCCTGAAATCCCTCATCTCAAAGGAGGAGTATTTCACTGCCTGAACTACCATCCCGCCTACACATGTTATGCCTGTAACTTTTCAAGTTTAAGTTCTAGCCTGCGCCTGTTCTCTTTCAAGCCTGCTGAGCCAAAGCCTGACCACTCTAACACTGTCCACTCACTTAATAGCCACTCCAACAATGGCCACTCCATTCAAACCTCGCTTTTTTTATTGGCCCTTGTTAATTAACTCTGGTTACTATTAACCCAAGCAATCTTCCGCTCCGCAGACAAGTCCTAACAGGCCCTGCTCACATTTTAAACTGGCGCGTAAAGTTCTATGTTCTATGTTCTAAAAGGATGTGGGTCAAGCAACATCCTACATTGAACATCTTGCAAGTACAGAGACACAGGAGAATGCAGGTACTGGAATCTGGAGCAAAACGATGACTGCTGGAGAAACTGAGTGGGTCAGGCAGCGTCAGTGGAGGGAAATAGACAGTTGACATTTCAAGTTTCATCTCCTAAGTTACAGAGAAAGGTTGAACAAGTTAGGTCTTTATTCTTTGGAGCGTAGAAGGTTGAGGGGGGACTTGATAGAGGTGTTTAAAATTATGAAGGGGATTGATAGAGTTGACGTGGATAGGCTTTTTCCATTCAGAGTGGGGAAGATTCAAACAAGAGGACATGAGTTGAGAGTTAAAGGACAAAAGTTTAGGGGTAATATGAGGGGGAACTTCTTTACTCAGAGAGTGGTAGCTGTGTGGAACGAGCTTCCAGCAGAAGTGGTTGAGGCAGGTTCGATGTTGTCGTTTAAAGTTACATTGGGTAGATATATGGACAGGAAAGGAATGGAGGGTTATGGGCTGAGTGCAGGTCGGTGGGACTAGGTGAGAGTAAGAGTTCGGCACGAACTAGAAGGGCCGAGGTGGCCTGTTTCCGTGCTGTAATTGTTATATGGTTATATGGTTATAAGTTAGGAACTTTTATCTAGGTGGTGTTCCAGCATTTTTTGTGTTGGTCTTGGTATTTAGAACTGTTGTCTGAATACATTCCAAAGACGTACAGTTTATGGGTGTGGTTGGGCGGGGCAGGCTTGTTGGGTCAGAACTGTCTGTTACCACGCTGTCGCTCTAAATAAGGTCAATTTCAAGTTCAAGTTGTACGTACATATACAGGAAAACAACCAGTTGAGACACTGTTTCTCCGGACCCTGAAGCACCCATAATACATATATCACACACAGCACATAAAACTATATATTACCACAAATAAGTTAATAAATATAATTCAAAATGCATGTGAAATGTATAGCACAGGTAAACAGTGAACAGTAAACAGCTCATTGTCCTAGTGATGAGACCTCAGTGGTGGCAGGGTATTCATTAGTTCCACAGCCTGAGGGAAGAAGCTGTTACCCAGTCTGGCAGTTCTAGTCCTGATGCCCCTGTACCTCCTTCCTGATGGTAGTATATCAAAAGATTGTGGGATTTGTGGTAGGGATCCCTAAACTTGCTTCAGGCCGCCTATATCCAACACTCTTGGTAAATGTCAGAAATGGGGGTGGGGGGTGTGAAGGGAGACCCCGGTGGACATGTCAGTGGTTTTTACTATCCTCTGTAGGATCTTGTGGACCGCTGCCTTGCTGCTTCAGTACCTGACATTGATGCAGCCAGACAGGACCCTCTCGATGGAGCTCCTGTAGAAAGTTGTTAGAATAGGGATAGGGGGCCTTGCATGCATCGATCTCTTCAGAAATACAATAAAATAAATTCCCAAGCCTAGTCACATTACCACAGCTTCTAGATCTTCAGATGTTTGCACTCCTTGATGTTTGATACTGTCTTCTTGAGGGAGCACCTGTGGTGGATGCTGTCAGAGGTAGGGAGGGCTGTGCTCCCAATGGACTGGGCTGTGCCCACTACTCTCCGCTGTCTCATGAGTTCCTGTGCATTGGAATGACTCTGTATTGGTCTTGTCCAATAGCAGTGCAGATTTACATATAAGATCTGAGTGAACAGATCTTGTCAAGTAACAGATCAAAAGGGTAATACAGACAACACAACCTATGTGTGCTTAACAGATTCAAGATCCAAGGTGCAAGATGTGTTACTATCTTTCTTCAGTGTGTAAAGGAGAATGAAATGATTGTTGATCCGGCTACAGAGTAGCGTAGCGGTTACCACAACGCTATTACAGCACCAGCGACCTGGGTTCAATTCCCGCCACTGTCTGTAACAGTTTGCACATTCTGCTCGTGACTGTGTGGTGTTCCATTTTCTTCCCAAATTCCAAAGACATGGAGACGGGTTAGTGTTTTAATTGGTCACATGGGTGTAAACATCGGGCCCAAATGGCCTGTAACCATGTTGTAGTTCTAAAAAATTACTCCAGTTTTGATGCTGCATAAAACAGCACAATAAGCATATAAGACACAATAAATATAAATTCCTAAGATTACCTTATATACATAGACTAATTGAATGTACATAAAGTGACACTAGGTACGGGAGTGTCTGTACATGAGGTGACTCTGACAGGAGATGATAAAGTAGTGGTGGTTGGGGATGTGGAGGGGTGAGTTAGTGGGTGGAGGTGTTGATCTGCCTCACTGCTTGGGAAAAGTAGCTGTCTTTGAGTCTGGTTGTCCTGGTGTGGATGCTATGTAGCCTCCTCCCTGATGGGAGTGGGACAAAAGGGGTGGGATCATTCATGACAGTGCTGCCCTTTTACTGACACCCTTCGCTATCTATCGTTCTGTATACTTCCGGGGCGCCTTGGCGCAACTCGAGTAGCAGCAGTACTCTCAATGGATACGTTTAAATATTCCCCTTTCAGCCTGACACAGCTAAAAAGCACAACTGCTTCCAAAGTCAGTATAGTCAACTAAGATGTCTTAATGCATTTAAATGAACTATCGCTGCTTAAAACCGACGGAAACAATAACATTTGTGGTCGGAAGTGCCCACGGGAGGACAGCTTGGAGGAAGCGCAGGTATAGATTGGAGTTACAAGTGCGTTTAAGGAAACGGGGTTTTAAACTCCCTATACCAACTATCTTGCTGGTGAACTTGCAGTCCCTGGTGAATAAAATCGATGATCTCAGAGCTAGGGTGCTGAATCAGAGGGACAATAGGACCAGGTGTGTCCTTTGTTTCATGGAATCCTGGTTAACCCTTTCCATACCTGATGCAGCGATCCAGATCGACGGGTTTACTATACACCGTCAGGATAGATCTATAGAGTCTCTCAAAAGCAGAGGTGGAGGAGTATGCCTCATGAATAACTCTTCTTAGTGCACAAATATATCAGTGCTGTCCCATTTCTACTCACCAGACCTGGAATATCTAGCAGTAAAGTGCCATCCTTTTTACCTACCATGGGAGTTCTTTGGGGACATTTTGGTAGCAGTTTACATTCCGCCTCAGGCCAGTGTCAATCAAGCTTTAGATGATCTGAGTAATGGGACCAACATGCACGAAACAGTGCACCCTAATACCTTCACCATCGTTTTGGGAGATTTTAACCAGGCCAGTCTGAAAATATCAGTGAGCATTTACCATCAACAGATCACTTGCAATACCAGAGGAAACAACACACTGGACCATTGTTACACCACCATGAAGAATGCCTACCGTGCTATTCCACACCCTCACTTCGGGAAGTCTGCTCACCTGGCTGTACTTCTACTCCCTGAGTATAGGCAGAGACTGAAGACTGCAGCACCAGTAGTGAGGACCAAGAAGGTATGGACAAGGGAAGCACAGGAGTGCCAACAGGACTGCTTTGAATTGGTGGACTAGACTATATTCAGGGATTCATCTTCGAACCTGAAGAAGTATGCTACTGTTGTTACCGACTTCATTAAAACCTTTGTGGTTGAGTGTGTGTCCACAAATACTAACTGTACATTCCCAAACCAAAAGCCATGGATGAACCAGGAGGTACGTCATCTGCTGAAGGCTAGATCTGTGGCATTCAAGTCTGGCGACCCAGACCCGTACCAAAAAACCAGGTATGTTATGCCAAGCAACACACATCAAAGTTGCTGGTGAACACAGCAGGCCAGGCAGCATCTCTAGGAAGAGGTACAGTCGACGTTTCAGGCCGAGACCGTTCGTCAGGACTAAATGGCAGTTAGTCCTGACGAAGGGTCTCGGCCCGAAATGTGGACTGTACCTCTTCCTAGAGATGCTGCCTGGCCTGCTGTGTTCACCAGCAACTTTGATGTGTGTTGCTTGAATTTCCAGCATCTGCAGAATTCCTCGTGTTTATGTTATGCCGAGGCCGATTTTGAACAAGGTGAGACGACATCGGATGCACAGCAACTCTGGCAGGGTCTGCAAGACATTACTTCCTACAAAGCGAAACCAAACCCCAATAGCATGAGTGGCAGCGATGAACTACCAAATGAACTCAATGCCTTCTATGCTTGCTTTGAAAGAGAGAACGCATTTCAGGATGTATATTGTATACTTTTCTCTGACATTAAATTTGACCTTTGAACCACTGCAGCTGTGAAGATCCCTGATGACCCTGTGACCTCTGTCTCAGAGGCCGATGTTAGGTTGTCTTTAAAGAGAGTGAACCCTCACAAGGCGGAAGGTCCCGATGGAGTACCTCATAAGGCTCTGAAAACCTGTGCCAACCAACTAGCAGGGGTATTCAAGGACATTTTTAACCTCTCACTGCTATGGGCGGAAGTTCCCACTTCCTTCAAAAAGGCAACAATTATACCGTACCTAAGAAGAATAATGTGGGCTGCACTAATGACTATTGCCTGGTAGCACTCACATTGACAGTGATGAAATGCTTTGAGAGGTTGGTCATGACTAGACTGAACTCCTGCCTCAGCAAGGACCTGGACCCATTGCAATTTGCCTATCGCCACAGCAGACGCAATTTCAATGCCTCTCCACGTGGCTTTAGACCACCTGCACATCCATGTCAGGATGCTGTTCATCGACTATAGCTCAGCATTTAATACCATAATTCCCACAATCCTGATTGAGAAGTTGCAGAACCTGGGCCTCTGTACCTCTCTCTGCAATTGGATCCTCGACTTCCTAACCGGAAGGCCCCAATCTGTGCAGATTGGTGATAACATATCCTCTTCACTGACGATCAACACTGGTGCACCTCAGGGGTGTGTGCTTAGCCCACTGCTCTACTCTCTGTATACATATGACTGTGTGGCTAGGCATAGCTCAAATACTATCTGTAAATTTGCTGACGATACAACCATCGTTGGTAGAATCTCAGGTGGTGAAGAGAGGGCATACAGGAGTGAGATATGCCAACTAGTGGAATGGTGCCGTAGCAACAACCTGGCACTCAACGTCAGTAAGACAAAAGAGGCTGATTGTGGACTTCAGGAAGGGTAAAACGAAGGAACACTTACCAATCCTCATAGAGGGATCAGAAGTGGAGAGGGTGAGCAGCTTCAAGTTCCTGGGTGTCAAGATCTCTGAGGATCTAACCTGGTCCCAACATATCGATGTAGCTATAAAGAAGGCAAGACAGCGACTATACTTTATTAGGTGTTTGAAGAGATCTGGCATGTCAACAAATACACTCAAAAACTTCTATAGTTATACCGTGGAGAGCATTCTGACAGGCTGCAAAGAAGCTGCATAAGGTTGTAAATTTAGTCAGCTCCATCTTGGGTACTAGCCTACAAAGTACCCAGGACATCTTTAGGGAGCAGTGTCTCAGAAAGGCAGCATCCATTATTAAGGACCTCCAGCACCCAGAGCATGCCCTTTTCTCACTGTCACCATCAGGTAGGAGGTACAGAAGCCTGAAGGCACACACTCAGTGATTCAGGAACAGCTTCTTCCCCTCTGCCATCTGATTCCTAAATGGACATTGAAGCTTTGGACACTACCTCACTTTTTTTTAAATATACAGTGTTTCTGTTTTTGCACATTTTTAAAAAAATCTATTCAATATATGTAATAGATTTACTTGTTTATTTATTATTATTATTATTTTTTCTCTTTGCTAGATTATGTATTGCATTGAACTGTTGCTGCTAAGTTAACAAATTTCACGTCACATGCCGGTGATAATAAACCTGATTCTGATTCTGATTATATGTCCTTGATGGTAGGTAGGCTGACACTGCTGATGCTTTGGGCAACTTTAACTACCCGTTGTAGATGTATCCTGTCCGCTGCAGTGCAGTTTCCATACCACACAGTAATACAGCATGTTCGGATACTCCCAACTGTTCAACAGATTGTGTAGTATAGTGCACATATTTATATTTTCTTAAATTTTCAGTAACCTGATGCTGGGGTAGTTCACAGGACCTATTTTGAGTTTTGTTGTTTTCTGACCATTGGCATTATCCAAACGGTCTGTAAGCTGAAACCCATTTCGTATTTAAGAATTGTGGCAGCACTTGCATACTGACAATAACTTTATAACTCGGTCACAAGTTGCTTTTATTTGAAGTGATCCTTGTTTCTTTAATTCTTCCCTCAAAATATTTTGGATTAGATTGAGCAGCTGTGGTTTGATAGAAAACACATGTGCAGCTTCAAGAACTACAAAGGAAACTTTGTGTATAAAGGGTTAAAGAAAAGAATGTCAAAAAAAAAACTAATCCTTACCACATATTGTCTTTCTTAATTGTACTGTGGCCAACATTTATGTTGTCTGGGGACATTTTCGCTGCTAACCTCGGTCAGATAAAATTAGCCTTTCAGGAATATACTGACCCAGATATAACCTTACACTGGAATTCTATATGACACCCACAATATTGAGGCAGCAGTGTATAACGATTGCTGACAGAACACTGATAGAAGCTGAGCCATTAGATCCAAAGATCTAATTTCATCAAAGGCAAAGACCTCCCCACCATTGAGCATATCTACAAGAAAGCAGCAACCATCAGCAAGGATCCTCAGCATTCAGGCCATGCTCTCTTCTCACTACTACCGTCAGATAGGAGGTACAGGAGCTTTGGAACCCACACCACCAGGTTCAGGAGCAGTTATTACCACTACTGAACCAATGTGGATAAATTCAGTCACCTCAACTCTGAACTGATTCCACAACCTACAGACTCACTTTCAAGGACTCTACAACTCATGTTCTCAGTATTATTTATCTATCTGTCTGTCTATCTTGATTAAGTGTTTTTAGGTCCAGAGAAACATCATCTCATTTGACGATACATATGTATATAGCTAAATGACAATAAACCTGACTTGACTTGTATTTACGCAGTTCGTCTTCTTTTGAAGATTGGGTGTTTATCAGGTTTTGATTCATTGATTCTAATGTGTGTCTTTGTTCTGCTGTGAATGCCTGCAAGAAAACGGGTGCATAGCAGTTAGTGTGGCTCTATTACAGCTCGAGGTATCAGAGTTCGGAGTTCAAATCCAGTTCTATCTGTAAGGAGTTTCTGAGTTCTCCCCATGACCACGTGGGTTTCCTCCGGGTGCCCTAGTTTCTCCCACAGTCCAAAGACATAGCGGTTAGTAGGTTAATGGGCCATTATAAATTGTCCTGTGATTAGGCCGGGTTAGCAACACACACAAAATGCTGGAGGAACTCAGTGGGCCAGGCATCATCTATGGAAAAGAGTACAGTCGCCGTTTCGGGTTGAGACCCTTCAGCAGGACTTAAATCGATGGGTTGCTGGGTGGTGTGGCTTGTTGGGCTGGAAGGGCCTGTTCTGTGCTGTATCTCTAAATAAATATACATCTCATGGTGACATATACATACATTGATAATAAATTTACTTTGAACTTTGAACGAGGGTTTGATTCTATGGTGCAGCTCCTTTTTTAGAAGTTGCAAACCTCAAAAAAGAGCATTTTTATTTCTGAGTAAAAATCCTGTTAAGTCATAAGGTAATATTATTCCCCAAGTCAGCATTGCTGAAGGAGATGATCTTGTCATTATCTCGTTGCTATTGTGGCTGCTGCATTTCCTAACTCGCAACAATAATCACATTTCTAAGCTGATTCATTTGCTATAAAGCACTTTGGGTATTCTACAGTGGTAGGAAGCCTTGTTTAACTACAGATCTCAATGCTCACTAAATTAATTGTTTTCCTTTTAAAACAATCAAAATTCATTTTAAATTGCAACCTCATTTCCTATATGTGTGCCCCTTCAAATTCAGCTCCCCATTCTAAACAAATTGTTTCCACATCCTTCTACCTCACCCTGTAGAATATTAACTCTCCAAATGATCACCTCCACCTCTGCTCACCTACAGGAAGGATATAAATACATTTGAAAGAGTGCAGAGGAAATTTACAAGGATGTCGCTGGGACTTCAGGACCTGAATTATAGGGAAATATTGAATAGGTTGGGATTTCATTCCCTGAAGTGCAGGAGAATGAGAGGTGATCTTATTGAGGTAATCAAAACTATGATGGGTATAGATGGCTTGTATGCATACAGGCTTTTTACACTGAGGTTGGGTGAGACCTAGAGGTCATAGGTTAATGGTGAAACATGAAATATTTAAGGAGAACTTCACTCAGAGGGTAATGCAAGTATGGAATGAGCTGCCAATGGAAGTGGCAGATGAGATATTCAAGAGAATTTTGGGTCGGTACATGGATCAATATGTGGAAGCTTCAGGTCCCACACCACCAAATTCAAGAGCAGTTGAACCATCAGGCTCCTGAACCAGTGTGGATAACTTCAGTCACCACAACTCTGAACTGATTTGACAACTTACAGACTCACTTTCAAGGACTCCTTACACATCATGTTCTCAGTGTTATTTTTATTTGAATAATTTTATTTTGCTTATTGTCAGTTTTTCATAAATTCTATTGTATTTCTTTATTTTCCTGTAAATGCCTGCAAAAATGAACCTCAGGAAAGAATATGGTAATATACACAGTATATACTTCGATAATAAATTTTCTTTGAACTTGATGGCATAGTGTGGATGTCAGCATCTCTGTGCTCCAGCATGGTAATACTGTGGCGATAAATTTTACTTTGACTTTGAGAGTGGTTTGAAGGGATATCAGCCAGGTGCAGGTAGATGGGACAAGCCAGAAGACCAGGCTGGCATGGACTAGATGGACTGAAAGGCCTGTTTACATTGTGCTCTGTAAGAAATGTGCCATCAACCACTATGAAACAGATATGGTGTTGCAATCGTGTCCCACCACTCCCGAGTTCAAATCAATTTGTGGCAACTCATGAAACTGAAGTTAATAAATCTGTACTAGTCAAGATTTCCTTGCCCGTATGTAATTCTGCCGTACAGAGTGGCTCTGTTATGTTGCCATTTCAAATCAACCAAGCATAATGTGGCTGTCCCAATACTTGCCAGACTTTGTATTTATAGACCAATACAGCACGTATGCAGTCTTTTCAGCCCAATGAGGCCATGCACACCACCTGTCCACTGAGATAGTGCCATTTTCCTGCTCATGTCCCTCCAGGTACCCATCCAAGTGCAGGATTAGGCCATTTGACCCAATGAGTTTGCTCAACCATTTCCTCTTGGCTGATTTATTATCCCTCTCAATCTCATTCTCCTACCTTCTCCCCATAACCTTGAGGCCCTGACTAATCAAGAATTAATCAACCTCTGCCTTAAATATACCCAATGAGTTGGTCTTCACAGCCAATGAATTCCACAGATTCACCACCCTCTGGTTAAAGAAATTCCTTCTCATTTCTGTTCTAAATGGACATCTCTCTGTTCTGAGGCTGTGCCCTCTGGTGCTAGACTCCCCCACTGTAGGAAACACCTTCTCCACAACCACTCTTTCTAGGCCTTTCAATATTCAATAGGTTTCAATGAGATCTCCCCCCTCATCCTTCTAACCACCAGCTAGTATAGACCCAGAGCCATCAAACAATCCTCATATGTTAACCCTTTGATTCCTGGGATCAGTCTTGTGGACCACTTCTGGGCCCTTCCCAGTGCCAGCACAAAGACTATGAACATACACTCTCAAAGATCACAATGCACTGCCTGAGTCAGTGGTGGAGGCAGATACACTAGTGCAATTTAAGAGACTGCTAGACAGGTATATGGAGGAATTTAAGGTGGGGGGTTATATGGGAGGCAGGGTTTAAGGGTCGGCACAACATTGTGGGCTGAAGGGCCTGTACTGTGCTGTACCATTCTATGTTCTATGTAGGTCCTTTTTAAATCTTACCCCACTCACCCTAAATTGATGCCTCCTCCAACTCTGCTTTAGATGTTACTAAAATCTGTCTTTGGTACTTGTCAATAGGCAATAGACAATAGGTGCAGGAGTAGGCCATTCGGCCCTTCGAGTCAGCACCGCCATTTTCTGTGATCATGGCTGATCATCCACAACAAGTATCCAGTTCCTGCCCTATCCCCATAACCTTTGATTCTGCTATCTTTAAGAGCTCTATCCATCTCTTTCTTGAAAGCATCCAGACACTTGGCCTCCACAGCCTTCTGGGGCAGAGCATTCCACATATCCACCACTCTTTGGGTGAAAAAGTTTTTCCTCAACTCCGTTCTAAATGGCCTACCCCTTTTCCTTAAACTGTGGCCTCTGGCTCTGGACTCACCCATCAGCAGGAACATGCTTCCTGCCTCCAGCGTGTCCAATCCCTTCAGAATCTTATATGTTTCAATCAGATCCCCTCTCATCCTTCTAAATTCCAGTGTATACAAACCCAGTCGCTCCAATCTTTCAACATATGACAGTCCTGCCATCCCAGGAATTAACCTTGTGAACCTACGCTGCACTCCCTCAATAGCAAAAATGTCCTTCCTCAAATTTGGAGACCAGAACTACACACAATACTCCAGGTGTGGTCTCACCAGGGCCCTGTACAGCTGCAGAAGGACCTCTTTGCTCCTATACTCAATTCCCCTTGTTATGAAGGCCAGCATGCCATTAGCTTTCTTCACTGCCTGCTGTACCTGCATGCTTGCTTTCAGTGACTGATGTACAAGAACACCTAGATCTCATTGTGCTTCCCCTTTTCCTAACTTGACTCCATTTAGATAATCTGCCTTTCCGTTCTTACCACCAATGTGGATAACCTCACATTTATCCACATTAAACTGCATCTGCCCACTCACCCAGCCTGTCTAAGTCACCCTGCATTCTCATAACATCCTCCTCACATTTCACACTACCTCCCAGCTTTGAAGCTTTGTCCTTGAAGTTTTTGCAGAAATTTTCTGTATTTACTGCTTCTTCTTCTTAGGATGACAGCAGCTCACCAGAGTCCTTCCTGTCCTGGGCCAGTCATTCAAGTTTTCCCCAGGTTTAGCCCATCTTTAAAGATCCTTTCTCCCTGGGTAAAGGATACTGTCTGTTTACTCTAAGTATGCCTGCAGATCTGTTTCTTGCAATTGGAGAGCCAGCTGGTTTGCAAGGAATCAGAATCTGAATCAGAGGAGAGACTGAGAGAGTACTGTGATTGTGGTCAGTGTTACCCGGTATATTGGCTTCAACCGTTTGTGGCTGTTGGGAGTCTAAATGGTGATGGACACTTTCAGCTGATTGTTGTGATCTTATCATTACATATGTCATGAAATTTGTTGTTTTGTGGCAGCAGTACAGTGCGATACAAAAATGCTATAAGTTGCAATAAGAAATATATTTTAAAGAAAACAAATAAATAGTGCAGTAACAAACAAGAGAAAATCTGCAGATGCTGGAAATCCAAGCGACAAACCCAAAATGCTGGAGGAACTCAGCAGGCCAGGCAGCATCTATGGAAAAGAGTACGGTCAACATTTCGTGCCGAGACCCTTCATCAGGACTGGAGAAAAGAAGATGAGGAGTCAGAGTCGGAAGGTGGGGGGAGGGGGAGGGGGAAACACAGGTGATCGGTGAAACCGGGAGGGGTGACGGGTGAAGTAAAGAGCTGGGAAGTTGATTGGAGAAGAGGTAGAGATGGAGAAGTGGGAATCTGATAGGAAAGGACAGAAGGTGATGGAAGAAAGAAAAGGGACAGGAACACCAGAGGGAGGTGATGGGCAGTTAAGGAGAGAGAGGGAAAAGGGAATGGGGAGTGCTGAAGGATGGGGAGTATTACCGAAAGTTCGAGCAATTGATGTTCATGCCATCAGGTTGGAGGCTATCCAGACAGAATATAAGGTGTTATTCCTCCAACCTGAGTGTAATACAAAAAAAGAACAAGATACACTCAGTGGCTACTTCATTAGATATTCCTGTACCTAATAAAGTGGCCACTGCGTGTATCTTTGTGACCTTCTGCTGCTGTACCCCATCCACTTCAAAGTTCAACATGTAGTGCATTCAGAGATGCTCTTCTGTACACCACTGTTGTAATGTGTGCTTCTCCGAGTTACTGTCGCCTTCCTGTCAGCTTGAACCAGTCTGGCCCTTCTCCTCTGACCTCTCTCATTAACAAGGCATTTTCCCCTGACAGAACTGCCCCTCATTGGATGCTTTTTGCTTATTACTCCATTCTCTGTAAACTCTAAATACTGTTGTGCATGAAAATTCCAAGAGATGAGCAGTTACTGACATACTCAAACCACCTAGCCTGGCACCAACAATCATTCCACGGCCAAAGTCACTTAGATCACATTTCTTCCTCCATTCTGAGGTAAATTGGATTAGACATTGGCTCAATGGAAGAAGCCAAAGAGTGGTAGTAGAAAATTGCTTCTCCGAGTGGAGGCCTGTGACTAGTGGTGTGCCACAGGGATCAGTGCTGGGTCCATTGTTATTTGTCATCTATATCAATGATCTGGATGATAATGTGGTAAATTGGATCAGCAAATTTGCTGATGATACAAAGATTGGAGGTGTAGTAGACAGTGAGGAAGGTTTTCAGAGCCTGCAGAGGGACTTAGACCAGCTGGAAAAATGGGCTGAAAAATGGCAGATTTGGAAGGACAAACCAAGGTAGAGCATACAGGGTTAATGGTAAGGCACTGAGGAGTGCAGTGGAACAGAGGGATCTGGGAATACAGATACAAAATTCCCTAAAAGTAGCGTCACAGGTAAATAGGGTCGTAAAGAGAGCTTTTGGTACATTGGCCTTTATTAATCAAAGTATTGTGTATAAGAGCTGGAATGTTATGATGAGGTTGTATAAGGCATTGGTGAGGCCGAATCTGGAGTATTGTGTTCAATTTTGGTCACCAAATTACAGGAAGGATATAAATAAGGTTGAAAGAGTGCAGAGAAGGTTTACAAGGATGTTGCCGGGACTTGAGAAACTCAGTTACAGAGAAAGATTGAATAGGTTAGGACTTTATTCCCTGGAGCGTAGAAGAATGAGGGGAGATTTGATAGAGGTATATAAAATTATGATGGGTATTGATAGAGTGAATGCAAGCAGGCTTTTTCCACTGAGACAAGGGGAGAAAAAAACCAGAGGACATGGGTTCAGGGTGAGGGGGGAAAAGTTTAAAGGGAACATTAGGGGGGGCTTCTTCACAGAGAGAGTGGTGGGAGTATGGAATGAGCTGCCAGACGAGGTGGTAAATGCGGGTTCTTTTTTAACATTTAAGAATAAATTGGACAGATACATGGATGGGAGGTGTATGGAGGGATATGGTCCGTGTGCAGGTCAGTGGGACTAGGCAGAAAATGGTTCGGCACAGCCAAGAAGGGCCAAAAGGCCTGTTTCTGTGCTGTAGTTTGTATGGTTTCTATGGTTTTCGATTCTGATGTTTGAACTGAACCTCTTGACTATGTCTGTGTGGTTTTATATATTGAGCTGCTGAGACCTGATTGGCTAATTAGATATTTGCATTAATGAGTAGGTACCTAATTAAGTGGCCGCTGGGTGTAGTGCGGTAGTATTCATGGGTTGATGGAACGTTCAGAAATTGGATAGTAGGGAACAAGAAATTGTTCCTAAAATGTTGAATGTGTGTCTCTTCCCCCCGCCCCCCCCCCTCGGCCCCCCGATGATAGTAATGAGAAGATGGTGAAGGTGCTTAGTGTTAGATGTCAGATTAAGGATCTGGTGTTAACAAGACTGGTTCATTGCTGTCTAATTGTGAGGCAGGTTACCTTAGTGAGTTGGACTTTTGCCTTGAAGGCAAAATGTTTTGAATTCAAGTACCATTTTAGAAAATTGCTGATTACTGATGAATGGCTGGTTACAAAATAGGCAGTCTTCTATCCAACAGTATGTTAAATTGAGGCAACACAATTGCCTCAGGTGATTCTAAAGTGCTGTTTTGAAGGAGTTATTTTCCCCATTACCTTTGAGAGTGTTTATGTCCCAATCTATGTTGTTTAAAATACAGCAGTTACACTATAAGTGGGTTTGATTTCTCACCCCCATGCCCTTCCCCCTTTTTTCATTCCACATTCTGGTTACCCCCTTATGCTTCCTCTTCTCCTTACCTGCCTCTCATCTGGATCACCTCCTCCTTTTCTTTCTCCCATGGTTCACTCTCCTTCCCCCCCACACCCGCCTTCTTATTCTGGCCTCGTCCCCCTTCCTTTGTAGCCCTGATGAAGTGTCTAGGCCCAAAACATCAACTCTTTATTTCTTTATTTCTTTCCATAGATGCTACCTGACCTGCTGAGTTCCTCCAGCAGATTTTTTTTGTGTGTTACTCCGGATTTCCAGCATCGGCAGAATCTCTAGTTTGTAGGAGATTCAGAAATCCTCTGAGCCCCCTAGCTTGTTCCTTAAATGCAACCCTTTTGTTTTAGATACTCTTGCCTTGGGTACAGGAGCCTTAGATCCCACACCACCAGGTTCAAGAACAGTTATTACTTAAAACCATCAGGCTCCTGAACCAGTGTGGATAACTTCACTCACCTCAACACTGAACTGATTGCACAATCTATGGACTCACATTCAAGGACTCTACAACTCGTATCCTGTTTTATTTTTTTTATTTGCACAGTTTGTCTTCTACTGCACATTGGTTATTAATCATTCTTTGTGTTTTTATGTTTTATCACCATCTTGTGCCGCACAACATGGGTGATCATGGTCCAGAGCGTGATTGTTCTTGGCAGATTTTTCCACAGAAGTGGTTTACCTTTGCCTTCTTCTGGGCAGTGTCTTTACAAAATGGTGACTCCAGCCGTGATCAATACCCTTCAGAGATTGTCTGCCTGGCGTCAGTGGTTACATAACCAGGACTTGTGATATGCACCAGCTGCTCATTCGACCTCCTACTCCCTTGTCTTCACATGACCCTGATTTAGTGGGGGGGGGGGGGGCGGGGAAGGGAGGTCCTAAGCAGATGCTATACCTTGCCCAAGGGTGATTTGTAGGCTAGCAGAGAAAAGGAGCATCTTACACCTCTCTTAGTAGAGATGTATCTCCACCCCATCACCCAGATCCGGGCACTACCTTGCAGAAATGGGATATTGAGGTCTCTTTGAACAGAAATATTTCCCAAACTTGCAGTTTAAAAAAAACACAAAGGATTCTGCAGATGCTGAAAATCCAGAGCAATACTCAAATTCTGGAGAAACTCCGTAGGTTAGATAGCATCTCTGGAAATGAATAAATCGTTGAGATTTTGGGTCGAGATGCCAGAGTAAGAAGGTTGGGGGGGGAAGGGAAGGAGTGCAAACTAGAAGATGATAGGTGAAGCCTGGTTGGTGGAGGAGAAAGCCTAGGAGGGGTTAGCTAGAAAAAGCAAAGGACCGGTGAAGAAGGAATCTGATAGGAGACCAATGGAAAAAGGGAAGAAGGAAGGGAACCTCAGGTAGGTGATCTGGAGGGGAGGAGAAGAGGTAAGAGGACAGAGTGGGGAATTGAAGGAGGGAGATTGGGGAGGATGAAAAAATAATGAATGGAAATTGTATAAATTGATGTTCATGTCATCAGGTTTGAGGCATTGCTCCTCCAGCCCAAGAGTGGCCTCATCATGGCAGAAAAGGAGGCCATGGATCGACAAAAAAAAAAATGCCTTTCTGTTTTGTGCATCAAAATGGATGTTTATTTCCATCTGCCTTGGTCTTGCCCACTCTGTAAAATTGTCAGTCGTTAATGATGTGTGTCGTCCCAGATGGTGAAAATCTGTAGTCAAACCCAAAGTACATTTGTGATTTTGGGGAATTATTCCAATTGGCAAGCTGAAGCATAGTGTTTCCACAAAGGAAGAGAAAACAGTTTTAAAATCACCATTCTTCAGGCAGGAAGAAATTTACTGAGTTTATTAAATGAGCTAAATTAGAACTTCCAGCATCAAAATTCATCTACCCTAGATAAAGACATGTCGGTGTTTTGTTTTATGTGCTGTTTTATAGAAATTGTTTAATAGTTCGGCACTTTTAGATAATTCTCCTACCGTGAGAAGTATTTGGCCAAATATGTAATAAAGTTGAATATTTACAAATAAAAACGCACAGATGACCAGGAAGGCTGCTACAGAGAAATGGACAAACATGGATGTGGAGAGGTCAGTATAACACTATAGTACTGCTGAGTGGGAACCAATGCAAGTCAGCATGCCTAATGGCTGATGGGAGTGAAGTTCTGAGGAAATTCAGGCATTAAGGCATGTAAAGCTCCCATTCTAACAAGAGTGTCCTCTCTGGCTGCATCATTGTGTGGTATGGAAGCTGCAAGGCATCGGACCACAGGACCCTACAGGGGACAGTAAAAACTACCAAGATTACTGGGAGCGATGCAGACAAAGGGCCCAAAGTTTTGTTAAGAATCCCTACCACCCATTCCATAATCTCTTTGACTCAGTATCATCAGGAAATAGATACGGGATCATCGGGACTAGGACTGCCAGAGTTGGGTAAGAGCTTTTTCACTCAGGCTGGGAGACTAATGAGGACCCTGCCACCACTGAGGTCTCATCACTAGGCCAGCGAGCTGTTTACTGTTTACCTGTGCTGCACACTACATGTATTTTGAATTTTTTTTTATTAACTTATTTTTGGTATTTTTTTGGTTTATGAGCTTTGTGTGATATATGTTTTGTGAGTGCACAGTGGTCCAGAGGGGAATCATTGTTTCATTTGGTTGTATATACGTACAGTCAAAAGACAATAAATCTGAGTTTGAACTTGAATTAAAGCAGTAACAAACAAGCTTACAGTTTACGGGTGCAAGCTGGGTGTCTGGGTAGACATCATTGAATAGATGTGTTGCCAATTAAGGTAAGCATGGATGAGGTCAGTAACTAGTGAGATGAAACAAGAACAGAGGTCAGTGATGGTGTAAAGGCAAAGCTAGGCGGTCATTTCAAAAGAGTATAATTTATCATTTATGTATATTTTTCCCTTAAACTCCATGGAGATGCATATCGACTTCAGAAGAAATGTGTCTCTTCTCCACCCGCTCATCATCAACAACTCTACAGTTAGCACCGTTTCAACATTTAGCTTCCTGGGCATCATTATTTCCCAGGTCCTCATGTGGGAGAACCATATCTCCTTCATTAGCAAAAAGGCTCAGCAGAGGATGTACTTCTTGCGTTGGTTGGTAAAATTCCGTCTTCCCCAGAACATACTGGCACAATTCTACACTGTCATCGTAGAGCGCATCCTCACATCAGCCATTACCTGGGGTGCTGTGGTGGCATAGCGGTTAGCGTGGCGCTATTACAACTCAGGGCATCCTGAAGTTCAGAGTTCAATTCTGGCACCAACTGTGAGGACTCTCCGTCTGTCCTCCCTGTGAAATGTGTGGGTTTTCTCCGGGTGTTCTGGTTTCCTCCTGTTCTCCAAAGGGTTAATCGGGTTTGTCGGGGTTCCCATGGCAGCACGGGTCGAAGTGCTGGAAGGGCCAACTCCGTGCTGCATTGCTATAAAAAAAGTTTTAAAAAGAAAATCACTGTCTGATTGGCTGCAGCCTCCTCTCACAAAATACAGAAACTACAGTGATTTGTCAGTTGCTCCAGACTACCATCACTGTGTGTCCAGGACAAAGGAGCAAGCAGGAAAAATCATCACCGACACTACCCACCCAGCAAACTACCTTTACCAAAAGCTCCCTTCTGGAAAGTGCCTTCTGGGCTACTAAAGCAAAAACTTCACAACGTCTTAAAAGTTTGTGCTTCCAGGCAGTTAATCTGATCAACCATTCTAGTTGTCTACCCCCTTCCCCCCTCTATTACCCCCCCCCACCCGTCTCTGTACCACACTGTAAACACTTTAAACCATTTTTTATAAAGCTGTTCACATTGTAAATACATGCTGGCATTTATGTATTTATGCACATTTTATTCCATATCTGTACTTCAATCTCTAACTTTATTTTTAAAGATCATAAGATAGGAGCAGAATTAGGCCATTTGGCCCATCAAGGCTGCTGCACCATTTCATCATGGCCGATCCAATTTTCCTCTCAGCCCCAATCTCCTGCTTTCTCCCCCTATCCCTTCATGCCCTGACTAATCCAAAATCTCTCAACCTCTGCTTTAAATATGCTGAAAGGCTTTATATAATTCTTTATTCTTTATTATTGTAGCATGTCGCACCTAGACCAACACACAGAGCAAATTCCCAATCAGTACACGTGACAATAATAAACCAGTTCCATTTCCATTTACATTGTAAACACTAAGTCACATTGCAGGGAGAGACAAGATGCCCAGGATATGAGCAGTCGGATACAGAAAAGGGAATTGGGTATGAAAGACCAATGACAATGGCTGACCCTATTAGTGCCAAACTAGAGGAGACACCAGGCTCAAGGACAGCTTCTATTCTGCTGCTATAAGATAATCGAGCAATCCATAAAATGGACTCTTGACCACACAATCTACCTTTGTTATGACCTTGTACCTGATTGTCTGCCTGCACTGCACTTTCTCTGTATATGTAACACTCTATTCTGTATTGTGTTACTGCTTTTACCTTGAGCTATCTTAATGCGCTGTTGTAATGAGGTGATCTGTATCAACAGTATGAAAGACAAGTTCTTCACTGTATCATGGGTCATGTGACATTAATAAGCCAAGTTACCATATGACAAGTGATCTGTACTCGCTGGACTTGAGCCCATTTTCAGAGGTGCTGAGATGCAGACTGTCAACTATGATGAATATTTTGATTTAAGGTTTTGTTTGTTCAACTCAATGAAAAGAAAAGTCACAACCGGCTTCTGAAATCAGTGCAGTATGTAACCACACTGTCTGTATACCAGGGAGGGCAAAACCTTGAGAGCTAGGTAGGTTTGGTTTAGTGGTGACAGTGGCTGTGAGAATCGGTGAGCATGTTGCTGTATATTGACAGGTTCGACAGGTTCATGACCTCTAAAGATGGATGAAGATAAGTCTGTCTCATGCCTTTCATGGTTGGACTAACCCTCTCAAGGTATTGTTTACCATTTCTTCCTCTTGTAATTCCCTTCCCTATCTCTAAGAGCGTTGATTGCGTGTTTTCATAGACATCTGTGAGCATCATGAAGACGTTCACTGTGATCCATCATGGGCACTAGCCTCCCCAGTATAGTGATATCTACAGAAGGCCATGCCTCCATTAAGGACTTTCTCTGTTCTTATTACTAACGTAAGGCAGGAGATACAGGAGCCTGAAGACACACACTCAACATTTTAGGAACAGCTTCTTCTCCTCCACCATTAAATTTCTGAAGGGACAATGAATCCATGAACACTACCTCATTGTTTATGCTTCCTTTTTGAACTACTTATTTAATTTATTTTTTATATAAATATTATTATTGTGATTTTTAGTCTTTTTATGTGTTGCCTTGTATTGCTGCCACAAAATAACAAATTTCACTTTATCTGTGAGTGATAATAAACCTGATTCTGATTCTGTCTCTCTTGCTCTCCCCACCACATAACGCCAGCACAATCATTCACGTTCACACATACTTAATTACAACTCATCATCTCTCGTAGGCAGTTCCTCGGGATAGATGAGGACTCGATTCGTCTCCACCTCTGAGTTAAGATTAGCTTTATTTGTCACATGTACATGGAAAGGTACAATAAAATGTATTGTTTTTATGTCAGCAACCAGTGCAGTCTGAGGATGTGCAGGGGGCAGTCTGCAAGTGACGCCATGCTTCCACTGTTAATGTAGCGTGCCCACAGCTTCCTATCTCTTACGTCTTTGGAAGGTGGGAGGAAACTGAAGCACCCGGAGGAAATCTGCACAATCACGGGAAGAGCATATAAACTCCATACAGATTGCGGTGAGAATTGAACCCCGGCCACTGGCGCTCTAAATCTTTATACTGCCATGCCACCTTTGATATGGTAACCTATCTCAAAGTCAAAGTAAATTTCTTATCATAGTACATACGGTACTGTGCAAAAGTCTTAGGCACGTAGATATCACTAGGGAGCCCAAGACTTTTGCACAGGACTGTATTTGTCAACGTGGAGCAGAGAGCAAGTTTGTAAATCTGGTGGGAGCATAGGATGTTGGGGATGGCGAGGGAGGGATGTGGGACAGACGGCAGAGAAGGAGTGGCGGGGCGGGGTGGTGTGGGTGTAGGCAAACCCAGTCCTGAGACAGCAGGAAAGGTCATTTAATTCCAAACAATTGGTTTATTAGGCATTACCATATAACCACATAACAATTACAGAATGGAAACAGGCCATCTCGGCCCTTCTAGTCCGTGCCGAACTCTTACTCTCACCAAGTCCCACCGAGCTGCACTCAGCCCATAACCCTCCATCCCTTTCCTGTCCATATCAGTGTTTCCCAGTCTCTTCCCTCTCCCCCTTTTCCCAACCATAATCCCCCTCCCCCTCCTTTCCCATTCTCAGTGCACAGTAGAAACCCGTGTCAGAATCAGGTGTATCACCACTCACAAGTGTCATGAAATTTGGGTTTTTTTGTGGCAGCAGTACAGTGCAATACATGAAATTACTACAGTACTGTGCAAAAGTCTTAGGCAGCTTAGCTATATATATCTGCCTTAGACTTTTGAATAGTACTATACTTCTTGTGGCTCATTGAAATTCGTTTTCTTGCAGGCATTCACTGGAAAATAAAGAACTATAATAGAATTTATTAAAATCTATACATGTACAGATATATGTACCCATGTAATACACACATAATGCTAGAGGAACTGAAAAGGTCAGGCAGCATCTGTGGAGTGAAATCCCGATGAATGGTCTCAGCCCAAAATGTCTTTTATTCTTTTTTCATAGATGTTGCCTGACTTGCTGAGTTCCTCCAGCATTTTGTGTGTGTTGCTCTGGATTTCCAGCATCTGCAGAATCTCTTGCGTTTATGTACTTGTGGTGGAACTGGCTGAGACCCACCTCTTTCTCTAGCCACTTGCATTCCTCTGCTTTGGAGTTCCCATAGCAGGCTGTGATGCAGCCAGTCAGACTGCTCTCCACCACACACCCGTAGAAGTCTGTCAGAGACTATGATGACATATCAAATCTCCTCAAACTTCTAAGAAAGCAGAGACCCTGGAGCGCCTTCTTTGTGGTTGCATTTACGTACCTGCACATGTCACACAGTTATCGGCAGGGGATGCCGGGTTTCATGGATGGACTTCAGCCTTTAGCTGCGTCTGGAGATGATGTCTTGTCCGAGATGGTCAGTAGGCAGTGTGGTTGACGAAGAGCGCAGCATAAGGAACGAATGAAGGACCATAAAATGATTAAAAGAAAAAGATAAATAAGGGAAATTATAAAAAAAGACAACTAGCAGCACGCAAATAAAAAGTACAGTGCTATAGAAACTATGAACACTTAACTTTGGTTATCCAAAATCAAAGGTCATGAGTTTATTTAATCAAAGTTCAAAGTAAAATTATTATCGAAGTGTGTATATGTCACCATAGACAAGCTATATTGTGGTCGACTGCAGATTTTTACAGCATTCACGGACCACTTTTTTGTGGCTGTGTTTTTTACCTTAGCCCCAGAGTAATGCTGTCTCATTTAACTGTATTTATGTATGGTTGAATGACAATTAAATGTGATGAATTGAATTGAATTGAATATCCTAAATTGAGATTAATTTTCTTGCAGGCATTCACAATAGAGCAAATAAATACAGTAGAATCAATGGAAAACTACACACAGACTAACAAACAACCAATGTGCAAAAAAAGTAAATATATAATACTGAGAACATAATTGTAGAGTCCTTGAAAGTAAATCCATAGGTTTAGAACATAGAACATACAGCACAGTGCAGGCCCTTCAGCCCACATTGTTGTGCTGACCCTCAAACTCTGCCTCCCATATAACCCCCCACCTTAAATTCCTCCATATACCTGTCTAGTAGTGTCTTAAATTTCATTAGTGTATCTGCCTCCACCACTGACTCAGGCAGTGCATTCCACGCACCAACCACTCTCTGAGTAAAAAACCTTCCTCTAATATCCCCCTTGAACTTCCCACCCCTTACCTTAAAGCCACGTCCTCTTGTATTGAGCTGTGGTGCCCTGGGGGAGAGGCGCTGGCTATCCACTCTATCTATTCCTCTTATTATCTTGTACACCTCTATCATGTCTCCTCTCATCCTCCTTCTCTCCAAAGAGTAAAGCCCTAGCTCCCTGAATCTCTGATCATAATCCATACTCTCTAAACCAGGCAGCATCCAGGTAAATCTCCTCTGTACCCTTTCCAATGCTTCCACATCCTTCCTATAGTGAGGTGACCAGAACTGGACACAGTACTCCAAGTGTGGCCTAACCAGAGTTTTATAGAGCTGCATCATTACCTCGTGACTCTTAAACTCTGTCCCTCAATTTATGAAGGCTAACACCCCATAAGCTTTCTTAACTACCCTATCTACCTGTGAAGCGACTTTCAGGGATCTGTGGACATGTACTCCCAGGTCCCACTGCTCCTCAGGTTATGGAATCATTTCAGAGTTGAGCTAAGTTATCCATGCTGATTCAGAGCCTGTTGGTTGAGGGGTAATAACTCTTCCTGAATCTGGTGGTGTGAGTCCTGAGGCTCCTGTATCTTCTTCCTGATGGCAGCAGTGAGAAGAGGGCATGGTCTGGGTGGTGGGGGTCCCTGATGATGGATGCTGCATTCCTGTGGCAGCGGTCATTTTGGAGGTGCTCAAAGGTGGCAAGATCTTTGCTTGTGATATATTGGGCTAATCAGGTGCAAGTTAGTTTGGGGCACACCGTTTGCCACCATTGATGTGAGGTCAGAAGTGTTATGGTTTATCATTGTCACACTGAGACACAGTGAAAATTTTATTTTGCATCCCATCCACCCAAGTCATTCTATCACATCAGTTCACTGAAGTAGTACAAGGGAAACTATTCCAGAATACAGAATAAAGTGTAACGGTTACAGAGAAAGCACAGTACACACAGACAATAAGGTGAAAGGCTATGACAAGGAAAATTGTGAGGTCAAAAGTCCTTCTTATCATACTAGGGGACCATTCAAGCATCTGATAACAGTGGTAGTACTTACCTTGATACTGGTGGGACGTTCTTTGTGTCTTCTGCCTGATGGGAGGGGGGGGAAGCGGGAACGTCCAGGATTGGTGGGGTCTTTGATCATGCTGGCTGCTTTACTGAGACAGCAAGGAGTGTAGACAAGAGTCCATGGAGGGGAGACTGGTTCTTGTGCGGCGTTGAACTGTGTCCACGGACAGAGCAGTTGCTGACCCAAGCCGTGAAGCTTTCTAACGTGCGCTGATAAAAATTAGTGAGGTTCAAAGGAGGCATGCCAGCTTTTGTTAGTTGCCTATCCTCCTGCAGTCACCCACACAAACAGGAACTCACAGATGTAAAGGTAATTGCATGAGTGTGTAGTAAGGAGATCATTGGTAGGAATACTAATTTCATTGAAGTGAATTGACTGTCTCCTGCCAGAGCTTACTTGATGAGATCTAGGAGCCATAGAAAAGTGCAGGGCAGATACAGGCCCTTTGGCCCATCCAGTCCATGCTGGCTACTGTGCCCACCCAGCTAGTCCTGATTTCCTGCAATTCGACCTCCGTCCAAAAGGACTGGCAGATTTTCAGGTCAAGCATTCATCGACCAGTCTGTTGGAGAGGAGGGTAATTTTAAAGCAAGCCAGAGGCCTGCAAACATTTCCATCTTGGCTTGTTGTCCTTTGTTTTGCTGAAGCCCTTTGAGATGTTTCACCACATTAAAGACATGTAGAAAGGCAATTTGATTTAAGCTGTTGTTGGAAATTTTCAGGAAATATAAATATTTAAAAGCGAGAGCAACAGAAAAACCACAAGGACAATCCATGGCTCAAAGGATTATGTCGAGGAGAGAAAAAAAAACAATATCAGAGTCAAAATCCGATAAGATCAGTTCAATTTGCTGACCGAGAACCTGAGGGTGACCTCACTTATTTAAAGGTCTCCATTATATATTAAATTTTCCAGACTGGGAAGAATAAGACTGAGAGCAGCATCTCATCAGGTTGTATTGGCTTTAAACGCCCTGAAAGCGAGGAGCTGTGGGTGGCATGTCTTAGGTTATTCAGAGTCCATAGCGTGAGTAAATACCTCCCCGCATTATGTACCTCGCCGAACTGTGGGGTTGCACTGACGCCGAATTAAATATTTTACTCGTTTGAAGTCTGAGAAATGCATTGTTTGGTTTCGCTTGGTTGCAGAAAGTCTGCTTAAAGCAAAAGTGAAAGAATGCAGCGAGCAAGCTCCTTGCACAGATTAAAAAGGTGCAGGATGGGTGAAACATAGTTGAAGGGAAATGGTCCTGTGGGGTTATATAACAACCATTAATTCATCCGTTTGGTTCCTGCCATCTAAAAGTGGTCACCGCAATGAATTGTTCAGATTTTAGTTGCTCCCCTTCTGAAGGTGATCTCAGCACCAGTTCTGTGTTCCTACCTTCTCATGTCCAATACCGAGATAATAGGCAGTACAACAGGTGAGATGGAAAAAAGGAAGAGATTTGTCACATGTACATCGAAACATACCGTGAAATGTTTTGATGGCATCGAAGACCAGTGCAGTCTGAGGATATCCTGGGGCCAGGCTTCCAGCACCAACAGGGCATGCCCACAACTTACTAACCCTAACTTGTACAGGTACATCTTTGCTATGTGGGGGAAAATCAGAGCAACCGGAGGAATCCCATGCGGTAACAGGGAGAACCTAAACTCCTTACAGAGGTGGGAGTAGAAGTGGACACCACAGCTTAGAAAGCTCACCAATATCTTTATATCCTCAGGAAGCTAAAAAAAAAAGGTTGTCATCCCCCTATTGTTTTGCACCAATTTTTTTCAATGCACTCTATCAAGGCCTGGTCATGACCGCAAGAAACTGGATGCAGCTAGCCCGTTACAGAAACCAGCTTCCCTTTGCTGTCTCGGTAAAGCAGCCAGCATGATCGAAGATCCCACCCACCTCGGACATTCTGCCTGCTCCTCTACCCCATCGAGCAGAAGTTACAAAAACCTGAAAGCACGTACCACCAGGCTCAAGGACAGCTTCTATTTGATAAGACTCTCAAACCGTCCCCCTAGAATGATAAGATAAACTCTTGACCTCACTATAACCTTGCACCTTATTGTCTGCCTGCACTTTCTCTGTAACTGTAACACTTTATTCTGCCTTCTGTTATTGTTTTCTCTTCTACTACTTCGATGTACTGAGGTGATAAATTAATCCGTGTGGATGGCATGCAAAATAAAGTTTTTCACAGTACCTCGGTACATCAGAATCAGAATTCGGTTTAATATCACTGGCATGTGTCGTGAAATTCATTGTTATGTGGCAGCAGTACAAAGTAATATATAGTAATTTTTTTTTAAATGCTAAACACCAACATTTTGTATGTATGACAATAATATACCACTTTAGCTCAGTGGCACTCCTGACCTCACATCATTGATAGCAAAATGTTTGCCCCGAACTAACTTGCATTTGATAAGCTCAATTCGTGACCTTTGATTTTGGATAACCAGAGCAAACAGTGTTTGTATGTAGTTTCTACTGCTCTGTCCTCCTTGTTTAACCTTTTCTTATTTGCTTGCAACCAGTTGTCCTTTTCTATTATTTCCTTAATTCTTCCTTTCATTTTACCTTTACCTTTCGTATTTTATTTTAATAATTTTATTGTCTTTCATTCATTCCTTACGCTGCGCTCTTTGACAACTACACTGCCCACAGACCATCTTGGACAAAAAGCAGCTGAAGGCTGAATTCCATCCAGAAACCCGTGACCTAGTGAACAGGATGTGAGTGGAAAGAACATGAGTCTTTCTTATTGGTAAAGGCATCCATTTAGAACGGAGATAAGTCATAGTCAAAGTCATAATCATACTTTATTGATCCAGGGGGAAATTGGATTTCGTTACAGTTGCACTATAAATAATAAATAGTAATAAAACCATAAATAGTTAAATAGTAATATGTAAATTATGCCAGGAAATAAATCCAGGACCAGCCTATTGGCTCAGAGTATCTGACCCTCCAAGGGAGGAGTTGTAAAGTTTGATGGCCACAGGCAGGAATGACTTCCTATGACGCTCTGTGTTGCATCTCGGTGGAATGAGTCTCTGGCTGAATGTACTCCTGTGCCCACCCAGTACATTATGTAGTGGATGGGAGACATTGTCCAAGATGGCTTGCAACTTGGACAGCATCCTCTTTTCAGACACCACCGTCAGAGAGTCCAGTTCCATCCCCACAACATCACTGGCCTTACGAATGAGTTTGTTGATTCTGTTGGTGTCTGCTACCCTCAGCCTGCTGCCCCAGCACACAACAGCAAACATGATAGCACTGGCCACCACAGACTCGTAGAACATCCTCAGCATCGTCCGGCAGATGTTAAAGGACCTCAGTCTCCTCAAGAAATAGAGACGGCTCTAACTCTTCTTGTAGACAGCCTCAGTGTTCTTTGACCAGTCCAGTTTATTGTCAATTCATATCCCCAGGTATTTGTAATCCTCCACCATGTCCACATTGACCCCCTGGATGGAAACAGGGGTCACTGGTACCTTAGCTCTCCTCAGGTCTACCACCAGCTCCTTAGTCTTTTTCACATTAAGCTGCAGATAATTCTGCTCACACCATGTGACAAAGTTTCCTACCGTAGCCCTGTACTCAACCTCATCTCCCTTGCTGATGCATCCAACTATGGCAGAGTCATCCGAAAACTTCTGAAGATGACAAGACTCTGTGCAGTAGTTGAAATCCGAGGTGTAAATGGTGAAGAATTTCTTTAGCCAGAGGATGGTGAATCTGTGGAATCCATTGCCACAGATGGCTGTGGAGCTCAAGCCAATGGGTATATTTAAAACAGAGGTCCATAGGTTCGAAATAGATCCATCAACAATTCTGTGAACAAGCATGTAGACCTCGATCCTATTTATGAGCTGATGTGCGCAAAGTTCCAGACCACAACGCATGAAGTTCTCCACACGGCCAATCAGTGACATGATTTCCTCCCCACATCACAACTGAGTTTCTGAAATGATGACCTAACAGCTGGTAAGCATAGAAACGGCAAGCATTTGGAGGAAAGGTTCAAAGGTTCAATTTATTATCAAAGTATACAATTCTGAACAACTTCTTCTCCAGATAGCCACAAAAACAAGAAAGAGAAGAACTGCAGCACAATCACCAACCCCCAAATCCTCCTTCCTGCACAAACATGAACAAAAACAGAACAGGCACATTAGCTCCCAAATGTCCTTCCCCTGCATACAAAAAAATGAGAAAGTTTCGGTGAAAAACACAGAATGTAAAAAAACTGTCTATAACCAAAGTCCATATAAGATAATGCAGAGAATGTGGGTAACATTCTCTGGGCCCAGCAGCCCTTTCCCTCTGATAGCAGAGCGATCCCACCAGCAATCAAAAGGCAGGCAGCTGGCGCTCACCTTGGCTCAATGTTTCAATCTCCTTTGTCACTTTAATCACCAAACAATGGAAGCTTTAATTGGTGAAATACAACCGAACACCAGCTTGCGCCCTGCAGCCATCCCACAGCTTTCTCACCACAAAGTTCGCTCACGCTGCCTCTGGCTCCCAGAATCCTCTCAAGAGACTGCAGAGCGCTGGAACACCCAAACGATCTCCAACTTCAAATCACAGGCTCCAACAGTTCCAGAATCACAATCAAGATGAAAAACAAACGTAAAAGACATAAAAGAAGTGGAATATATGATCTATCCTGAAGATGTCGACCAAAGGAGCATTGTATGCAGGCGCCATCTTGACTAGTTGAGGACATACCATAATTAACAGTGCAATGATGATGTCTCCTCATATGGTGAGAAAGTGTTTGCTAGTAAGTTGCCACAATCGAAGAGCAACTTAACCCAACGTTCAGATGTTCTTCATAAGTCGGGGTGTCAAAGGTTACAGGGAGAAGGCAGGAGAATGAGATTGAGAGGTATCATAAATCAGCCATGATGGAATGGCAGAGCAGACTCAGTGGGCTGAATGGCCTAATTCTGCTCCTATGTCTTATGCTGATTGGCAGCTCCTGCAATGCTGCTAGTGCCGGACTGTATCACTCTCTGCTGTTCCTCTGGATTCATCAGCTGCATGGAAAGGGGGAGCCTGCTACATTGGCAACCTATTGCTCTCCATATCTTACTGCCCTGGCTTGCATATCAACTTCAACAGCTTAGAAACAAAATCCATTTTTGATCCTGACCAACGGAGAGCCGTCGGTTCATGGGTTCACTGTCGGTTCAGAAACCTGATGACTGGGGAAGAAGCTGTTCCTAAAATTCAGATAAAGGCCAATTAAAGGGTAACACATATTAAGAAAAATAATTTTAGTTATGATTTGGATATTTGACTCAGCTTTTTCCTGCAATGTTTACACAAGAGTAGGAGGCAATCATTGCAAATCCAAGCCCACAGCAGGAATGAGGATCTGAATAGGAAACTGGTTCCTGTGAAAAAGTTACCATAAGAAATATACAAAATTAAATAAGTGGTGCAAAAAGAGAGTGAAATAATGAGGTCGTGTTCATGGGTTCATTCTCCATCGATCTGATGGAGGAAGGGCGGAAGCTGTTCCTAAAATGTTGAGTGTGGGTCTTCAGACTCCTGTATCTCCTCCATGATGGTAGTAATGAGAAGGGGGCACGTCCTGGCTGGTGAGTGTCAAAGCAGGATCTCCCAGTGGCCACACATTTTAATTCCACATCCCCTTCCCATTCTGACATGTCTATCCATGGCCTGCTCTACTGTAAAGATGAAGCCACACTCAGGTTGGAGGAACAACACCTTATATTCCGTCTGGGTAGCCTCCAACCTGATGGCGTGAACATCGACTTCTCAAACTTCCGCTAATGCCCCACCTCCCCCTCGTACCCCATCCGTTATTTATTTATATACACACATTCTTTCTTTCTCTCTCCTTTTTCTCCCTCTTTACCCCTGACTATACCCCTTGCCCATCTTCTGGTTCCCCCCCCCTTTCCCTTCTCCCTGGGCCTCCTGTCCCATGATCCTCTCATATCCCTTTTGCCAATCACCTGTCCAGCTCTTGGCTCCATCCCTCCCCCTCCTGTCTTCTCCTATCATTTCGGATCTCCCCCTCCCCCTCTCACTTTTAAATCTCTTACTAGCTCTTCCTTCAGTTAGTCCTGACGAAGGGTCTCGGCCTGAAATGTCGACTGTACCTCTTCCTAGAGATGCTGCCTGGCCTGCTGCGTTCACCAGCAACTTTGATGTGTGTTGCTTGAATTTCCAGCATCTGCAGAATTCCTCGTGTTTGAGTGTCCTTAATGTTGGATGCTACCTTCTTGAGAGCTGTACATGGTGGGCAGGCTGTCCATAATGAACCTACAACCATCAGCAGTTTTTTTCCAATCCTGTGCATAATCCTCTGCAAATGAAGCTGTGCACAGCTCCTCACAGCAAAACCTGTCTAGCTTTCAAGCATGAATTACAGTACATAAAACATACAACAGAACAGCACAGTACAGGCCCATGATATTGGGCTGACCCATTGACCTACTCTAAGATCAAATCTCACCCTTCCCTCCCACAAAGACGTTCATCTTTCTTTCATCCATGTGCCTTTCTGAGAGTCTCTTAAACGTACTGAATGTATCTGCCTCTACCATCACCCCTCACAGAGCGTTCCACACACCACTCACAGAGCGTTCCACACGCCACTCACAGAGCGTTCCACACGCCCCTCACAGAGCGTTCCTCACACCACTCACAGAGCGTTCCACACACCCATCACAGAGCGTTCCACACACCCCTCACAGAGCGTTCCACAGACCCATCACAGAGCGTTCCACATGCCCCTCACAGAGCGTTCCACAGAGCCCTCACAGAGCGTTCCACACACCACTCACAGAGCGTTCCACACACCCCTCACAGAGCGTTCCACACACCCCTCACAGAGCGTTCCACAGACCACTCACAGAGCGTTCCACACACCCCTCACAGAGCGTTCCACAGACCCATCACAGAGCGTTCCACACACCCCTCACAGAGTGTTCCACACACCCCTTACAGAGCGTTCCACACACCACTCACAGAGCGTTCCACACACCACTCACAGAGCGTTCCACACACCTCTCACAGTGCGTTCCACAGACCCATCACAGAGCGTTCCACACACCCCTCACAGAGCGTTCCACAGACCCATCACAGAGCATTCCACACGCCACTCACAGAGCGTTCCACACACCCATCACAGAGCGTTCCACACACCCATCACAGAGCGTTCCACACACCCATCACAGAGCGTTCCACACGCCCCTCACAGAGCATTCCACACGCCACTCACAGAGCGTTCCTCACACCCATCACAGAGCGTTCCACACGCCCCTCACAGAGCATTCCACACGCCACTCACAGAGCGTTCCTCACACCCATCACAGAGCATTCCACACACCCCTCACAGAGTGTTCCACACACCCCTCACAGAGCGTTCCACAGACCCATCAATCTCTGTGTAAAAAAACCTACATCTGACATGCCCCGTACTTGTTTCTCCAATCTCCTTAAAATTGTGCCCCCTCGTATTAGCCACTTCTGCCCTGGGAGAAAGTCTCTGGCTCTCCACTTGATCGATGCCCCTTATCGTCTTGTACACCTCTATCAAGTCACCTGTAATCCTCCTTCGCTCCAAAGAGAAAAGCCCCAGCTCACTCAGCCTGTCCTCATAAGTTATACTCTCTAATCCAGGCAGCACCCTGGAGAGATGGGAAGGGGCGGGGGTGGGTGGTGAGGAATCGTAGGTGTTTTGGCAATTCCTTTCTTTGGCATTTCCTTTGCCCATTTCCAGATGCTGCTCGATCCACTCAGACCCTCCTGCAAGTTGCTTGTTGCCCCGGATTCCAGCATCGGCAGTCTCTTGTCATAGCTCTGCAAGACTTATGTTTGCTTCAACGAGGTCGCCTCTTGCTGTTCTCATCTCTGGGGAGCACTGACTCATTCTGCTTACTCTCTTCCCGTCCACACCAGGAAGTAGCCTGCAGAACTCTTTTTTGTGCTGGGCCTTTATTGAAAGTATATCGTTCCATAAGTAGAAAGGTCATTCTTAAATACAATATTCCAGATATCTTTCCTAGAGGCTTTATAATTCAAGTGAGATATCTTTTCATTGTTACCATCAGGAAGGAGGTACAGAAGCGTGAAGGTACACACTCAGCGATTCAGGAACAGCTTCTTCCCCTCTGCCATCCAATTTCTAAATGGATATTGAACCCATGAATATTACCTCACTTTTTTCTATATATATTATTTATGTTTTGCACTATTTTTAATCAAATTATTTAATACATATATATATATATATATATATATATATATACATATATAGACATACACTGTAGTTGATTTACTTTTTTTGTTTCTACATTATCATGTATCCCATTGCACTGCTGCTATTACGTTAACGGATTTCACCGCTCGTGCCAGTGATAATAAATGTGATTCTGATTCTGAGTCTGACATCACTCTGATGCTCAGGATCAGGATCAGGATCAGGATTATTATCACAAAGCCTGTGGACACAGCCCAGTCTACCATGGGTAAAGCCCCCCACCCCCTGTGTGCACATCTGCACGAAATGTCACAGGAAAGCAGCATCCATTATCAAGCACCCCCACCACCTAGCCCATGCTCTCTTCTCGCTGCCGCCATCAGGAAGAAGATACAGGAGCCTCAGGACTCACACCACCAGGTTCAGGAACAGTTATTACCCCTCAACCATTCAGTTCTTAAACCAAAGGAGATAACTTCACTCAAACACGAGGAATTCTGCAGATGCTGGAAATTCAAGCTACACACATCAAAGTTGCTGGTGAACGCAGCAGGCCAGACAGCATCTCTAGGAAGAGGTACAGTCAACGTTTCAGGCCAAGACCCTTCGGTGTGTAACTTCACTCAACTTCACTTGCCCCATCATTGAAATGTTCCCACAAGCTATGGACTCACTTTCAAGGACTCGTCATCTCATGTTCTTGATATTTATTGCTTATTTATTTATTATTTTTGCTTTCTTTTTGTATTTGCAGTTTGTTGTCTTTTGGACAGTGGTTGAATGCTAAAGTTGGTGTGGTCTTCAATTGATTCTATTATAGTTATTGCTCTATTATGGATTTGAGTATGCCCACAAGAAAATGAATCTCAGGGTTGTGTTTGGTGACCTGTATGTACTTTGATAATAAAACTTACTTTACACTTTGAACTTTGAGATGTTGTGAAACTTGTTTTGGGGCTGCAGTACACTGCCACACACAAAATACTGCATACTATAAACTGCAATAAGAAATATCTATTTTAAAAATTAAGTAGGTAGTGCAAAAAGAGAGCAAGAATACGGAGGTAGCGTTCGTCGGTTCATTGTCTGTTCAGACAGAGAGGAAGAAGTTGTTCCTAAAATTCAGAGCAACACACACAAAATGCTGGAGGAACTCAGCAGGTCACGCAGCATCTATGGAAATGAATAAACAGTTGGCATTTCATGCCAAAACCCTTCATCAGGACTGGAAAGGAAGGGGTGCAGAAGCCAGAATTAGAAGATGAAGAGGAGGAGGTCAAGCTGGAAGGTAGTAGGTGAAGCTAGGTGGCGGAGGAGGATGGATTGAAGAGAGAAGCTGGGAAGTGATAAGCGGAAAAGGCAAAGTGTTGGAGAAGAAGGAATTTGATGGGAGAGTCGCTAATGAGAGCAAAAGAAGGAGAAGGGGAATTAGGGGGAAGTGACAGGCAAGTGAGGAGAAGAGGTAAGAGGCCAGAGTGGGGAAATGAAGAAGAAGGAAGGGGAAGGAAGGGGAAATTACTGGAAGCTGGAGAAATCAATGTTCATGCCATCAGGTTGGAGGCTATCTAGATATAATATGAAGTGTTTCTCCTCCAACCTGAGTGTGGTCTCATCATGATAGAAGGGAAGGCCGTGGACTGACATGTCAGAACGGGAAGGGGGATAGGAATCGAAATGGTTGGTCACCAGAAAATTTCACTTTTTGTGATGGAGTTAAGGTGCTCAACAAAGCAGTCCCCCAGCCTACATCAGGTCTCACCAATGTAGAGGAGACTGCACCAGGAGAACCAGATACAGTAGATGACCCTAAAAGATATTCGTGTGAAGTGTTTCCTCACCCAGAAGGGCTGTTTGGGGCCCTGATTGCAGCTGGGAGAGGAGGTGAATGGCCAGCTGTAGCACTTTGGCCACTTCGGGAGACAAATGCCAGGAGGAAGATTAGTGGGTAGTGACGAATAGACAAAGGAATTACGGAAGGAGTGATCCCTGTGGAAAGCGGAGAGTGGGGGGAGGGGAGTGGAAGGAGGTAAAAATGTACCAAAAAATTCTGATTCCTTTGTGATAAAGGCCAATTAAAGGTTAGCAAACATTAAGAAAAAGAATTTTAGTTATGAACTGGATATTTGACTCAGCTTTTCCAACAATGTTTACACAAGTGTATGAGGCAATTACTGTAAATCCAAGCCCACAGCAGGAATGAGGATCTGAATAAGAAACTAGTTCCTGTGAAAGCCCATTTAACTTCAATGTGATCTTCACAGGGTGGCCTCCTTTTTCTTGTCTTTCTCGTTCACTTTTTCATTCTTTTCTACTTTGTGTTGAATTGTTCATTTCTCCCTGTCTCCACTTTTTTTTCCCTTTTCTAATCTGTCTGCCTTTCTTTCTAAATCTCTTTCCAGTTCACAGGTTTCAGTTTCCCAAGTGCTGGCAGTACAGTGTCCTGATACCTTATTTGGTAAAAGATGTTAATATTTAAAGATTTCAACCATGGATCGTATGTACTGTAGTTGTTGGTATAATTGAAGCTAGTACTGCATTATGTAAAGTCAAAATCAAAGTATATTTGTTATGAGCGTATGTATGTTGCTTGATTCTGATGTTTTTCCGATCCAAAGGTTCTTTGAAGGTCAAGAATGAGGCATAAAACTTGTAGCTTACAATCATTTTATTAAATGTTAGAAGAGTAAAGAAGTGTCAAGAGAACAAAGAAAAGACCAGACTGAAAAGTAGTCGTGATCATCTCTTACCAGGCTAGAGATAACAGCAAATTCCAGTGATAACTATTAACCTTTAAGATAGCCAGATGCAAGAGGCCTGACACCTGCTACCGGGAACTAAGGAGTTTCTGGAAAAAGCAGGAATAACTGTGCCATTATTATTTGAAAATTCACTGAACCATTTGATGAATATAGATATTTATATAAAAATATGAGCAAGCAGTGTGAAAGTAAAGCAAAAAGAAAAATAACAATTCTACACCCTAATCCAACATTTTGTTACAATATCCTACCTTGAGATTCATTTTCTTGCAGGCATTTACCAGAAAAGATAGAATGTATGAAATACTGTACGTACAGAAAGACTGACAAGTAACCAATGCATGTTAGTAAATTGTGCAAGGGGGTGTCACGTTAGCATAGTGGTTAGCACAAAGATTTATGGCACCAGCGACCTGGGTTCAATTCCTGCCACTGTCTGTAAGGAGTTCGTACGTTCTCTCTGTGACTGCGGGGAGTTCCTCCAAAGACGTACTGGTTGGTAGGATTAAATTGAGGGTTTGCTAGGCGCTGCTGCTGGAAGAACTGGAAGGGACTATTCTGTGCTGTATCTCAATAAAGAAGTAAATAACACTGAAAATATGAGTTGTGTCCGTGAAAGTGAGTCTGTAGGTCGTGGAATCAGTTCAGATCCTGATGGTCGAGGGGTAATAACTGTTCCTGAGCCTGGTGGTGTGAGTCCTGAGGCTCCTGTACCTCCTTCCCGATGGCAGCAGCGAGAAGAGAGCACGGCCTGGATGGTGGGGGTCCTTGATGATGGATGCTGCTTTGATGATGAAGATGCCAGGTGCCCTCATTACAACTACACTGTACATTGAAGAAATCTGTGCTTAAGGGGTAACGTATTCTGTAAAGGAAAAGAGGGGACGAAGCAGAGAAAGGAGTCAAAGTCAAAGTGCATGTATTATCAAAGTATTTGTGCAGTATACAACCCTGAGATTTGTTTTCCCCACAGACAGACACGAAACAGGCAAAACTATAAAACCCACTTAAAGAACATCAAACCCCCCCCACGCACAAAAAAAAGAACAAATCGCACAACCGACAAAAAAAAACACAGTACAAAACACCAAATTACAAAGATTGCAAAGACGTCGAAAGAGTCCAGGCATATTCAGTTCAGTTCAATCCAATGCCACACTGCTTGCTATCTGCAGGCCGCAGCGCCAGTCTGCCTCGATCAAAATTGCACAGAACAGCAACAAAAAAGGAGTGACCAGAAAGAAAGGTCATGGATTGGGAGAGAGAAAAGAAAAATATCTCAATGCAGCCTTTTTATCCTCTGGAATGTCCTGGAATACTTTTGCTTCCAATTGTATGGTATGTTCTACTGCAGGAGTCCCCAACCTTTTTTGCACCGCGGACTGATTTAATATTGACAATATTCTTGTGGACCAGCCGACCGGGGGTGGTGGAGAGGGGGCCGGCGGTGTTCAAGTAGGGTTAAACTCACCTCAACATGTCTTTTACAGTTAGGGTTGCCAACTTTCTCTCTCCCAAATAAGGGATAAAAGTAGCAGTCAAATCGCAGGACACTTTACCCCAGGAAAGACTACCATGACATGAAGCCCTGCGCGGGCACTTGTGTGCGCATGTGATGTGTGCATGTGTGTACGTGCCGATTTTTTTTCCCACAAATCGGTTTTGCCTTTATCTTTCCCACTACACTGTACATACGTTATTTCTACTTTATATAGGCTGTGTATTTATCATATTATTCCTGCTTTTACTATATGTTAGTGTTATTTTCAGTTTTATATGTTATTTAGTATGATTTGGTAGGTTATTTTTTGGATCTGGGAACCTTAGCAGGGGAAATAATGGACAAGGGCGGTCCCGTATGGGACAAACCAATTTAGCCCACTATACAGGATGTCCCGGCTAATACGGGACAGTTGGCAACCCTATGTTCAAGTTCAACAGTGTGTGACAGGGAATGAGGAAAGGTGCAGCTGACTCATATCGTTTCCTCACGGCCTGGTGGTTGGGGACCGCTGTTCTACTGAGCCTGTCCCAGTAGGCACAGAGGCACACAACATGGAGTAAAGGCCCTTTGGCCCTAATAGTCTTAAATATGTTTAATGAGGCTGCCTCTGTAAATATATTTAAGACACAATTAGATAGATTTTGAATAGCAAAGGAATTAAGTGTTCTGGGGAAAAGGCAAGTAGGTGGAGATGAGGCCACAGTCAGATCAGCCATGGTTTTATTGATGGCAGAGCAGGCTCGATGAGGCAATTCCTGCTCCTAGTTCCTCCGTTCTGATTCAGGAAGCCCTTGGTTAGGTTAGAAAGTTGTTCTTTGTCATGCATTAACAAAGTGGAGAGGAGAATTACAGATCTGTTACCCTATTGTCTATTGTTACAAAATTGTTGGAGTCTTTGATCAAGAACATCTTGTAGAATTTTAGTTGTTCTGAATGAGTCAGCATGGAATTGGAAAGGGCGGATCAACCTTAGTTGACCTGATCGAACTTGAAGGACAGGGGATGAAATTCATGTGGAATCATAAGAGGTGGATGGGGAATATGAAAGGTTGTTGAATTAAAAGCAAATCTTATTTCTGGTAAGACGGTGGAGCACTCGGATGCAGCAGCTTCTGCACGGACAACCAAAAGTGTTATTGTCTTTTTTAAATGTAGTTTTTACAATTGCAAAGACCTGCTGGACATTAAGAACTTGAAGTGCTGCAGGCCTATCCCATCAGTGAGTTGCTTGTTGGCGGAGAAACTGAAGGAGCCGGAGTCGGTGTGGACCGTGATGCTGCCTGCGACAGAGAGGTGTGCAGAAAAACAGCAAGTGATCATCTTAGTTGCTTTTCTTGTGATCGGAAGACCCTGTTGGACGTTCGTGGTGTGGAATGTTGCAAGTTTGATTCATTGGTGAACTGGGGAACAGCGAGGGAGCTGTGTGCCCTCAGTTGTAGCAAGGACTAGGCCCCAAGCCCCAATGTCAACTATTTGTAGCCACCCAGGGGAAGGCGTCAGAGTTGGGCACTCCACCAGTGTACCAGAGGCAGTAAGGTGGAGTCCGCGCGGCCTCCCCCCTCAGTATTCACTCGACAGAAGACGAGCTGTATTGTGTTTGACTGCAGAGTGCTGCAGCATTCATGGTCTTGGGGACTTGGACTATGTTTTTTTGTGTGACTGTATTTTACTGATATCTTATATGGACTGGCTACCTAATATGTGCTTTTTGTGCCTTGTGCTGTGTGTGACTGTTGGAGCTGTGTTTTGTACCTTGGACCCAGAGTAACGCTGTCTGGTTTGACTACATTCATGGGTATTCATGTATGGATGAATGACAATTAAATTTCAACTTGAACTTGAATTACTGATTAAGAAATTGGCTGAGCCACAGAGGCTAGACTAAGTATAGGACTGGCTGGGTGTGACCAGAGTTGTCCAGCAAGGATCTCAACTCCATTGAATAATGTAGCTACGTCTCAGAATTTGCCAATGGCACCAGCAGCGTTGTGAGCGGTATTAGTGGAGAAAGACACTTGACTCCCGAAACCTTCCCCATGAGTGGGTATAGCTGCAAGGCAGTGGAGGTTTGAGATCAGAGTTTTTCTTCTCCTAGATGAGCTGCCAACTATGGCTGATGAGCCATATTTGCCGAAAGTGACTGGCTTTGAGGTGCCAGTAACCCGCCTCTACCCTTCAGTAGAAATGGTTCCTCCAGACTTAGTAGCTGAACCACATATGAAGGCCAGGGGGTGGACTTGGTTGTCAGAGGCTATTTGATACGCACACCATTGGGAGCATTTAATAGGTAGTGTGAGTTTATCCCCACTACCTCCTCTAGCTATAACAACCTTAAGGAACCACAAAGACGCTAATATTTTGAGCAAATGCGCAAAACTGTGTTAAGTAATTTTTGAATTATTAATCGTGAAGAACTGGATTCTGTGGTGGTGTGACAAGGCTTGTGAGTTTATCTTATTTAGAGATACAGCAAGTCATTCCATTCCAGCCTGACAAAACTGCACTGCCCAATTGCACCCAGAACACGTACATCTTTGGAATGTGTGAGGAAGCAGAGCACCCGGACAAAAGCCAGGTGGTCATGGGGCGGACATGCAAACTCCTTGCAGACAGCAGCAGGAATTGAACCCAGGTCACTGGCGCAGTGCCGTTAGTGGGTACAGAAAGTAGGGTGTGTACTGTGCTGGGACACTGAGCTGTTCTGGAAACCACGTCTCAGAATGGATGCAGTATATTGACCTAAGCATGAAAGCCACTAAGTTCACCAGAATGTTTCCTGAACTCCAAGGATTAAAGTACATTGAACAGAGTAGCACAGGACCAGCCCTTCAGCCCACAAATACGGTGCTAAACTAATTAACCTTAGCCTCTTTATAATGTCCACACATTCAGTACTCTGCAAGCATCTTAGGCACATACTGTGTGTATATAGCTAGGGTGCCTAAGACTTGTGCAGAGTACTGTAGTAATTTTATGTATTGTCTGTACTGCTGACACAAGAAGAAAACAAATTTCATGACGTATGTGAGTGATGATGATGAACCTGATTCTGATCTGGGTCTGTATTGTGGACTGAGAGTGGGAAGGGGACAGGGAGATGGGAATCATAGAAGGCGAGAAGGGAGGGAGTGGGAAGCACCAGAGAGACATTCTGTAATGATCAATAAAGCAATTGTTTGGAATCAAATGACCTTGCCTGGTGTCTCAGGGCTGGGTGTATCTGTACCAGAGCCAACCCTGCCCCTGCCCCTGGCACTCCTCTGTCACCTGTCCCACACCCCTCCCGCCATTCCCAACATCCTTTGCTCCCGCCAGACTGACAAACTTGCTCTCCACTCTGTGTTGACAAACACAGTACTGTGCAAAAGTCTTAGGCACCCTAGCTATATATATATATATATGTGCCGAAAACTTTTGCACAGCACTGTGCCTGCCTCCACCACCAGCCCTGGCAGTGCATTTCAAGGACCACCACTCTCTGTTAAAAATCTTTCCAGCACATCTCCTTCGATCTTGCCCCCTATCCCCTCAAGTGTATGCCCTCAAGTATTAGACATCTTGACCCTGAGACATACCTGTAGAATCTGGCTGTTCACTCTATCTATGGAGTGTGTCATTGTCGGAATGTGTGACGACACTACCAAGTACATCCATAGATTGTATTAGTTGTTAACTCAAGTGACACATTTCACTGTATGTTTCAATGTACATGTGATAAATGAAATTAATCTGAATCTGATTTGACACTGGTAATTTTATAAACTTCTGTTTGGGTTTGAAGGGAGGCTTCTCAGACAAATATTTATTAATTGAAATCTAGATAATTAGTGATGATTTGATCAAAGTTTTCATTCTGTTAAGAGAGGGAAGCTGTTGGAAATCTAAATATTTAAAGCCAGATCAATGATGCTAAGAAATGTACAGGGGGTGGTGGAAGTCCAAAACTCTTTGAAACTCATGTGGTCTCGGCCTGAAACGTCGACTGTACCTCTTCCTAGAGATGCTGCCTGGCCTGCTGCGTTCACCAGCAACTTTGATGTGTGTTGCAACTAATGCTGATAGTTTTCAACCTGAGGTAGATGGATTTTGTAGAAATGTGGCAGGAGTGAGTGTATGAGATTAGGTTACATATCAGTCATGATCTCAGGTAGCAGAATTTTTTTTTGTGGGGCCTTGTGTCTCAATTATAAATGAGACGGTAAAGAGAGCATGTTGCAATGAAGACAGTAATACAGATGCATCACAGCTTGGTATGGCAATTGTTCCGCCCAAGACTTAAAAAATTGCAGGGTTGTGGACACAGCTCAGCACATCTTGCCTCCTCGCCATTGAATCTGTCTACACGCCCCACTGCCTCAGGAAAGCAGTAGACATAATCAAGGACCCCCTCCCATCCCGGTCATTCTCTCTTCTCCCCCCCTTCCACTGGGCAGAAGGTACAAAAGCTTGAGGATGTGTACGACAAGGCTGAAGAACAGCTTCTAACCCACTGTTATCAGACTATCGAGCAGATCTCTCAGATGTTCAAGGTGAATTCTTGATCTCTCAATCTACCCTGGTCATGACCGTTGGAATTTATTTGTCTGCCTGCACTGCACTTTCTCTGTAACACTCTATTCTGCATTCTCTTCATGCTTTTTGTTTTGTCTTACCACAAGCTAATTACGATCTATTTAGGTCGTGCACATTTCACTGTATACCCATACTTGGGACTGAAAATCTAGCTGAGTGATGCCATAACAACAACCTCCTATGCAGCATCAGCAAGACCAAGGAGCTGTTTATTGACCTAAGGAGGAAGAAACCAGAGGCCCATGAGCTGGTCCTCATCAGAGGGACAGAGGTGGAGAGGGTCAGCAACTTTAAATTCCTCTGTGTTAGTTTATCTGGGCCCAGGACGTAGAAAGTACAGCAGTGCCTCTACTTCCTAAGGAGTTTGCAAAGATTTGGTACGAGATCTAAAACTTTGACAAACTATAGATGTGTATTGACTGGCTGCATCACAGCCTGGAATGGAAACACTGAAGCCCTTGAACGGAAAGTCCTACAAAAAGCAGTGGATATGACCCAGTCCAGCACAGGTAAAGCTCTTTCAACCATTAAGGATATCTACACGGAGCATTGTTGCAGGAAAGCAGCATCCATCACCAGGAACCCCCACCAGCCAGGTCATGCTCTCTTCTCGCTGCTGCTGTCAGGAAGAAGGTATAAGGAGCTTCAGGACTCACACCACCAGGTTCAAGAACAGTTATTACCCCTCAACCATCAGGCTCTTGAACCAAAGGAGATAACTTAACTCAACTTCACTTGCCCCATCACTGAAATGTTCCTACAGCCTATTGACTCAGTTTCAAGGACTCTTCATTAATGTTCTCAATATTTATTGCTTATTTATTTATTATTATTAATTCTTTCTTTCTGTCTGTATTTGCATGGTAGTGTTTTTGTACACTGGTTGAACTCCCAAGTTGCTGCAGTCTTTCATGTTATGTTATGATTATTATTCTGTTATGGATTTATTGAGTGTGCCCAGAAGAAAATGAATCTCAGGATTGTATGTGGTGGCATATAGGTACTTCGATAATAAATTTACTTTGACTTTAACATATGACAATAATAAACCAATTACTGATTGAAACAGTCAGCAACTGGATACAGATATATTGAATGTGTGAGTGAAAATGGATTTTGCTGTAAGAAACTGTGAGTTTAGTGTGCACCTTGATGAGAGGAATCTAAAGGTAAACTAATATGTAACTGGAGAAAGATTAATAAATTGGTTTATTATCACATGGACTGAAATACAGTGAAAAGCTTGTCTTGCATACTGTTCATACAGATCAGATCATTACACAGAGTATTGAGGTAGTAAAAGGTAAAACAGCAACATAGTGCAGGATACAGTGTTACAGAGAGAATGCAGTGCAGGTTGACAGTGCAGAATACAGTGTTACTGTTACAGAGAGAGTGCAGTGCAGGTAACCAGTGAGGACAGGGTGGGTAGACAGTAAGTGCAGGTAACAGTGCAGAATACAGTGTTACAGTTACAGAGAGTGCAGTGCAGGTAGACAGCGAGGACAGTGCGGAATACAGTATTACTGTTACAGAGAGAGTGCAGTGCAGGTAGACAGTGAGGACAGGGTGGGTAGACAGTAAGCACAGGTAGACAGTGAGGAGATCAAGACAGAAGGGTCTGGACGTTAATGTGCCTGAACCACAAGGTTTAACAAGGAAGTGGTTAGACCTCAAGACATAGGAGCAGAATTAGACTATTCAGCCCATCAAGTGTGTGCCATCATACCATCATGGCTGACTTATTATCCCTCTCAACCCCATTTCCTCGCCTTCTCCCCATAAACTCTCTGACTAAACATGAATCTATCAGCCTCTGTCTAAAATATACCCAATTTGACCTCCACAGCCGTCTATGCCAATGAGTTCCACAGATTCACTGTGCCCTAGCCAAAGAAATTCCTCCTCATCTCTGTTCTAAAGGGACATCCGTCGACTCTGAGGCTGTGTCCTCTGGTTTTAGGCTCCCCCACCATAGGAATCACCCTCTCTCCATCTACTCTGTTGAGGCCTTTCAACATCCAATAGGTTTCAATGAGATCCCCCCCACCCCCCATTCTTCTAAGCTCCAGCAAGTACAGAGTCGTATGTTAACCCTTTCATTCCCAAAATCATTCTTGTGAACCCTCTGGACCCTCTCCAATGCCAGCACACCTTTACCTAGATAACGGGCTCGAAACTGCTCACAACACTCCAAATGAGGTTTGTCCAATGGCTTATAAAGCCTCAGCATTACATTCTTGCTCTTGTATTCTAGTTGCCTCAAAATAAATGCTAACACTACATTTGCCTACCTTACCACCAACTCAACCTGCAAGTTAACCTTTAGGGAATCCTGCACAAGGACTCCCAAGTCCCTTTGCAATTCTGATTTCTGAATTTTCACCGTATTTAGAAAATAGTCTGCACCTTAATTCCTTCTACCAAAGTGCATGACCATACACTTCCCTACACTATATTCCATCTGTCACTTCTTTGCCCATTCTCCCAGTTAGTCTAAGTCCTTCTGCAGATTCTCTGCTTCCTCAGCACTACCTGCCCCTCCACCTACCTTCGTATTGTCCGCAAACTAGCTCACAAAGCCATCAATTCAGTCTTGATGAAGGTTCTCAGACCTTTTCCATCAACGCTGACTGGCCTGCTGAGTTCCTCCAGCATTTTGTGTCTGTTGCAACTATTTAGTCATTTTGTTCCCCTTATTTAAAAAATGTTACAGTGGTAATGGAAACAATCTAAAAGAGGTTCATAAGGCTAATATCTGGGATGAGAATTGCCCAGTCATGAGTGAATAAAGAAGTTCACTCTATATTCTTTAAAAATTTAAGATTAGTTTCATTTCTTACATGTACATTGAAATATTGAAACATACAGTGAAATGTGTTGTTTGTGTCAATGACCAACGCAGTCCGAGGATGTGCTGGGGGCAGCCGACTAGTATCACCATTCTTCTGACACTAATATAGCATGTCTTCGACTTACTAACCCTAACCCGTACATCTTTGGAATGTAGGAGGAAACCCACACAGTCACGGAAAGAACGTACAAGCTCTTTATTGACGGGGCAGGAACTGAACCGCCGTCACTGGCAGTGGAACGTGTTACGTTGACCGCTACACTACCTTACCATACTGACCTTTGTCGTTTAGAAGAGAGTGGATTCTGTTTGCCTCACAGCAGAAAGAACGTCACTGAGCTGGAAAGTGTGCAGGAAAGATTCAGAAGGAAAGAGCGAAAGATTAGCTTTATTTGTCACACAAACATCAAAACATCGAAACATACGGTGAAGTGTACATTTATATCAATGACTAACACATATGAGGATGTGCTGGGGGCAGCCCACAAGTGTCGGCATGCTTCTTACGCCATCATAACATGTCCACAACTTATCCTGACTTGTGCGTCTTTGGAATGGGGGAGGAAATTGAAGCATTCAGAGCACACCCACGTGGTCATGGGGAGAATGTACAAATACCATGCAGACAGTGGCAGGAATTGAACCCCAGCTGATGATCACTGCTGCTTTAACCACAACGCCCGATTTTCAGAAATCTTTCCACTTTCATTACACATGTAGTGCAAACGTAAAAATGATTTGTGTGTGTGTGTGGTTGAACGCTCTTGAATATCAAGTCTTCTCTCAGCCTGGAGTTCACCAAGGGATGTTGAAAAGCTCCTATAGATTGTAAGAAGATTAGATCGGGAGTTGGGATCTGTCTTTACCTCCGCAGCTCATGTGACATCAGGAACAAGAAAGGCAAGGGGCCTTCAACTTTCTCTCTACCTAATCTTTTGTTTATGTTGTAGGGAAATCCACTTTAACGTTGTCTCTGTCTGGCATTAAGGAGGTTTTGATCTTTGTCTGGCATTAATAAAATCGGTCTGCCCTTTGCACCGCTATTTATTCCTCATAACTGTGCCCATTATTTGTACGTTCTCGCTGCCGAGTGAGCTGCTCGGGTTTACTGGTGGAGAGGTGTTTTTGTGTGGCTCCTCGCATCACGGGCGCTGGAATCAGTTAGTCAGGCACTTGTTGAAAGTGAAAGGAGAGGATTACTACAAGACAGCTGATCATTTTGAATGAATAACTGGGGCAGAAGTTGGTGGCCGTGGGTTTTGGGTCGAACTGGGCTCAGAAAGCACTGGTGCATTATAGTTTAAACTAATAGGAGTCAGCCAACTCTCTGTCTGACAGTTGTCATTTATGTTCAATGCTGCCACAAGCAAATTTTCATCAGGACCATAAGAAATAGGAGCAGAATTAGGCCATTCAGCCCATTCAGTCTACTTCACCATTCCATCATGGCAGATTTACTATCCCTCTCAACCCTATTCTCCTGCCTTCTCCCTGTAACCTTTGACATCCTGACTAATCAAGAACCTACCAGCCTCCGCCTTAAATATACTCGATGACTTGGCCTCCACAGCTACCTGTGGCAATGAATTCCACAGATTCACCACCCTCTGGCTACAGAAATTCCTCCTTAGCTCTGTTCTAAGGGGACATCCTTCTATTTTGAGGCTGTACAGTCTGATCCTAGACTGTCCCACTACAGGAAACATCCTAGAGATTAAACTAACAAGAGTCAACCACCTCGCTGTCTGCCAGTCATTGATATTCAACAGTGCTACAGTCAAATTTCCCAACATATCTCAGTGATAATAGACCTGATTCTGATTTCTCTAACTTCTAGTAATTTCTCTCCCTTGCCCTCTTCTGTCTTTTTCCATTCCCCATTCTGGTTTCCCTCTTACCCCCTCATTCTTCTCACCTGCCCATCACCTTCTTCTGGCATCCCTCCTGTCTCCCTTTCTCCCTTGGTCTACTCTCCTCTCCAATCAGATTCCTTCTTCTTCATCCCCTTACCTCCTCCAGCTATCAGCTCCCAGCTTCTTACTTCATCACTCTTCCCCTACGCATCCATTTTACCCCCTCGGCTGATCTCACTTGTCAAGTGCTAGGTTGTCTTTCCTCTCCCCATGTGTTCCTGTTTTGGCTCATGCCCCCTTCCTTTCCAGTCCTGATGAAAGGTCTCAGCCTGGAATGTCAATTGTTTATTCCTCTCTATAGATACTGCCTGACCTATTGAGTTCTTCCAACATTTGTGTGTGTTGCTCTAATTTTGTTGTTTTTAAGATTCCTTGGAGGGATTTGAGCTCCTGTCACAGTATCAGCAACGGTGTACTCAGAACTCTAACTGATAATGGGTGAAAGAAGGGTCATTTTGTGTGGTGTGTGACTCTGTGAGCTGAGGTGGTGTGTACATCACTGCAAACACCTGTGAATGCCAGTCAGCTGTGTGGGCGGAGAGTCCGAGGCATTATTTTCAGACGCTGTTATTAGTGTGGGGCAGGAGCAAGATTAAAGTTTGACAAGGATGATACCAAGACCAGAAGGCCTGAGTTATTGGAAGAGGTTCACTAGGCTAAGTCTTTATTCCTTGAATCACAGGAGAATGAATGTGGCGCGTGGCCAGATGGTTATGGTGTTGGACTAGCGATCTGAAGGTTGTGAGGTCCATGAGCAAGACACTTAACCACACACTACTCCAGTCCACCCAGATGAAAATGGGTACTGGCAAAATGCTGGGGGTTAACCTTGCGATAGACTGGAGTCCTATCCGGGGGGCAGTCTCGTACTCTCAGTCGCTTCACGCCACAGAAACCGGCATAAGCACCGGCCTGATGAGCCTATAAGGCTGAGGACAGACTTTAACTTAACAGGAGAATGAGGGGTGACCTTTTAGAAATGTTTAAAATTAAGAGAGGCATAGATAAAGTGGATGGTTACAATCTTTTCCGCTGGTAGGGGCAATCCAAAGCTAAGGGACACAGGTTTCAGATGAGAGGGGAAATATTTAAGAGGGACCTTTTTCACCGAGAGGGTAGTGAGTGTATGGAACGAGCTGCCAGAGGAAGTGGTTGAGGCAGGTACAATGGTATCATTTACGAAGAATTTGGACAGGTGCACGTAGGGATGGGGCTTCCAAACACAGGAAATTGGGTGGGCACTGTGGTCAACATAAGCTGGTTGTGCCGAAGGGCCCGTATCCATGTGTTATTGCTCTGTGACTGCAGTTCTCAAACTCTTTCTGCTCATGGCCCTCTTGTGACTTTCATTTACCTCTCTGGCCCCCACCCTCCATCGTCTACGTTTGTTGCTAAAGTTTTTATTTAATTCTAATAAGCTCTCAATCTGTGCCTTAACAGGTTATAGGTATTATTATATGTTAAATATATAATGTCCGAAGTGTATATGAAAAATAAAACTATTTCAAAGCTCTGAACTGGGTATATATAATGTTCCTCCAACCAGCAACGAAAAAGAGCTTGATATTGTTTCTTTGGGTATTTGATTCCCATTGGAGGATCAGAGGTGGAGAGGGTCAGCAACTTTAAATTACTCAGTGGATCATTTCACAGGACCTGTCTTGGGCCCAGCACTTCAGTGCAATTACAAAGAAAACATGCCAGCTCCTCTACTTCCTCAGGAGTCTGCAAAGATTTGGCATGACATCTAAGACTTTGACAACTATAGATATGGTGGCGTGTATATTGACTGGCTGCATCACAGCCTGATATGGAAACACCAATGCCCTTGAATGGCAAATTTTATTGAAAGTAGTGGACACAGCCCAGCCCAGCCCATCGCAGATAAAGCCCTCCCCACCATTGAGCAGATTTACATGGAGCACTGTCGCAAGAAAGCAGCATCTGTCATCTGGGACCTCCAGCACCAAGGACATGCTCTCTTCTTGCTGCTGCCATTGGGAAGAAGGTACAGAAATCTCAGGATCGCAACACCAGGTTCAGGAAGTTATTACCTCTCAACTATCAGACTTTTGAACCAAAGCGAATAACTTCACCTCAACTTCTCTTGTCCCATCATTGAAATGTTCCCACAACCAATGGGCTTGACTCACTTTCAAAGGCTCTTCATCTCATGCTCTTGATATTTTTTACTCATTTATGTTTTATTATTATTTTTTCTTTCTTTCTTTTTTTTGCAAACTAGTTGATCACCCAAGCTGGAGTGGGTCTTTCATTGATTCTATTATGGTTGTCATTCTAGTATGGATTTATTGAGTGTGCCCACAAGAAAATGAATCTCAGGGCTGTATATGTACTTCGATAATAAGTTTGCTTTAAACTTTGAACGTTAAACTAGTGAGATCTTTGCACCTGATGCAAACTAGTGGGTTTTTGCATATCTGGTTGCAACTTAGTTAAAGATAATTGGAGATCACCATCATTTAGCAGTTTAGGAGTTTCTGGAAGATGACTCCACTGCAGTAACAGAAGCCTTCGTGTCACATTTTTAAAGTATTATAACACCCATGGGTCAGTAGCAGGCAAACTGAACCAGCTTCCTGCTGCATACTCATTCATTGGCCTTGCTGAAGACAACCCCGCCCATTCTTCAATTTGTTCATGATACTCATAACTGTTTTAATACAAAAACAGGCCATGTCAGGCTTTCCATATTAACCCCCTTCTGATAAGGATTTTGATATGGAAAACCTGGCAACTTCTAACACTTAATTATCTAAAACAGAGTTGCCATAATCACTTGCTGTTAGAGCGTGTTGTAGGGTGTCCTGCTGCGTCACACCCGGCCACTGTTTAATGAGTGATTGGAAGGTGGATGAGGATCGGGGCTCAGCTGGCTGCCTTGCAGCATGTGAATGGTGATCTGTGCGCGGTCGAGCAGGAGCAGAGATTGACGTGCCGTGCTCCCCTCACGCACAGGCTAAGCTCTTTTGCTGCCTCATTTGCTCCATCTACCATATTTTCCCATTCATTTCATTCAGGGTTCCAATTAAGCTAAATATATTTATTTCTTTTTATTAGTAATATTTCTTTAAAACTTGGAACTTATACAGAAAGTCCTATGGCCCCCAGTTTCTTGTCTTTTCCCTACGAAAGCCAGCACTGTATTGGTATAGGAATTGGTTATGATTGTCACATGGACAGAGATACAGTGGGAAGCTTGTCTTGATTCTGTTCATACAGATCAGACCTTTACACATTGATTGAGGGAGTACAAGGTAAAACAATAACATAATGCAGAATAAAGTGTAACAGCTATGGAGGAGGTGCCCGTGATGCTGCTGCAAGTATGTTTTTCATTGTACCTGTGTGTAGAAGTACTTGTGAAGATGACAATAAACTCAACTTTGACTGTGAGTGCACTCCACCAGCAAGTGTCAGCTTTCCAAGGAGTGAAATGGAAGTTTGACTTCCCGCTGAGGCTGTTTGCTTTCTCCCCTTCAGGTCTTGGACGATTATAGTGTCATTGGCCGTTCCCTGTTCAAGAAGGAGACCAACATACAGCTGTTTGTTGGAATGAAGGTCAAACTGTCAATGGGTGAAGTCGGAGTGATCGATGGGGGCTTTGGCCAGAGCGGCAAATTCAAAATCCGAATTCCAGGTAGGTGCTCACTTAGCCAAGGAATTATTTCAACAAGGGAGAAGTAAATTGCTCCCTTTGTACTTGTGCGAGCTCCCAAACAAAATTCTGTCCAATTAGATCCCTCTTTCCCAGATCTGCGTCTTATTTTGCTCTAGGATGAGTGACAACATTTGGGGCTTAAATTTTCCTTTTTCTTATTTTTGGTTAATCTTAAGTGTGTTTTCTGTTTATTTTTAGTATTTGATGTCTTTGGTTATTGATAAACTTCAGCCAAACGATGCTTAATTTTTTTCCTTTTTATTCCAATTTTGGATGTATATTCTATATTTTTAGTAAATTGGTGTTGTTAGTTATTGATAAACTTCAGCCAATCAATACATGAAGTTCCATTCTCGAGCACAAGTAGGTTGAATTTGGTAATAATATGTGGTATTTAAAATGAAATTACCTTCTTAGAACTTGCTATCATCCACCAGATCACTATTGTCTTGCCACTGACCAATGCAAACAGATACATAAAGTAGGTCTGTGGTTTGGAGATGCATTTTGGAAGAAATGTGATTGAAAATTTAAACTTTGCATTGATGACACTTGTTGATATCAGAGTATTTTATTAATAAAATGAACTTATTTCAGTAGTTAAGTTGCTATGATTTTCTTACCTTTGGTTTAAGTTAATTAAAACGGGAAAATGCACACCTCAAATATTACTTGGCATGTAGTTATTTGCATATTGAGCCATGGTTTATCGGACATCCATCTATCCGTGACATTTTCTTCTGAGTTTGCTCATATACGAGGGGTGATTGATAAGTTCGTGACCTAAGGTAGAAGGAGTCAATTTTAGAAAACCTAGCACATTTATTTTTCAACATAGTCCCCTCCTACATTTTCACACTTAGTCCAGTGGTCGTGGAGCATATGGATCTTGGACCTCCAGAAAGTGTCCACAGCAGGGGTGATTGATAAGTTCGTGGCCTAAGGTAGAAGGAGATGAATTATACAGCTCTCGTTACGTGCACATGCAGTTCAACTCTTTGAGTGATTATGCAGAAAGGTTGCGGTTAATAACTCGTCAGTTAATATCTCATCGGGGTGATTGATAAGTTCGTGGCCTAAGGTAGAAGGCGATGAGTTATTAACTTCTTACTTTCTGCATAAGGTCAGGTAGCAACTTGGGAGAGAAATAAACAGACCATGTTTCAGGCCGAGGCTCTTCATCAAGATCTTGATAGAAGGCCTTATCCCAGAACGTTGACTGTTTATTCCTTTCCCTAACTGCTGCCTGATCTGCAGAGTTCCTCCAGCACTCTGTGAGTGTTCGTCAAGATATCCAGCGTCTGCAGAATTTTGTGGATTCACATTTGCACTTTGGTTATTTGTCAGTCTTGTTTGTGTGTAGTTTTTCATTGCTTCTATTGCCTTTCTTTTTTCTACTGTGAATGCTTGCAACAAAATGAATCTGTGGTGGCATATACTTTGATAAAAAATTTACTTTGGATTTTAAACTTTGAACTTCATGGTTTATTTGCATTGATTTTGAGTTGCTCGTGTATCAAAGTTCAAAGTAAATTTATAATTGAAGTATGCATACTACATAGAACCTTAGGATTCATCCCCTTACAGGCCAGCCTCAAGTCAAGGAAACCCAATAGAACCCATTAAAAAAAGACTGTCAAACACCCAATGGGCAGAAAACCATCTAGTTGTGTAAACATCAAAAGCCAGCCAAACAACTGAAGTTGACAAAAGTGAGTCCACAGCCATGAAGCCGGTCATCACTGCAGCCGATTCGGGAGACTGTTGGCTGCAGGCCACATCCTCAGTTCAGCGTAGAGATGAGTGAACCTTACTAAGTAGTGAGCTGAGCCAGCCCATTTCTCGCGTCTGGCCCCTGCACTCTGACCTTTTCAATCTGGCCCGGTGCTTAAATCATCCAAGCCTTGGGTCCTTGGTCGTTCCTCTCTCTCGGACCCGGGCGCCGCCACCTCGATTCACCTTGTACCCAACCTTTCCAACTGGTTCATTGTTAATGTCCACAGTATTTAGCAAATCTGGTCTAACTTAACATTTGCCTTCTTCTTCAGGCTGCTGTACAATATTAGTGTACAGTCCAGCTTTGCAATGAAGTACTGTAGTACAGGAGCCTCAGGACTCACACCACCAGGTTCAGGAAGAGTTATTACCCCTCAACCATCAGGCCCTTAAACCAAATTGATTAACTTCACTTGCCCCATCATTGAAATGGTCCCATAACCAATGGATTCACTTTCAAGGACTCTTCATCTCATGTTCTCAATGTTTATTGCTTATTTATTTATTTATTATTCTTATTTCTTTCTTTTTGTATTTGCGCACTAGTTGAATGCCCAAGTTGATATGGTCTCCTATTGATTATGTTATGGTTATGGTTATAATTCTGATTTATTGAGTATGCGTGCAGGAAAATGAATCTTAGGGTTGTAATTGGTGACATACATGTACTTTGATAATAAATTTACTTCAAACTCAAGCTGTCCACATCATGGAAACCTGCCTGCGTTTGGCCTATATCGCCATTGACCTTTCCTGTCCAAGAGCCCATCAATCATATTTTAGATATCGTTATACCTGCCTCTACCAATTTCTCCAGCTCTTCATTCCATATACCTACCTCTGTGTGAAAAGATTTACCCTCAGGTCAACTTTGAATCTTGCCCCTTGACTTTCAGGCTCCTCTACCCTGGGGAAAAAGACTGCCACCATTGCCCCTCATGATTTTATAAACCTTTACAGGGTCAGACCTCAGCCACCTATTGTCCAGGGAAAATTGCCCCAGCCTGTCCAATCTCTCCCTATAGCTCGAGCTGCCAGAACTCATTAACATCTGCAATCTTTCTGATTTAATAACATCTTGGCAATCAGAATGGCACTCAATATCCCTGTAAAACTTTCCTATCCATGTTCCTTCCTGCCTAGTATGTCTAAAATACAGCAAGGAGTGGCTTCAGATTTGAGGAGTAAAATTTCTAAACTTGCAGAAGCTTGGAATCAATTGTAAACAATGTGGAACACACCAGTCCTCATTGAGGGCCAAGTGGTGGAAAGGGTGAGCGGCTTCAAGTTCCTGGTGTCAGCATCTTAGAGGGTCTATCCTGGGCCCAACATATTGATGAAATCATAAAGAAGACACAACAACTGCTATAATTTATGATGAGCTTAAGGAGATTTAGTATGTGACCAAAGACTTCTGCTCGAAAAGTCTTTTGAGACCAAAGAGCAGATTTCTACACATGTACCATGTTTGTTTGTTTAATTAACTTCATATTTCTTATTGTAACTTTTAGTAATGTTTTAATGTTTGTCACTGTACTGCTACAAAACAAAAAAAATTTCACGACGTATGTCTGTGATAATAAACCAGTTCTGAGGATGACAAGGTGCACATGGCTTGACTGAACGAGCAGACACGGCATGTGATTATTGTTTCTGAAAAGTGTGAGGCGAGCACAGCTGAAGCTGGTATGATGGAAGCCTTCAAGAGGTTCTTAGATAGCCACCTGAAGTGCAGGAAACAGAGGCATATGGACATTGTGTAGGCAGAAGGGATTACTTTAGTCAGGCATTTGAATCAGAATCAGGTTTATCATCACTGACATATGTTGTGAAATGCGTTGTTTTGTAGCAGCAGTAGAGTCATCATCATCATTATGGGCCATGTTGTATGACGTGAGCCTTCCTGTCCATGTGGGTTGTTCAACGATTGCACTTCTTGTAATCTTCAGGCACCTGTCCCTCCTCCCTGATGGTAGTAATGAGAAAAGGCCACTCCCAGATGGAGAGGTTCCTCAGTGCTGGATCATCACCATGGTTACGTGCCGTGCCATATGACGTGGGCAGTCATGGTCCTATGACCGCAACTGTCCTTGGCAAATTTCTCTACAGAAGTGGTTTGCCATTGCCTTTTTCTGGGCAGAGTCTTTACAAGAGGGGTGACCCCAGCCATTATCAATACTCCTCAGCGATTGTCTGCCTGGCGTCAGTGGTTGCATAACCAGGACTTGTGATATGCACTAGCTGCTCATACAACCACCCACTACCTCCACCAATGGCTTCACATGACCCTGAACAGGGGCTAAGCAGGTGCTACACCTTGCCAAAGGGTGACTTACAGGCTAATGGAGAAAGGGAGCACCTTACACCTCCTTTGATAGAGACATATCTACACCCCACCACCCAAGGAGTTTAGTGCAATACATTTTAAAAATCTCTGTACTTAAAAGAGGAATAGTGAGGCAGTGTTCATGGGTTCATAGACCATTCAGAAATCTGACAGCGGAGGGAAAGAAGCTGTTTCTAAAATTAAAACAGATTTAATTAGTTTGACACATCTTGGGCTGAAGGGCCTGTTCCTGTACTCTTACTGTTCTGTGTTCTACATTCTGGAAGAGGGTATACAGTACTGTGCAAAAGACTTAGGCACCCTAGAGTTTTTGTATGATTTCAGATAGTATGGCCTCCACAGGGCCCTGATCTCAATATCATTGAGGTTGTCTGGGATTACCAGGAGAGACAGAAGCAAATAAGACAACCAAAATCTGCTGAAAAACTGTGGCACATTCTCCAAGGTGCTCAGAACAACTTACCAACTGATTTACTTATAAAACTGCACAACAGTGTACCTATGAGAATTGGTGCAGATATAAAGGCAAAGGATGGTCACACCAAATATTAAAAACAAGAGAAAATCTGCAGCTGCTGGAAATCCGAGCAACACGTACAAAATGCTGGATGAATTCAGCAGGCCAGGCAGCATCTATGGAAAAAAGTACAGTTGACATTTCGGGCCAAAACCCTTAGGGCTGGTGAAGGGTTTCAGCCAGAAACGTTGACTGTACTTTTTTTCCATAGATGCTGCCTAGCCTGCTGAGTTCCTCCAGCATTCTGTGTGTGTTGGTCACATCAGATATTGATTTGATTTAGTTTTTTAGCTGTTTAGCTCTTTATGGTAAGTTTTTGATATTTAGAAACTTTTCATTGTTTTTGAAGGCATCTCCACTTGACAGAATTCTCTTTGACATGTACCTAAGACTTGCACAGTACGTGTGCATTTTCCTTGAACATACTGAGAGAGAGGGAGAGATGGAGGGGATCAGTGGATACAGGTTTAATGGAGACGGCTGAGCTAGGTGACGATCGTTGACAAATCTCATAGGATCCAGAGCTAAATCTGTTCATTTCTGCCGTCACTGGAGCCCAGTCTTTCTGCCATCATCAGATTCTCTCTCATGCCACGCCAAACATGAAATGTATAAAATCATGTAGGACATAGACAGGGTGAACGCACACAGTCTTTTACCTAGGGTTGGGGAGTCAAGAGCTAGAGACCGTAGGTTTAAGGTGCGAAGGGAAAGTTTAATAGTAACGGGGGGGGGGGGGGGTGGTAATTGTAGCATCCAGAGAGTGGTCACTATGTGGTATGGGCTTCTAGAACAGGGGCTCTTAACCATTTTTACGTCACCGATCCCTTTGGCTGTCCGGTGAAGCCTATGGACCCTTCCTCAGAATAATATAGTCATAGTCATACTTTATTGATCCCGGGGGAAATTGGTTTTCGTTACAGTTGCACCATAAATAATAAATAGTAATAGAACCATAAATAGTTAAATAGTAATATGTAAATTATGCCAGGAAATAAGTCCAGGACCAGCCTATTGGTTCAGGGCATTTGACCCTCCAAGGGAGGAGTTGTAAAGTTTGATAGCCACAGGCAGGAATGACTTCCGATGACGCTCTGTGTTGCATCTCGGTGGAATGAGTCTCTGGCTGAATGTACTCCTGTGCCCAACCAGTACATTATGTAGTGGATGGGAGACATTGTCCAAGATGGCATGCAACTTGGACAGCATCCTCTTTTCAGACACCACCGTGAGAGAGTCCAGTTCCATCCCCACAACATCACTAGCCTTACGAATGAGTTTGTTGATTCTGTTGGTGTCTGCTACCCTCAGCCTGCTGCCCCAGCACACAACAGCAAACATGATAGCACTGGTCACCACAGACTCGTAGAACATCCTCAGCATCGTCCGGCAGATGTTAAAGGACCTCAGTCTCCTCAAGAAATAGAGATTTAAATATATAAAATCAAAGGCATCGGGTTACAAAAGACACCAATTATATTGAAATACAGTTATCAAAATATTTTAAAAAAACAGATTTGTGATATAGTAATACTGTGTATGTGCTTCTTTATTAATACATTAAATAATAAGACTATACATTTAAAATACAGGCAAGTTAAAATTAATTTTTATTTTAAAAATAAAATAAACGCCATCACTGATAGCGATATGCTAACGGTTATGCTACTCTGCCACCCAAGCTTATTGGTCGTAAAATCCTCCGTGACACCCTGAGCTTGTAAATAATTCTTTGTATTTCTTTTTATGACCGCCCATTACCTTTTATGGGATCTTTCTGTGCACAAATTGGATGCAGTGTTTCCTATGGTAACTTGAAAGTAATTTTGGCTGGCTGTCAAGTGTTATGAAGAGCTCCATCATAAATTCAAGTTTTGTTTTGTTGGCAAAGGTTCCTGTGAGTGAAATGATTGATGTGGAGGGTAGATGTCAAGTGCAGTTCAGATCCCTGCTTGGGGCTGCGGGAGTGTCTGCCGTGGTTTGTGGCGAAAGGGGAAACGTTTCCTGTGGAGAGTTTTTCTTTCCTCAGTGTCACTCTGTACATTACCTCTGGCCCATGTGCAGTTTTATTCAGGGCATATTCAAAATGCAACAACTGAACTCCTTCTTCAAAGGCTTTTTTTGACGTAAAATGCTTGTGGTTAAATGGCACCGGATGTTAGTTTCCTGGCAGAATTCCTAATTAAAACCATTTCAGACCAATGTTTTACAATAAATAGCTGATTAATGTGTCTTAAAAATCAAAAATAGAAATTCCAATCTGCTTTAACCCTTCACGTGCTGATGGTTCCAGAGAATTCCTTTACTCCGTAGTGCAAAGTTGAAAGTGAATTTATTATCAAAGTACATATGTGTCACCATATACAACCTTGAGATTCATTTTCTTGCGGGCATACTCAATAAATCCAATACCATAATGGAATCTATGAAAGACCATATCAACAGGGCAGCACAAGAAAAGAAAAAGAAATGATGATGATGGTAATAATACATAAATAGATAGATAAATAAATAAATAGATAAATAAGCAAGAAAGCAAGCAATAAATATAGAGAACATGAGATGTAGAGTCCTTGAAAGTGGGTCCATAGATTGTGGGAATAGTTCAGTGATGGGACAAGTAAAGTTATTCTCACTGGTTCAAGAACCTGATGGCTGAGGGGTAGTTACTGTTCCTGAACCTGATGTTGTGAATCCTGAGGCTCCTGTACCTTCTTCTTGAATAAGCATCCAGAAGAAAGCGTGTCCTGGCCGGTGGGTGTCCCTGATAACGGATGCTGCTTTCCTGCAACAACGCTCCATGTAGGTGTGGTCAGTGGTGGGGAGGGCTTTACCCATGACGGACTGGGCCATATCCTCTAATTTTTGTAGGATTTTCTATTCAAGAGCATTGGTTTCTTCATACCAGGCTGTGATGCAGCCAGTTAATCTACACTCCACTGCACAGCTATAGAAGATAGTCAAAGTTTTAGATGTTACATCAAGTTTTTGCAAACTCCTAAAGATGTTAAGGAGCTGCCATACTTTCTTCATAATTGCACTTATGTGCTGGGCCCAGGACAGGTCTTCTGAAATTATAACACTGAGGAATGTAAAGTTGCTGACCCTCTCTACCTCTGAACCTCTGATGAGGACTGGCTCATGGGCCTCCAGACAATAATCAGCTGCTTGGTCTTGCTGACATTGAGAGAGAGGTTGTTGTTGTAGCTGCACTCATTCAGATTTTCATTCTCCCTCCTGCCTGCTGATTCATCACCACCTTTGATTTGGCCCACAACAGTGGTGTCATCAGCAAACAAATATGGCATTGGAGCTGTGCTTAGCCACACAGTCATAAGTGTAAAGTGAGTAGAGCAGGGAGCTAAGCACACAGCCTTGTGGTGCACCTGTGCTGATAGAGATCATGAAGGAGATGTTGTTGCCAATCCAAACTGACTGCGGTCCACAAGTGAGGAAATCCCGGATCCAATTGCACAAGGAATTATTGAAGCCAATGTGTTGGAGCTTATTGATTAGTTTTGAGGGGATGATAGTATTGAATGCCGAGTTGTAGTTGATAAGGAGCATCTTGATATATGTATCTTTGCTGTCCAGATGTTCCAGGGTTGAGTAAAAAGCCAATGAAATAGCATCTGCAGTGGACCTGTTGTGCTGGTAGGCCAAGTCACTTCTCAGGCAGGAGTTGAAATGTTTTATCACCAACCTCTAAAAACACTTCATCACTGTGGATATATGTGCTACTGGATGATAGTCATTGAGGCAGGTTACCACGTTCATTGTAGCCTGCTTGAAGCAGGCGGGTGCCTCAGACTGTCGAAGCAAGAAGTTAAAAATATCAGTGAACACTCCAGCCTGTTGATGAGCACAGGTCTTTAGTACTTGGCTAGATATCCCATCTGGTCTGATGTTTTCCGTGGGCTCATTCTTCTGAAGGATGCTCTCATGTTGGCCTCAGAGACAAATCACAGTGGGCTGAAGAATTTTATAATGGGCCATCAGGGCCTGTGGGAGTGTGTGATGGATCATCAGGGCCTCTGGGAATGTGTGATGGATCATCGAGGCCTGTGGGAATTTGTGATGGATCATTGAGGGCTGTGGGAATTTGTGATGGATCATTGAGGGCTGTGGGAATTTGTGATGGATCATTAGGGGCTATGGGAGTTTGTGCAAAAGAAATTAAATTATTTGTCTTGCTTTGTTTTTCTCTTCCAATCAATTGAATATTTTACTTTGAGGCACAGTTTGGTAACAGGCCCAATGAATCCACAATGACCAAATACATCCATGTGTCAAACTAACCCATACATTTTTGGACGGGGGGAGGAAACCCTTGTGGTCACAAAGAGAACATGCAGACTCCTTACAGACTGCGACATAACTGAGCCTGGTTTCCTTGTGCTGCAATATAATTACACTAACCGTTACGTAAGGGGTATTTCAATAGGCATGACTTGGTGGTTGGGAGAAGGAGGTTCAAGATTAAAGTTAGGCTTTATTTGTCACACGACATAGAAGCAGACAGTGAAATGCGTCCTTTGCGTCAACAACCAACATAGTCTGAGGGTGCGCTGTGGGCAGCCCACAGGGGTCACCATGCCTCCTGCGCCAACATAGCTCACACAGAACTTACTAATCCTAGCCCATACGTTTTTGGAATGTGGGAGGATACTGAAGCACCCAGAGGGAACTCACCCAGTCATGGAAGAAAGTACAAATTTCTTACAGACAGCAGCAGAATCGAACCCAGGTCACTGGTACTGTAATACCGTTATGCTAACCGTTATGCTACCGTGTACCAGGTCGCTGGTGCTGTAATACTGTTACGCTAACCGTTACACTACCGTGTACCGGGTTGGTAGATTCTTGATTAGTCAGGGCATGAGAGGTTATGGGGGGAAGGCGGGAGATTGAGCCTGAGAGGAAAAATGGATCAGCCATGATGAAATGGAGGAGCAGACTCGATGGGCCAAATGGCCTAACTCTGCTCCTGTATCTAATGGAAATACATACCTACCCTTATGCAGTTCTTAAAGAAAGTTAAACTTTTATTCCATTGCCTACTTGGAGTGGAGGAGTGCATCTTCTAGACAAGTTTAGAGTCAAAGAAAATACAGCCCTTCAGCCTAACCAGTCCATGCTGACAATGTTGCCCTCCCAGCTAATCCCAACTTTCTGCATTCAGCCCTTATTCCTCCCAGCCGCATCTTTCCATGTACCTGTGACCTTAATCGAACTGCAAGAGTAAAGGGGCCCTGTTGGCCCTGTTGGCAATAGTAAACAGGCCTCCCAACAGTAGCTGGGATGTGGGCCACAGATTACAACGGGCGTGTCAAAAGGGAAATTTTATGATAGTCATGAGAGATTTCAACGTGCAGATCAATCAGGAAAATCAGATTGGTAATGGTTCTCAAGAGACTGAGTTTACTGAATGCCTACAAGATGGTTTTTTAGAGCAGTTTCTCGTTGGGCCTTCTAGGGGATCAGCTATACTGGACTGGGTGTTATGTAATGAACTGGAGGTGATTAGGGAGTTTAAGGTAAAAGAACCCTTAGGAGACAGTGATCACAATATGATTGATTTCAACTTGAAACTTGATAGGGAGAAAGTAAAGTCTGGTGTAGCACTATTTCAGTAGAGTAAAGGAAATTTCAGTGGTATGAAAGAGGAGTTGGTCAAAGTAAATTGGAAAGAGATGCTGGCAGGAATGACAGCAGAACAGCAATGACATGAGTTTCTGGAAAAAAATGAGGAAGGTGCAGGATAGATGTATTCCAAAAACAAAGAAATACTCAAATGGCAAATCTTTCCTGATGAACCTGTTGGAATTGTTTGATGAGATTACATGTAGGATATATCAGAATCAGAATCAGGTTTATTATCACCGGCATGTGTCGTGAAATTTGTTAACTTAGCAGCAGCAGTTCAATACAATACATAATATAGAAGAAGAGAAAAAATAATAAAATAGTAACAATAATAAATAAATAAGTCAGCTAAGTAAATCAATTACGTGTATTGAATAGATTAAAAATTGTGCAAAAATCAGAAATAATATATATTTTTAAAAATGAGGTAGTGTTCACGGGTTCAATGTCCATTTAGAAATCAGATGGCAGAGGGGAAGAAGCTGTTCCTAAATCGCTGAGTGTGTGCCTTCAGGCTTCTGTACCTCCTACTTGATGGTAACAGTGAGAAAAGGGCATGCCCTGGGTGCTGGAGGTCCTTAATAATGGACGCTGCCTTTCTGAGACACTGCTCCTTGAAGTTGCCCTGGGACTTTGCAGGCTAGTACCCAAGATTGTGCCAACTGAATTTACAGCCCTCTGCATTTTCCTTCGGTCCTGTGCAGTAGCCCCTGCCCCCCACACCAGACAGTAATGCAGCTTGTCAGAATGCTGTCCACAGTATGTCTATAGAAGTTTATAAAGGGGATGCAGTGGATGTTGTATATTTGGACTTTCAGAAGGCCTTTGACAAGGTGCCTCACGTGAGACTGCTTACCAAGTTAAGAGTGAGCCCTTGGTATTACAGAAAAGTTACTGGCATGGTTAGAGTATTTGCCTGATTGGTAGGAGGCAGTGAGTGGGAATAAAAGGGTCCTTTTCTGGTTGGCTGCAAGTGACTAGTGGTGTTCCGCAGGGGTTGTGTTGGGACCACTTCTTTTTATGCTGTATGTAAATTATTTAGACGATGGAATAGATGGCTTTGTTGCCAAGTTTGCAGGTGATACGAAGATTGGTGGAGGGGCAAGTAGTGTTGAGGGAATAGGTAGGCTGCAGAAGGACTTAGATTAGGAGAATGGGCAAGAAAGTGGCAAATGAAATACAATGTTGGTAAATGTATGGTCTTGTACTTTGGCAGTAGAAATAAATGTGCAGACTATTTTCCAATTGGGAAGAAAATACAAAGATCTGAGATGCAAAGGGACTTGGGAGTCCTTGTACAGAACGCCCTAAAGGTTAACTTGCAGGTAGAGTTGATGGTGAGGAAGGCAAACGCAATGTTAGTATTCATTTCAAGTAGTCTAGAATACAAGAGCAGGGATGTAATGCTGAGGCTTTATAGGCACTGGTGAGGCCTCATCTTGAGTATTGTGAACAGTTTTGGGTTCCTCATTAAAGAAGAGATGTGCTGGCATTGCAGAGTGTTCAGAGAAGGTTCACAGGGATGAATGCGGGAATGAAAGACCATAAGACCATAAGACAAAGGAGCAGAAGTTGGCCATTCGGACCATCAAGTCTGCTCCACCATTTTATCATGAGCTGATCTATTCTCCCATATAGTCCCACTCCCCCGCCTTCTCACCATAACCTTTGATGCCCTGGCTACTCAGATACCTATCAACCTCTGCCTTAAATATACCCAATGACTTGATCTCCACTGCCGCCCAAATTCCATAGATTCACCACCCTCTGGCTAAAAAAATTTCTTTGCATCTCTGTTCTGAATGGACGCCCTTCAATCCTTAAGTCATGCTCTCTCTAACTAGACTCCCCCACCATGGGAAACAACTTTGCCACATCCACTCTGTCCATGCCTTTCAACATTCGAATTAAGGTCTCAATCATGGTCTCAATATTTATTGCTTATTTATTATTATTATTATTTTCTCTGTATTTGCACAGTTTATAGTCTTGTACACACTGGTTGTCCATTTTGTTGTGTGTGGTTTTTCATTGATTCTATTGTGTTTCTTTGTATTCATTATGAATGCCGGCAAAAAAAAACAAAGCTGAGGATTGTATATGGTGACATATATGTACTTAGATAATAAATTTACTTTGAACTTTGAACTTTTGAGATGTGGCAACCAATTTACCAAGTGTTCCTTAAATGATGCTATTATACCTGCCTGAACCACTTCTTCTGGCAGTTTGTTACATATACTCAGCACCCTCTGTGTGAAAAAGTCACCCCTCAGGTTCTTTTTAAATCCTTACCCCCTCACTTTCAAAGTTCAAAGTAAATTTTATTATCAGAGTACATAAATGTCATCACATACAACACTGAGATTCATTTTCTTGTGTTCATTACTATAGCATCATAATTATAACAGGATCAATGAAAGATCAACTGGAGTGCAACAAACTGTGCAAATGTGTATATACATAAATAACAAGACCATGAGATAAAGAGTCCTTGGTGAGATCATTGGTTGTGGGAAGATCTCAATGGATGGACAAGTGAGTGTAGTTATCCCCTTTTATTCAAGAGCTTGATGGTTGTGGAGTAGTAGCTGTACTTGAACCTGGTGATGTGAGCCTTGAAGTTCTTGTACCTTCTACCTGATAGCAGCAGCGAGAAGAGAGCATGGCCTGGGTGGTGAGGATTTTTAATGATGGATGCTGCTTTCCTACGACAGCATTTCACGTAGATGTGCACAATGGTTGGGAGAGCTTTACCCGTGATGTACTGGGCTGAATCCACTACCCTTTGTAGGATTGTCCATTCAAAAGCATTAGTGTTACCCTTTGCCCTATCATTTTGAACTCCTCTTCCCTGGGGGATAGAACTGTTAATGCCTACCTTACCCTTGCCTATCATAATCTTCATGTTTCTATAATGTGTGCCTTATTCTCCAACGAATTAAGACCTATCCTGATCAATTTGGTAATTCTATTTGGCATTTTAATCCTATCTTCCCTACAACAGGGCAACCCAACCTCTATAGCATATGCAGTGACATTAAACCTGATGCTGATTCTGATAGACAAAATACCAAGAAAAGCCTCGCATAGAAGAATATTAAATATTAATCATGAATATCTTCCTGCGACCTGAAATTAAATTTAGCTTCAGCCAGTGGGATGAGGAAAGTCCATGGGAGAATAAGTTGCCAGTCTCAGTCCTGATCACATTGAACATCAAATCAAGCAAAAATTGGAAATCTCACTCAAATAGATGGAAATATATTGTTCAAACAGAGTCAGAATCCGGTTTATTATCGCTGATATCTGTTGTGAAATTTGTCATTTTGTGACTGCAGTGCAATGTGATATTTAAAAATTACAATAGATAGATAGATAGACAGCTGGATAGTTTGATAGTGAGAAAGATAGATCAATAGATAGGTATTTGGATAGATTGATAGTGAGAAAGGTAGATAGATTGATAGGTACATAGATAGATAGATCAATAGATGGATGGACAGCAAAAGAGAAATAGTGAGGCAGTGTTCATAAACCATTCAGAAATCTGATGACAGAAGACAAGTACTAGATGTTGAGGTGCCAGGCTGCGAATAACATTGTCCAAGACAGAAAGCCCTTTGTATCTGACTGTGCTAGGGCTCATTTGTGTCTTTAATATCTGAAACAAAGTGACCAGGAAAAACAGAATTTCATTGTCCACTTCATAAAGTGACTTCACTGATATAACTATTAGAGTCAAATAGAATCTTAGAGCACTACGGCACTGAAAAAGACTCTTTGGTCCATCTAGACTTACCCCTAACCCTAACTCCAAATTACCATAGTCCCTTGTGGAAGAAGCTTTTAATTTAAATTGTGAATGGGTCACTTATGACTGAACATAACCTACAATGTGTGGTGAATCTGTGGAATTCCTTGCCACAGACAGCTGTGCTGGCCAAGTCATTGGGTATGCTTAAGGTGGAGGTTGATAGGTTCTTAATTATCAGGGAGTCAAAGGTTATGGGGACAAGGCAAGAGAATGTAAACAAGGTTGAAAGAGTGCAAAGAAAATTTACAAGGATGCTGCTGGATCTGTAGGCTCTGAGTTATAAGGAAAGATTGAATAGGTTAGGACTTTATTCTTTACAAACATAGAAGATTGAGAGGAGATTTGATAGAAGTATGCAAAATTATGAGGGGTATAGATAAGGTAAATACAAACAGGCTTTTTCCACTGAGGTTGGGTGGGACTACAATCAGAGATCGTGAGTTAAGGGTGAAAGGTGAGAAATTTAAGGGGAACATGAGGAAAACTTCTTCACTCAGAGGGTGGTGAGAGTGTGGAACGAGCTGCCAGCACAAGTGGTGCATGTGAGCTCAATTTCAATGTTTAAGAGAAGTTTGGATAGGTACATGGATGGTAGGGGTATGAAGGGCTGTGGTCCTGATAGGAGTAGGCAGTTTAAGTGGTTTCAGCATAGACTAGATGGGCCGTAGGGCCCATTTCTGTGCTGTTCTCCTCTGATTCTATGAATCTCATGTGGGTGAGAGGGATAATAAATTAACCATGATGTAAAGGTGGAGCAGACTCGATGGACTGTATAGCCTAATTCTGCTCCTATGTCTTATGGTCTTGCAAAGGAACCACTGTTGTTGGGTCATTCCTTGTGTGTCTGCTGCATAGAACCCTTTGCGGAAGCCATCAGGAGGGAGGAGGGCATAAGAAGGGTGACGCTGCCAGGCAGTGGAGGGACCCAAATGAAAACCTCCCTGTACATGGATGACGACACCGTCTTCTGCTCTGATCCGAGGTCAGTTCGCAGGTTGATTGGCACTTGCGAACAGTTCGAGCTAGCGTCGGGGGCCAGGGTCAACCGCACGAAGAGTGAAGCCATGCTCTTCGGCAACTGGCCCGACCGATCCAGCGTCCCCTTCACCATCAGGTCTGACCACGTGAAAGTGTTGGAGATCTGGTTCGGAGGGGCTGAGGCGTGCAACAAGAACTGGCAGGAGCGGACTGCCAAGGTGAAACAGAAACTGGGACTGTGGGGAGGGCGCTCCCTGTTGATAACGGGCAAGAACCTGGTCATCAGGTGTGAGGTGCTCTCAGGGCTGCTGTACTTGGCGCAGGTGTGGCCCGTCCCCCACTCCTGCAGCTTGGAAATCACCCGAACTGTCTTCAGATTCGTCTGGGGATCCAAGATGGAGCGGGTGAGACGGACCGTCATGCACAAGTCCCTGGACAACGGGGGCAAGAACGTCCCCAATGTCGCCCTCACCCTGATGGCCAGCTTCGTATGTGGCTGCATCAGGTTGTGTGTAGAACCCAGGTATGTGGGCACCAAGTACCACTATGTGCCCAGGTTCTACCTGTCGCCCTGGCTACGAAGGATGGGTCTGGCCCCACTCCCACACAACGCCCCAGTCAGCTGGTCGTTGCCGGCATACCTGTCCTACGTAGCAAAGTTCTTCCAGGAGAATGCCTTTGACCACAGGGCCATCAGGCAGTGGTTGGCACGTAATGTCCTGCAGGCACTGCAGGAGAAGGACGTGATGGACACAGTGGGGTGGTTCCCTGAGCAGACTGTCCAGTTCATCTGGCAAAATGCCTCATCGCCAGATCTCACCAACAGGCACCAAGACTTCACCTGGCTGGCGGTGAGAGGGGCCCTCCCAGTCAGAGCCCTCCTGTACGCCCGGAACATCGTCTCCGCACCCCACTGCCCACGGGAGGACTGCAGTGAAGAGAAGTCTGTGACCCACCTCTTTGCACACTGCCAGTTCGCAAAGAGGGTGTGGAGGAGGATGGATGGGCTAGTGTCACGTTTCATCCCCAGCAGCTGCGTAACAGAGGACTCTCTGATCTACGGGCTGTTCCCGGGGACGCACACGGAGACCAACATCCGGTGCTGCTAGCAGATCATCAACTCAGTGAAAGACGCTCTTTGGTCGGCCCGAAACTTGATGATCTGCCAGCACATGGAGATGTCCGTGGGAGAATGCTGCCGACTGGCACATTCTCGGCTGCAGGAGTACGTGCTGAGGGACGCATTGAAACTCGGTGCAGCCACCGCAAGGGCCCGGTGGGGAAGGACCACAGTATAGGTTTCTCCACCCGTGGGAGTGGGAGGGGGCGGGGGGCGGGGAGTATACCCCTCAACAATGATGTGGTAAGCTGAACTACTGGAGTGCCACGTGGGTGGCTATAAATACGGATATGTACTGACTATAATGGAAACGTATGTAAAGGATGAAAAGTTATTGAATGGTTTATTGTATATATTTTTGAATAAAGTATATTTGAAATTTAAAAAAAATTCCTTGTGTCATCTTATTTGCCTTTCAAAGCTGCTTCTCACTTGACAAAGTCAAAGTTAAGTTTATTGTCAAATGCACAAATACATGTATGATTGCAGCAGCATCACAGGAACACAGCATCAGATAAGCAGTATTCATGGGGAAAGAATTATACATAATTTTTACAAGAAAACATAATTAGAACAAAAACAAACTAGGTCCATTGTAGTGCAAAGTGATCTGAGTGGTCAGAGTGTTGCTAAACTCTGGTAGTGATTAAGGTTGTCCTGGTCAGTTCAAGAATTGAATGGTTAAAGGAAAGTAGCTGTTCCTGAACCTGGTGGTGTGGGACTTAAAGCTTTTGTACCTCCTGTCTATGGCAGCTTCGAGAAGCTGCCATCTTTGATGATGGGTGTTGCCTTTTTGAGGAAGCACCTCCTGTAAATTTGAACAATGGTGCTCATGATCGATTGGGCTGAGTCCACCGCTCTCTGTAGTTTCTTACATCCCTGCACATTCAAATTGCCCCACCGGATCGTGATGCAACCAGTCCGAATGCCGTCAACAAACTAGAGGCTGGGTGTGTGGGTTCAGGAGGGATTTGTGTGGTCCGGATCAATCGGGAACCATTTAATTCCCACAATTCGCTGGGTTTCACAGTGTGTCCGGAGGAATGTTGTTTGCCAGTTCAGGCAGTCAAGGTGTTGGAGTGGACTGAAGTATTCCAGTTATGTACTGCTTGGGGCTGAAGTCGACATCAGAAAGATGGTTGTGCTTGCATTTAGGCAAGGGAATAGTTCAGAGTGGAGAACGAGGTGTGTGCTGCTGACCCCCTCCTCTCTCTGATACCACTTTTTTGCACTTGTGTTGGCCCCACTTGATTAGGGTAAAACTGACCATAGACTACTCATTTTTCAGAATTAGAATCAGGTTTATTATCACTGATGTATGTCGTGAAATTTGTTGCTTTGCAGCAGCAGTACAGAACAATAAATAAAATTATTATAAACACAAGAAGTTTGCAGATGCTGGAAACATAAAGCAACACCCACAAAATGCTGGAGCTCAGGAAGTCAGCAGGATCTGTGGAAATGAATAGATAGTCGATGCTTCTGGCTGAGACCCTTCTCAGGACTAACAAAGAAGGGAGAAGATGCCAGAAAAATTATTATAAATGATAGTAGGAAATATATATATTTAAACAAGTAAATAAGTAGTGCAAAAATAGTGAGGTGATGTTCATGGGTTCATTGTCCATTCCGAAATGTGATGGTGGAGGGGAAGAAGCTGTTTCTGAAACGTTGAGTGTGCTGGGTTGCTGTGCTGTGTGGCTTGTTGGGCAGAAAGGGCCCGATCCACGCTGTATCTCTAAATAAGTAAGGTTTCTGAATGGTCCATGAGCTCTACCTTGCTATTTCTCTCTTACGCTACGTATTTATTTATTTTTTATTGTGGTATTTTTATTCTAGTTTTTTTGATGCCTTGCGCAGTGTTGCTCTCACACAACAACAAATTCCACCACTTGATTCTGACTCTGTTTCCGTCTTCACATTTAAAATTAATCTACTTTCTTTAGTTTCCTAAAGATTTTAAAAATCGTTGCTGAAGAGATATATACTTAGAGTTGTATACTGCATACATACTTTAATAATAGATGCACTTTGAATCTTTGAATTTTTCACCTACTCTTGTCTGGCTTCCTTTTTTCACATGGATATGCAAGATGTTTTCTCTCACAGTGTACAATACTTTCTAAACTGTCTGCTTGCTTTCCCCCTCCCTGAGCTCTGCTCTATCCGTGGAGATGTTACAAGTTCAGCCATCGTATTTATTCATTAGCATCTCTTCGATCCTTTCAAACGTTGATACCCTCTCCCCAGAGTTGTCTTTACTCCCGTGAAGATTCAGTTAATGCAAGGCTGCTGTTTGCTGGTCCGGGACTGCATGTTTCTGTTCACTTTGGGGTTTGTTATCGTTTAATCAGATAACCCTGAAAGGTTCAGATTTAGGAAACCGGATCCTCCTTGACATTTTATTGTATCTTTTATATTTTGACTCCCACCACCCCTCCTCCATGATCTGCTAGGAATGGGCTGAGGATGGCTTATGTTCGGGAATTGAGTCAGTGATACTGAACGTGGAGTGAAATCAGTATTCCTGCTCAGGTTAACATGTATTTAGGGATATTGCTTCCTGCACCTCAGTGCAAATCTATACTTAACAACTCCCCCTCGCTCAAGTTTTTCAAATGTATTTCATAAATAGAAAAAGATAAATGTATCACTCATTTGTTAGAAGAAAGGTATAATTTGATAGTTTATTTGTTTCAAATTTTATTTAAACATTTACTGGCTTTTAGGTTCTCAAAATCAATATTGAAGTGTGCGGATTTATAATAGTTCCAATTAAAATTTATTCCTGTTGAATAAAGGAATAGTACCAGATGATTGGAAGGAGGCAAATGTTAATCCTTTGTTCAGGAAAGGAAGTAGGGATAACCCTGAGAATTATCTTCAATGGTGGACAAACTATTGGAGAGAATTCTTAGAGAAAGGATTTATATTTGGAAAAGTGCAATCTGATTAGAGATAGTCAGTATGGCTTTGTGAGGGGCAGGTCATGCCTCATGAGCCTGGTTAAATTCTTTAAGGATGTCAGATTGCCAGCAGGTGGTAAGAGTGGGCTCCCTCACCTCTGTCCCTCTGACCCTCAACATAGGTACCCCTCAGGGCTGTGTCCTAAGCCCCCTCCTTTGCTCTCTGTATACCCATGACTATGTCGCCACCCACAGCTCCAATCTGCTAATTAAATTTGCTGACGACACTACACTGATTGGCCTATTCTCAAATAATAATGAGGCAGCCTACAGAGAAGAAGTCATCACTTTGACACAGTGGTGTCAAGAAAACAACTTCTCCCTCAGTGTTGCAAAAACAAAGGAGGTGTTTTTTTAAATGTTATTCATCAAGTTACTGGATTGTTGTAAATATCTATATGGCTCACCAACTGGTATTGGAATTGGCATATTATTGCCATGTACTGGGATACAGTGAGAAGCTTGTCTTGCATACTGTTCATACAGATCCGATCATTACGCAGCGCAGTGAAGTAGAACAAAAGAAAGATTAGCTTTGTTTGTCACATGCACATCGAAACATTGAAATATACAGTGAAATGTGTCTTTTGAGTCAACAGCCCACAACTAGAATAGGACCAATCAAGCATGACAGTGTAAAAGTGTATATGGAACTGGAGGAGATAGCAGAGGTACTTAATGAATACTTTGCTTTGCCTACGGAAAAGGATCTTGGTGATTGTAGGGATGGCTTACAGTGGACTGGAAAGCTTGAGCTTGTAGATATTAAGGAAGAGGATGCGCTGGAGCTTTTCGAAAGCATCAAGTTGGATAAGTCACCAGGACCGGACAGGATGTACCCCAGGCTACTGTGGGAAGCGAGGGAGGAGATTGCTGAGCCTCTGGCAATGATCTTCGCATCATCAATGAGGATGGGACAGGTTCCGGAGGATTGGAGGGTTGTGGATGTTGTTCCCTTATTCAAGAAAGGGAGTAGAGATAACCTTGGAAATTATAGACCAGTGAGTCTTACTTCAGTGGTTGGTAAGTTTACTTTACTTTACTTTATTGTCGCCAAACATCTTGATACTAGAGCGTACAATCGTCACAGCCATATTTGATTCTGCGCTTCGCACTCCCTGGAGTACAAATCGATAGTAAGTATTAAAAATTTAAATTATAAATCATAAATAGAAAATAGAAAAGGGAAAGTGAGGTAGTGCAAAAAAACCGAGAAGCAGGTCCGGATATTTGAAGGGTACGGCCCAGAACCAGGTCAGGATCCGTTCAGCAGTCTTATCACAGTTGGAAAGAAGCTGTTCCCAAATCTGGCCATACGAGTCTTCAAGCTCCTGAGCCTTCTCCCGGAGGGAAGAGGGATGAAAAGTGTGTTGGCTGCGTGGGTCATGTCCTTGATTATCCTGGCAGCACTGCTCTGACAGTGTGCAGTGTAAAGTGAGCCCAAGGACGGAAGATTGGTTTGTGTGATGTGCTGGGCTGTGTTCATGATCTTCTGCAGCTTCTTCCGGCCTTGGACAGGACAACTTTCATACCAGGTTGTGATGCACCCTAGAAGAATGCTTTCTACGGTGCACCTATAAAAATTAGTGAGGGTGTTAGGGGACCGACCAAATTTCTTTAGCTTTCTCAGGAAGTAAAGGAGCTAGCAGTGGAAGTTGATGGAGAAGATCCTGAGAGGCAGGATTCATGAGCATTAATGAGAGGCATAATATGATTAGGAAGAGTCAACATGGCTTTGTCAAAGGCAGGTCGTGCCTTACGAGCCTGATTGAATTTTTTGAGGATGTGACTAAACACATTGATGAAGGTAGAGCTATAGATGTAGTGTATATGGAATTCAGTAAGGCATTTGATAAGGTACTCCATGCAAGGCTTATTGAGAAAGTAAGGAGGCATGGGATCCAAGGGGACAGTGCTTTGTGGATCCAGAACTGGCTTGCCCACAGAAGTTTGTAGATGGGTTATTTTCTGCATGGAGGTCGGTGACCAGTGGTCTGCCTCAGGGTTCTGTTCTGGGACCCTTACTCTTCATGATTTTTATAAATGACCTGGATGAGGAAGTGGAGGGATGGGTTAGTAAATTTGCTGATGACACAAAGGTTGGGAGGTGTTGTAGATAGTGTGGAGGGCTGTCAGGGGTTGCAGCAGGACATTGATAGGATGCAAAACTGGGCTGAGAAGTGGCAGATGTAGGTCAAATATGATGCAGAATATAGCATTAATGGTAAGACTCTTGGCAGTGTGGAGGATCAGAGGGATCTTGGAGTCCGAGTCCATAGGACACTCAAAGCTGCTGCGCAGGTTGACTCTGTGGTTGAGAAGGCATACGGTACATTGGCCTTCATCAATCATGGGATTGAGTTTAGGAGCCAAGAGGTAATGTTTCAGCTATATAGGACCCTGGTCAGACCCCACTTGGAGTACTGAACTCAGTTCTGGTCACCTCACTACAGGAAGGATGTGGAAACCATAGAAAGGGTGCAGAGGAGATTTACAAGGATATTGCCTGGATTGGGGAGCATGCCTTATGAGAATAGGTTGAGTGAACTCGGCCTTTTCTCCTTGGAGCGACGGAGGATGAGAGGTGACCTGATAGAGGTGTACAAGATGATGAGAGGCATTGATCGTGTGGATAGTCAGAAGGTTTTTCCCACGGCTGAAGTGACTAGCACGAGAGGGCATAGTTTTAAGGTGCTTGGAAGTAGGTACAGAGGAGATGTCAGGGGTAAGTTTTTTACGCAAAGAGAGGTGCATGCATGGAATGGGCTGCCGGCAGCGGTGGTGGAGGTGGATACGATAGGGTCTTTTAAGAGACTTCTGGACAGGTACATGGAGCTTGGAAAAATAGAGGGCTATGGGTAACCCTAGGTAATTTCTAAGGTAAGGACATGTTTGGCACAGCACTGTGGGCTGAAGGTCCTGTATTGTGCTGTAGGTTTCTTAATTTCTATGTTTCTAACTTCCTAACCCGTATGTATTTGGAATGGGGGAGGAAGCTCACGAAGGAAACCCACGCAGTCACAGGGAGAACATACAAGCTCCTTAGACAGCAGCAGAAACTGAACCAGGACTGAGGTGCTGTAATAGCGCCTCGCTAACCACTACGCTACCATGGCACCCGTAAGTTTTAGAGGAGCTATAGAAATTCACAGGATATAATTTTGAAGGATAAACAAGAGAAAATCTGCAGATGCTGGAAATCTGAGTAACACACACAAGATGCTGGAGGAGCTCAGCAGGCCAGACAGCATCTGTGCCATCCTGCCGAAGGGTTTCGACCAGAAATGTCGACTGTACTCTTTGCCGTAGATACTGCCATAGAAGCATAAACACTTTTTCAAAGCCACAGTGGCTTTTTCCTGTGGTAATTTAATTCAATTTGATTCAATTCTGGACCGAGTAAGGACTGAGGGAGAATTGCTCTTTGAATGCTTGGCTTGTCAGATCTCTCTCTGCTTTAGCTGTTGTTATTGGCCCAGGAAATTTGCTCCCACTACCCACCCCCTCCCCCCGCCATCTTGATACCTCCCCGACATGAAGGTGCCTGATTTGCCGGCAATTTTAAAGGTCTCGGTAATTTCCTGAATCAACTGTTGTGAGAGAGGTAGGAAATATCATGTAAACTGTGGTGCAGATGGGCCTGGGGTAGGGCCAGTGAGTTGTGTGTTATTAATCAATTCCAGTCTTTGAGCTGAAGGCGATTTCTTGGAAATAGAAGAAAATGATTCTGTTGAAAAGAAGCTATTGCCCTTGTGGATTTAAATCTGAACTTCACTTCACTGGGATTCATTCTGTTGTCATTTTTCCCAAGCATGAGATGCACAGAACATTGGTGAAGAGACAGGGACATGGGGCATCAGGTGTTTAGTTGGAAATAAAGCTGTTAAACATAGAACATTACAGCACAGTATACACCTTTCAGCCCACAATATTGTGCTGACCTTTTAATCTACCCTAAGATCATTGTGTATTCATCCAACCATTCCCTGCTACACAGTTACTGCCCACTACACCACAGGGGTTTAGGGAAGCAATGAGAGTCCACCATCTCTGGTGGTGTTCAGGGCTTCCCTCGTTGTGTCAGGACTCACCAAAGATTGACTTCTGGCTTGAGTGGGTATTAAGGAAGGCAAAACCAGGCTTGAGATTCATTTCCAGAGGACTAGAATATAAAACAAAGGATATAATGCTTAACACGAGGAATTCTGCAGATGCTGGAAATCCAAGCAACACACATCAAGGTTGCTGGTGAACGCAGCAACTTTGTCCTGACGAAGGGTCTCGGCCCGAAACGTCGACTGTACCTCTTCCTAGAGATGCTGCCTGGCCTGCTGCGTTCACCAGCAACTTTTATGTGTGTTGCACATAATGCTTAATAAGGCATTGGTCAGACCACATGTAGAACTTAGAACAATACAACCCTTTGGCCCACAAAGTTATCCTGAACCAATTAAATTAGTAATCAAATGGCCAGCCAAACTAATCCCTTCTGCCTGCACAATGTCCATATCCTTCCATTTCCTCACATTCATGTGCCTATCTAAACACCTTTCAGGTCCCTAACATGGAGTATTGTGAGCTGTTTTGGGCCCCATATCTAAGAAAGGATGTGCTGACATTGGAGAGGATCCAAAGAAGGCTCATGAAAATGATTCTGAGAATGAAAACGTTAATGTATGAGTGGTTTGATGGCTCTGGGACTGTACTCACTGGACTTTAGGATGAGGGGCGACCTCTGTAACATATTGAATAGTTAAAAGCCTAGCTGGAGAGGGTATGGAGAGAATATTTCCTATAGTGGGAGAGCCTAGGACCAGACTAAAAGGATGTTCCTTTAGAACAGAGGTGAGGAGGAATTTCTTCAGCCAGAGGTTGTGAATCTGTGGATTTCACTGCCACAGACATCTGTGAGGACAAGTAATTGGGGATATTTCAGGCGGAGGTTATTAGGTTCTTGATTAGTAAGGGTGTCAAAGGTTACGAGAAGAATAGGATTGAAGGGGAAGATACCATACATCAGCCATGATCAAATGGCGGAGCAGACTCCTGAATGGCCAATACCACCAGACTCAGAAACAGCTATTTCCCCCAAGCTGTCAGGCTGATCAACACCTCCACCCATTAACACCCCCCCCCCCCCCCGACTACCACTAAATACACATCAACCACTCCTGGAGTGAGTGGCCTAATTTAGCTCCTGTGTTTCATCGTCTTATGGTCTAACAGCTCACTCAGTAAATCCACCCAACACACTGGCCAAAGGAAACTTTGACATGAAAGGGAAGCCTCGAGATGGGCTTTTAGTGGGTTCCCCTTAACGAGTTGACAGTTTAAACGTTAACGCGCATTCGTGGAGGGGAGCCGGGATAAACGTTTTGCTGCAATCGCAGATCAGCAAATTTCTCTGTAACAACTTCAGATCAAACATCAAACGAGTGACTGGAGACTGACCTTTGATGTATTAATGCTGATAATTGACATAATTTCAGGAAAACATGAAAAGCTTCCTCTATGTGACCGTATAGTGACGCCGCACACTCTACACAAGGAAATATATGTCCCCACAATAACACAGGATGTCTTCAATTATTTAATAAATTATAATTTTTTTTTAAGGAGTCGAATCTTAACTATTTTGGTATTTCCTCTTGAGAGGCACAGGATAGATCCTGCACACTGATTTATTTCAGTGAGGCTGGCTTGAGGACATGTAATTTTAAGTGGACTTAAGATTTTGCACATGGGTCATATTTCTTTCTGCATGTTCTTGGTTCCAAAGTTATTCCCTGCATGGTAATTATTTCTTTCCTTAAAATAGGTGCTTTACTTTTAGGTGTGTGCCTCTCCCACCCACTCAGTAGATTCAAGATTCAAGCGTAACACACACAACATGCTGGAGGAATCAGAATCAGAATCAGGTTTAATATCACTGACATATGTCATGAAATTTGTTGTTATGCAGCCTCAGTACATTGCAATACATAATAATAATGCATAGTAATAAAAGCTATAAATTACTGTTGTACAATTAATAAGTTAAATTAAATACGCAGTCCAAAAAGAGTAAAGGACAGCAGTGAGGTAGTGTTCATGGGTTCAACGTCCATTCAGAAATCGGATGGCAGAGGGGAAGAAGCTGTTCCTGAATCATTGAGTGTGTGTCTCCAGGCTTCTGTACCTCCTCCCTGATGGTAGCAATGAGAAGAGGGCATGTCCTTGTGTGAGGTGGGGTGCCCTTAATGATGGATGCCACCTTTTTGAGGCATCTCATCTTGACAGTGTCCTGGATGCTGGGGAGGCTAGTGCCCATGATGGAGCTGACTGAGTTCACAACTTGCTGTAGCTTATTTCGATCCTCTCCAGTGCCCCACCCCCAATCCCAGATAGTGATGTAGCCAGTAGGAATGTTCTCCACGGTACTCTGTAGAATTATACCAGAATGGTGATACAGCCAGTAAAAATGCACTCCACAGTAATCTATAGAAATATGTGATTGTCTTTGAAGACATACCACATTTCCTCAAACTCCTAATGGAATATAGCCACTGGCATGCCTTCTTTGTAACTGCATCGATATGTTGGGCCCAGGGTATATCTTCAGAGATGTTGACACTCAGGAACTTGAAATTGCTCACCCTTTCGACTTCTGATTCCTTGATGAGGATTGATGTGTGTTACCTTGTCTTAGCCTTTCTGAAGACCACAATCAGTTCTATGGTCTTACTGGCGTTGAGTGCAAGATTGTTGCTGCAATACCACTCAACCAGCTGATCTATCTCGCTCCTGTACGCCCTCTCATCACCATCTGAAATTCTGCCGACAGTAGTTGTGTCGTCAGCAAGTGTATAGATGGTGCTTGAGCTATGCCTAACTACATAGTTAAGGGAGTAGAGCACTGAGCCAAGCACACAACCCTGAGGTGCACCAGTGTTGATTGTCAGTGAAGTGGAGCTGATATTTCTGATCCGCACTGACTGTTGTCTTCAGGTGAGGAAGTTGAGGATCCAGATGCAGAGGGAGATACAGGGGCCCAGGTTCTGGGGCTTTTTAATCAGAACTGTAGGAATAATTGTGTTAAACTCTGAGCTGCAGTCTATAGACAGCAGCCTGACGTATTAGTACTGTCCAGGCAATCCAAGGCTGCATGAGAGAGCCAGTGGGATCTCGTCCACTATAGACTATTGTGGCAACAGGCAGTGGGTCCAAGTCCTTGCTTGAAGGCAACCTGACTTCAGTCTCTGAGACAGAAATCACAGGGTCACTGGGCGCTGCAGTATTATTCGCCGTTTCAAAGCATGCATTAAAGGTGTTGCGTTCATCTGGGAGTGGAGCACCACTGCCTTTCATGATGCAATGGCCTGTAAACCCCGCCAGAGTTGATGTGCATCCAATTCTGCATCTAATTTAATTGGAATTGTTCTTTCGCTCTTGAGGTAGCCCTTCATAAGTTTTTTTTCTTTTTTTAATCTTTTTATTTGTTTTCAAGTTCATAAACATAATAACAACAGAGATATAAAGAGATTGGAATTACATTATTGGTAATAAGCATATACAAGAGAAATTACAAATATTACAAGTGTAATAGACTTCCAAACTGTTAATATAATTAATCATGAAGCGAAAAGAAATAAAAAGAAAAGGATATCACAAAGAAAAACCCCAAAAAACAGGTGGGGGGAAAAAAACAAACAGAACAAAACAGGGCTGAACCAATATATTAGATTGAATACATTCATTAATGTCGTCAACTCCACTCCTCTATTCATATATTCTAAGTTAATAAAAAGAATTTGGAAAAGGTCAAACTACATCATATGAAAATGTTGAATAAATGGCTTCCAAGTCTCTTCAAATTTAACCGAAGGATCAAAAATGACACCTGATTTTTTCTAAATTTAAACATAATATACTGTAGTTTGAGAAAACCATTGAAATGTAGTAGGTCCAATTCAATAAAATGGACCTTCTGGCCATTAATGTAATAAATGCAATCATCTGACAGGCTGAAGAGGATAAAGAGCTATGTTCCATCATTGGCAAACCAAAAATTGATATAATAGGATGGGGTTGTAAGTCAAAATGCAAAACTGTTGAAATGATATCAAAGGTATCTTTCCAAAATTTTTCCGAGAGGGCAGGACCAGAACATATGAGTCAAAGAAGCCATCTCAGAGTGACATCTGTCACTCAAATAGGATTTATATGGGAGTAAAAATGAGCTAGTTTATCTTTAGACATGTGGGCCCTATGCACTACCTTAAATTGTATCAGTGTATGTTTAGCACATATAGAGGAAGAGCTAACTAACTGAAAAATTTTCTCCCTTTTCTGTATAGGTAAGTGAGGTTGAAGTTCCCTTTCCCATTCATTTTTAATTTTATCAGATATACCTGGCTGTATTTTCATAATTATATCATAAATAGATGCTATTAATCCCTTCTGATAGGATTTAAGCCTAAAATTTTTTCCATGAGCCCTTCATAAGTTGTACCTGGCCTTTTTATATAGTCCTGGATCACCAGGTTTGAATGTCGCAGAACTGGGCCTCAGCAGACTACGAATCTCCTGGTTCATCCTCGGCTTTTGATTCGGGTATGTATGGTCCATTCTCGTAAGCACACACTCATCCACACAGGTTTTACTGAAATCAGTGACAGCCGTGGCGTATTCATTCTGATTCGAAGATGAATCCCTGAATACTGTCCAGTCCACCGACTCAAAGCAGTCCGTACGTCCTTAGTCCTCCCTACTGATGTGTGGTCCTCAGACTCAGTCTACACTTATTGAGTAGAAGTACAGCTACGTGATTGGATTTTCCAAAGTGTGGACATGGGATGGCACAGTAAGCGTTCTTGGTGGTGGTATAACAGTGGTCCAGTGTGTTGACTTCTCTGGTTCCACAAGTGATATATTGCTGATAATTATTTACAGACTTTTTCAAGCTGGCCTGGTTAAAAATACAAAAAAAATGATGGGGAAGGCATCAGGGTGTGCTGTTTCATGCCTGTTGATTACTTCGCTCAGTTCGTCTAGAGCCTGCTTGACATAGGCCTGAGGTGGAACATATACCTCTACCAAAATGATGGCTGAAAACTCCTGCCGCAGAGAAAATGGATGGCACTTGATCATTAGATGTTTCTGTTCGGGTGATCAGGACCGGGATAGAACCGCCTCATTTGTGCAGCACGAGGTATTAACCATAAAGTGTACTCCACCTCCTCTGCCCTTGAAAGACACAGCAGCTCTATCTTGGCGGTGAATCATCAAGCCAGTGAGCTGTATAGGTGCGTCTGGAATGACGGGGATCTCAGCGGACCAAAGCGCATCAATGGAAAGGAATAAAGAGTTGACGTTATGAGCCCAATCCCTTCATCAGGACTGAATTGTAGTATGTGTGGACATGTAATGAATGGACTATCTGCCCCTAGCAATTTCCAACACACAGTGAAGTGGTGCTTTAGTGATATATTGAGTGAAGGAAAATTAAGGACCCTTAAAGAGTAGCGTTGTTTTCACATGTGCATCGAAACATACAGTGAACGTTGTCGTTTCCATCGTCGACCAGTACGCCCTGAAGGTGTGTTTAGGGCAGCCCGCAAGTGTCACCATGCTTCTGGTGCCAACATAACATTCTGGACCACACGGAAGAAACACACACAGTCACAGGGAGAACGTACTGACAGACAGTGGCAGGAATTGAACCCGGTTCGCTAGCACTGTAAAGCATTAGTCTTTTAAGAGACTCCTGGACAGATACATGGAGTTTAGAAAAATAAAAGTCTATGGGTAACCCTAGGTAATTTCTAAGGTAAAGACATGGGGGCCAAAAGGCCTGTATTGTGCTGTAGGTTTTCTATGTTTCTAACCGCTACACTACTGCACCGCCCACACACACAGTCACATAGTGATCTGAACCTCTGTCTCAAGGAGTTGCATTGGGTTAAACACGCCCTGTGCCACGAGTTCTCTACCTGCAGCCGCGCTGATCTACTGTGCTCCACAGGACAGACCGTGTTCTGGAGCAGCTGACCAGGACCTTGAAACCCAACCCCAGCACTGCCCTCGTGACCTTGAACAGCACAATGACGTTCTTCACGATCTTCTACGTCAAGGAATGAGATAATGTAATAATGAAATGCTATTTAAAATAGAAACTTCAAATAAAATTAAATTCATTTAGCTGAAAATGCATTACACTTCATTAATTAGTGAAAATATCATATATGTACAGAAATATTTAATTAGAAATCAAAAACGACTGATGCAGGGATTCAATCCGAGACATTGAGTTTCTTTCCTTGCACGGATGCTGTTCTTTGAACATATTGTGTGTTCCTCTATATTCCAGCATCTGCTGTCTCTTGCGTCTCCAATCACCAGATTTGGTTGTGAAATTGGAATTGGTTTACTGCTGTCACATGTACCAAGATACAGTGAAAAGCTTGTCTTGCGTACTGTTTATAAAGATCGAGTCATTACAACAGTGCATTGTGCTAGATAAAGGCAAAACAATAACAGTGCCCAATAAAGTGTAAACGCTGCAGAGAAAGTACAGTGCAGGTAATAAAGTTCAAGATCATAATGAGGTAGATTGTGAGGCCAAGAGTCTCTCTTATTATACAAGAAGTCCATTCAATGATCTTAGAACAGCAGGACAGAAGCTATCTGCTGCTGTCATCCATCCACTTCAAAGTTTGATGTGTTGTGCATCCAGAGATGCTCTTCTGCACACCACTGTTGTAACGTGTGGTTATTTGAGTTACTGTCGCCTTCCTGTCAGCTTGATCCAGTCTGGCCATTCTCCTCTGACTTCTCTCATTAACAAGGTGTTTTTGTCCACAGACTTGCTGCTCACTGGATGTTTTTTTTTGTATTTTGCACCATTCTCTGTAAAACTCTAGAGACTGTTGTGCGTAAAAATCCCGGGAGACTAGCAGTTTATGAGATACTGAAACTATCCTGTCTGCCGTCAACAACCATTCTATGGTCGAGGTCACTTAGATCACATTTCCTCCCCATTCTTCTGTTTGGGGAACAACTGAACCTCTTGACCATGTCTGCATGCTTGTGTGCATTGAGTTGCTGCCACATGATTAGATGATTAGATATTTGCATTAACGAGCAGGTATACAGGTGTAATTAATGAAGTGGCCACTGAGTGCGTATGGTAAAACTCTACCACTGCTGTCCCACCAAGTATATTAAGACTAGTTCAGCTCAGGTGAAAGTTTCCACTATACAGCCCCATCGCTCAGGTTAAACATAGAGTAAATTCCCTCCACTTCTTCCTTCATGCACTTCCAAAGAAGGGATAACATAGGCTTGATATAAGCACAGTACAGCCCCCTTGGGCCCACTATGTTCAGCCAACCTTTTAAAGATAAAGATAATAATAAAGATTGTCACTTCTTCTCCTCCGCCATCTGATTCTGAATGGACACTGAACCCATGAACACTACAGACAGGATGAAGGGTCTCGGCCCGAAACATCGACTGTACCTCTTCCTAGAGATGCTGCCTGGCCTGCTGCGTTCACCAGCAACTTTTATGTGTGTTGCTTGAAATTCCAGCATCTGCAGATTTCCTCGCGTTTGCGTACATGATTTGCAAGTTAGGGCATACGATATGGAGAGCAAGCCGTTGCCCATGTAGCAGGCTCCCCCTCTCTACGAAGCAAAGGAATGGCAGAGACCAATACAGTCTGACACCAGCAGCATTGCAAGAGTTACCAGTCAACACTGAACTCAATGTAGGGCTGACTTAGGGACTCCAGCTGCGGAGTTTTCCTTGGTGTATTCCTGAAGCGTTCCCCATGAGTGGGTACGGCCACAAGGCAGTGAAGGTTTGAGATCGGAGCCTTCCTTCTTCTAGGTGAGCTGCCAGCCACAGCTGACGAGCCTCTTCTGTCCAAAACGACTGGTCTTAAGGCACCAGTAACCTGCCTTTGTCCCTTCTCCTGTCAATAGAAACAGTTCCACCAGGCTTAGTAGCTAAACCACACACACTCAGTGAATCGAGAACAGCTTCTTCCCATCTGCCATCTGATTTCTAAATGGACATTGCACCTGTGAACAGTACCTCACTATTCTTTTAGTTGCTGTTTTTTCACTACTTATCTTAATTCAGCTATTTAATATATATCTATATACTTACTGTAATTCACTTTTTTCCATATTTATCATGTATGGCATTGTACTGCTGCCGCAAAGGTAACAAATTTCACGACATATACCAGAGATATTAAACCCGATTCTGATTCTGATTCCGATTCTGAAGACCAGGAGCTGTACTTGGTTGCCAGAGGCTATTTGAGATGCATGCCATCAGGAATATTTAATAGGTAGTGAGAGCTTATCCCCTCTACCACTCTTGGCTATAACAACCTGAAGGAACTTCGTCCCTAATAAGATAACATTCCGTCTACATTGTGCCATCGAACACTTCCAGGGCAGGGGCAACACAGTTTAAATTGTAGCTTTCTCTGAGTGGTCACACCAACCAAACACTGTGGGGCCTCTGTTGCTCAGGTAGGGAAGGACACAGAGTGAAGCTCCATCTGCACTGTATCATGAAACACTTTCGGACTGCAGACATCCCACCTCTCCCGGAAGTTCCGGGAGTCTCCCACATATTGATAGTGGCTCCCTAATGCCTGCAAATTATATACAATATCACGGAAATCAATTTTTTTGAGAGCGAAAGAAAGAAAGCACGAGAGAGCGCAAGAGCAAGCAAGCAAGAGCGCGCGAGCGAGAGAGCAAGAGAGAAAGCAAGTGAGAGCGAACACAAGAGAGAGAGAGAGCAAGCAAACGAGGACGCGCCATGGCAGAGTGTCCCAAAAAAAGAAAATATAAAACGTACATCACCCCAGACTACCCTAAAGTGTACCCCTGCCTAATAGGGGTCAAAATAATGACAGTGTTGCTCACTGCACTGATTGCAACAGTGACTTTTCTATTGCCCATGGTGGGTTAAGACTGTAAAAGACATGTTGAGGTGAGTTTAACAGGTGTCATTCGTTCATTAGCATAGCCAACGTTATTTAAACTAGCTGGCTCGCTGCTAAGGAGCTACTCTCTTGCAGACATTACACCTCTCCCGGAAGTTCCAGGAGTCTCCCGCAAATTGATGGTGCTACCTCCCTGAAATGAGTTTTTGCAGGGTGGGATGTCTGGGACTGGGACACTACAGATTAGATATGGGGCGAAGGTTTCTGAGCCAAGATATGTGCCTTCCTTCCCATCTGAAAGTTGTACCCATAAGAACCAAGCATGCTTCCCATGCCGTTCACAAAATCTGCTTAAGCATTTACGGGGTCTGAGAGTTTAATCTCCGGCTGTAATTAATGTAGAACTGAACAGCTTGTCAGAGAATGAAGAGTCACAGAGTCATACAGCATGGAAACAAGCCCTTCAGCACAACTGGTCCATGCCAGCCAAGGTCCCCATCGAAAGTAGTTCCATTTGACCGTAAGACCATAGACAGAGGAGCAGAATTAGGCTATCTGTCCATTGAGGCTGCTCCATCATTCTATCACAGCTGATTTATTTTCCTCTCAACCCCATTCTCCTACCTTTGACACCCTTACTAATGAGAACCTATTAACCTCCACTTTAAATATACCCAATGACTTGGCCTCCACAGATTCCACAGATTCACCACCCTCTGGCTAAGAAATTCCTCATCTCTGTTCCAAAGGGATGTTCCTCTTTTCTGAAGTTGTGCCTTCTGGTCCTAGACCCTCCCAGTATTGGAAACATCCTCTCCATATCCATTCCATCTAGGCCTTTCAATATTCAATAGGTTTCAATGAAATTCTACCCGTCATTCTTCTAAACTTCAGAAAGTTCAGGCCCAAAGCCATGGAATGCATTTCATGTGTTAATCCTTTCATTCCTGGGATTATTCTTGTGAACCTTCTGTGGACCCTCTCCAATGACAGTACACCCTTTCTCAGATAAGGAGTCCAGAACTTCTCACAATTTGCATTTGGGCCCAAAACCTGTCTCATCCAAGTACCTGCTCAGGTACCTTTTAAACATTGTTAACATCCCCACGTTAACCACTTCCTCTGGGAGCTTCTACACTGACCTCTCTTTGGATGAAAACATTACCCCTCAGATTCTTATGAAATCTACTCCCTCTCAACATAAACCTGCGCCCTTTTAGTTCTTGATTCCCCAGCATTGGGAAAAAGGCTGTGCACGCTCACCCGATCTATGCCCCTCACAGTTTTCCACATCTCTATACGATCACCCTCAACAAATCTATAGAATAATAACTATAACAGAATCAATGAAAGACTGCCCAACTCGGGTGTTCATCCAGAGTGCAGAAGACAATAAACTTGCAAATGCAAAAAGAAGAAACAGTAATATAGATAAATAAACAATAAATATTGAGGACATGAGATGAAGAGTCCTTGAAAGTTAGTCCATAGGTTGTGGGAACATTTCAATGATGAGGCAAGTGAAGTTGAGTGAAGTTATCCCCTTTGGTTCAAGAACTTGAAATGAAATCAATCCCAACCTGCTCAATCACTCTTCACAACAGTCCCACAAGCCCTGGCAACCTCTCGTAAATCTCCTCTGCACTCTTTCCAGCTCGGTGGGATTTTTCCTATACAAGGTGAACAAAACTGGACCAGTATTCCAAATGCAGCCTCACTATGTGAGATAGAGGAGAAACTTCCTCACCCAGGGATTGAAGAACCTGTGGAGTTCTCTTGGCAGAATATCAGTGATGTTTCAATGGAATTAGAATCACATGTAATCTACAGGAGGGAGACTACAGGAAGGGAGGAATAAACAGGTGATCTGAAGAGGAAAGCAGCAAATAGAACTTGATCCAGAGAAGTAGTGGTGGCATCGTAGTGTAGTGGTTAAAGTAACACTATTAGAGCGCTAGCAATCACCATTCGGGGTTCAGTTCCCGCCACTGTCTGTAAAGTGCATGTACGTTCTACCCATGACTGCGTAGGTTTCCTCTGGGTGCTCTGGTTTCCTCACACATTCAAAATTATGAGTGGTATAGGTAGGGGAAATGCAGCAGGCTTTTCCCACTGAGATTTGTGGGATTACAACCAGAGATCACAGACTAAGGGTGAAAGGTGAAAAGTTTAAGGGGAACGTGAGGGTTATGAGAGTGTGAAACGAGCTGTCAGCACAAGTGGTACACGCGAGCTTGATTTCAACCTTCAAGAGAAGTTTGGATAGGTACATGGTGGCTATGGTTCAGGTGCAGGTTGATGGGAGTAGGCAGTTTAAATGGCTCACAATGGACTGATGGGCCAAAGGGCCTGTTTCTGTGCTGTACTTTTCTATGACTTTATGATCCTATTCCAAAGATGGATGGTTTGGTGTTAGTAATTACTGGACATCCTATGTTGGCACCACAAGCACAGCAACACTTACAGGCTGCCCTCAGCACATCCTCTGACTGCTAAACGACGCATTTCACACATTCAGTGAATTGTGACAAATAAAGCTGATAGAGAAGGAGGCACAGAAGCTTTAGGTCCCACAGCACCAGGTTCAGGAACAGTTATTACCCCACAAACCATCAGACTCCTGAACCATTGTGGATAACTTTACTCACATCAACTCTGAACTGATTTCACAACCTACAGACTCACTTCCATGGATTCTTTATAACTCTTGTTCTCAGTATTATTTATTAACTTTTTATTTGCACAACTATTCTTTTTGTACATCAGTTGTCTGTCAGTCTTTGTCTATGTACAGTTTTCATAAATTCTATTGTATTTTATTATTCTTCTGTAAATGCCTGCAAGAAAATGAACCTCGAGGTCGTATGTGGTGATATATACATACTTTGATAATAAATTTACATTGACTTTAATTTAAAAGGAACAGGGAAAGAATATGGGATCCAAGTTCTCATAGTGATCAAAAACTTGTCTCTTGTTTCAGTTACAAGTTCCCATCTGCAAAACTTCCAAAGTAACCTTTCTTTATGGGAAAGTGCAATGCACTAAATCACTTGCTTATATCTTCCTACTCAAGCCACCACATCTGACTTTTCTTTTTTTTTTTTGCACACAAAGAATTCAGAGAAGCACATTCTTCAGAAAATAATGAAAGCATACCCCTAATACTCTGCAAAGGTTAAGATAACACTGCTGAATATTTCACATGTTGAGTTCAAGGTTGGACATGTTAACATCACAGGAAACCCCAAAATATGCATTGATTTCCCCATCTTCACTGGCAGAACTGCGAACTATCCAGGGCAATGGTCAGACAGCGAGATTTGTATTTGGCATCCGAGGAGCTCCTAAATCGATTATTTACACAATCTTTCCTAATTACTTCAGAAATCAACTTCATTTGCCATATACTTTTGCACACTTAATCTGAGTTATAGGGAAAGGTTGAGGAGGTCCAGGACTTTACTCCCTCGAGCAGGGGATCCCAACCTGGGTCCACAGGTCCCTTGCTTAATGGTATTGGTCCATGGCATAAAAAAGGTTGGGAACCCCTGACCTAAAGAGTGGGAGAATGAGGGAGATTTGATAGAGGTATGCAAAATTATGAGGGGGCAAGCAGGCTTTTTCCATTGAGGTTGGGTGAGACTAGAACTGGAGGTCAGGGTTAAGGGTGAGAGGTGAAATACTTAAAGGGAACCTGAGGGGGAACTTCTTCACTCAGAGAGTGGTTAGAGTGTGGAACGAGCTGCCAGGGAGAATGGTGGATGCAGGTTCGATTTCAACATTTAATGGAAGTTTGGATCAGTACATGGATCGGAAGGGTATGGTGCAGGTGCAGATCGATGAACTAGGCAGAGTATTAGTTCAGAAGGGCTTGTATCTGTGGTGTAACATCCGATGAGTCTGTTGTATATATTCGGATATTTCTGTGGTGCATTACTACTATATGCAATAAAGCAACAACATTCAACAATTAAACAGAATTAAAAAATTAGATAAAAATATAAGATAAAAATGAGATAAAAGTACATATATGGACTAAAATGTGAATAAATACAAATTCCAGCATGTATTTACAATGTACACAGCATTATAATTTCTATTGGTGGCGGCCCTGACTGTCAGTTAAATACACAACTATCCATTGGACTTGGTGGGTTAATCTGACGTTGTGAATATTCTTATCAGCGCTCACCCATCAAATCTTTAGTAGCTTGTGAAGGGAAGCCATAAACCATGGCCTTATTAGTTGCAGGCCTTCTCAATAGAGAGCTGCTCTTGAAAGTGTTATGTTCCATCAATACCACGCGAGAGGCAGCATTCCTTCTTGACCTCTTGAGTGCAAACATCTTTACAGCTGCAAAGGAGTGGCATCTGTACCACGGGAAATCACCCCAATGCAGTGAGAGTGGACAGTTCCATACAGTCGTTTCTCTCAACCTCAATGTCTCAGCGTGCCATGAAACAAATAGAATAAGTTTTGTGAAAAATATTACTTTTAAAGATTAGATTTCTTTGCCACATTGAGTCACGGAAGAGTACAGCACAGAAACTGGCCCTTCAGCCCATCTAGTCCATGCTGAGCCATTTAAACTGCCTGCTCCCACTGACCTGCACCGGGACCATAGCCCTCCATACCTCTACCATCCATGTACCTATCCAAACCCCTCTTGAATGTTGAAATCGAGCTGTGTGCACCACTTGCACTGGCAGCTCATTCTACACTCTCACCACCCTCTGAGAGAAGAAGTTTCCCCTCATGTTCCCCTTTAACCTTTCACCTTTCACCCTTAACCCATGACCTCTAGTCCCACCCAACTTCAGTGGGAAAAGCCTATCTATACCCCTCATAATTTGTAAATGCAAGCAGGCATTTGTGTACGTTCCAAGGAACATCCACATTTAAACAAACAGTGAAAAGCATTGTTTGCATCAACGACCGACATGGTCCGAGCATTGTACTGGAGGCAGTCCGCTGTGTTGTCGCACTTAGCACGCCCATAGCTTGCTAATCCTAACCTGTACACTCTCAGTGTTATTTATTTACTTTATTTGGATTTGTAGTTTGTCTTCTTTTGCTCATTAGTTGTTTGTCAGTCTTCGATTATCAGCAACACACGCAGAAAGTGCTGCAGAAACTCTGCAGGTCCGGCAGCATCCATGGAAATGAATAAACAGTCGACATGTCAGGCTGAGGCCCTTCTTCAGGACTGGAAAGGAAGGGGGAATTCAGCCCAATAAAAAGATGGCGGGAGGGAAGGAGGATAGCTAGAAGATGACAGGTGAAGCCAGGTGGGTAGGAAAGGTAAAGGGCTGGAGAGGAGAGTGGACCTTAGGACAAAGGGGGAGAGGAGACGCACCAGGGGGAGGTGACGGGTAGGTAAGAAGAGGTAAGGGGCCAGAGTGGGGAACAGCAGAAGAGGAGAGGGTGAGGGACATTTTTTTTCTAGAAGGAGATATTCACGCCATCAAGTTGAAGGTATTCAGACAGAATATAAGGTGTTGTTTCTCCAACCTGAGCTGAGGGTGGCGTCTTTGTGGCACAAGAGGAGGCCTTGGACCAACATGTTGTGTTGTGTGTAGCTTTTTCATTGATTCAATTGTATTTCTTTGCTTCCCTGTGAACGCCTGCAAGAAAATGAATCTCGTGCTGACATATACATACATTGATAATAAATTTGCTTTGAACTTTGAACTTTGGAATGTGGAAGGAGACCGGAGCACCTGGCGGAAACCCATGCGGTCACAGAGAGAACGTGCAAACCCTTTACACACACTGGCTGGAATCACCGGCGCTGTAGATGTTATACTAGCCACTACACTTGGAAGTATGGTCAGTGTTGTGATGTAGGGTTTGTAGAAACTAATATGCACGCAGCTAACTCCTGTGACTAGCAGGATAACTGGATCTTCTGCTTGTTAACTCCATCATCATCCATCATCAGGGACCCCCACCACCCAGGTCACGCTCTCTTCTCACTGCTGCACCAGGCACAAGGGACAGGAGTCTCAGGACTTACACCATCAGGTCCAGGAATAGTCACTACCCCTCAACCGTCAGCCTCTTAAATAAAAGGAGACAACTACACTCTCTTGCCCTATTATTGAAATGTTCCTGCAACCAATGATCTTGGTTTAGGGATTCTTCATCTCATTATCTCAAGTTCTCATTATTTATTGTTATTTCTTTAGGGTTTGCACAGTTTGTTGTCTTCTGCACTCTGGTTGATCTTTCATTGATCCTGTTATAGTTTCTATTCTATAGATTCGCTGAGTATGCCCATAGAGAAAAAAGATCGCGGAGTTGTATATGGTGACATTTATTTACTTTGATAAAAAAATTTCCTTTAAACTTTAAACTTTGAACTTTGAAATTGAATCAGGATCAGAATCAGGTTTATTAACATTGTCTTATCATCATCATTATGTGCGTGTCCGCTGTCTTATATGACATGAAAAGGACACTGTAAAGACAAATATACTATAAATTAAAATTGGTGAAATGGTAAATTGGTTTATTATCGTTATATGTCCCAAGGTACAGTGAAAAGCTTGTCTTGCATACCGTCCACGCAGATCAATTCATTACATGGTGTATTTAGGTAGAACAAGGAAAAACAATAACTGAATGCAGAATGAAGTGTCACAGTTACAGAGACAGTGCAGTGTCCCTCAGTAAGGCAAAGACACAAGGTCATTACCAGGTAGACTGTGAGGTCAAGAGTCCATTCTTGCCAAATACTTACTTATTTCCTGCCCATTATGCCACTGGTATTTCAGACAGCAATGAAGGTCCACTGTCTCTGGTGGTGTTCAGGGCTTTCTTCATCACGTCAGTCGCTTCCTCTCAGTTTTCACTACTGTCAGTAATGCAAGTCCCAGGTGGAGACTTGGGGATACCGTCGCACTCTAACAGTTTTGTTTGACCAGTGAGGGTGGTTAACCCTGAGGTGAACCCCTGAACCAGGAAGACTGGTGAACCACTCTACCCTTTGACCCTATCAAGAGCTGAAGCATAAAGCCTGACTCCAGCCAACATGGTTTTCTGGGTCACTGAGGCAAGCAAGCCTCCCAACCATGACAAGGCTGCAGTCTTCTTGGAGGTCTTACAAAATAAGTTCATACAAACAAAAAGAAACAGTGGGGTACTGTTCCTGGACCCATGGACCATTCAGAGATCTGATCAGAAAGGGGAAGAAGCTGTGCCTGAATCATTGAATGTGGGTCTTCAGACTCCTGAACCTCCTTAGTAGCATAATGCTTAGCAATTCCAGCAACCGGAGTTCAGTTCCTGCTGCTGTCTGTAAGGAGTTTGTACGTTCTCCCCATGACCGCGTGGGTTTCCTCCGGGTGCTCCGGTTTCCACCCACATTCCGGTTAGGGTTAGTATGTGGTTGGCATGCTGTGTGGACTGCTTTCCCGAGACAGTGGGAAGCATAGACAGAGTCAGAGAAGGGGAAGCTGGTCTGACTGATGGACTGGGCTGTGTCTGCAGCTCTCTGCAATTTCTGGTGGTCATGGGCAGAGCAGTTACCATAATCAAGCTGAAATCCAGGGACAGCAAGCTGAAAACGATGTCCAGTGTGAGGGTTCTGAAAGAAATGAACTGCTCTGCTCTCCCTTCTGCCCACTTTCTCCTGCTAAGGTTTAACTTAATAGTGTAGCTCTGATAAATACTATTTCCTGGAGTATCAGTTGGAAGTGAGAAAGGGACAGGTCATGATTAAACCAATCCTTGGGCATATTAATTTCCTGCTAATTGATATCTGCTGATTAATTTCTTCATGTGTTGACATCTCTTAAATCAGTATTGCTTGCTCTGGCAGGTTTAACAGTCTCTCGGGTGTCAGCTCTGATCGTAGGACTGTTGTGGTGGTTCTAGGCTGAGGCAGTAATTAACGGGGAAGTGCACTGAAGCTGAAGAAACCATGAAATTCAAGATAACATGCAGAGTTCTTGTGATGCAAGCTAACATGCTGAATTCCTCCAGTATTTTGTGTGTTTTGCCCTAGAACTTTTTATTCTAATTTGTTTTTAAGCTATTTTTCTCAATATTCATACCTCCTTATGACAATTTATTCGCTGGCATTCCCACATTTACTTCCCTGTTATTTATTCTCTCAGATTCTCCCTAACTATCTGATGAGGAAAGGTTAAGCGAAACATTGGACACTACCTCAGTAGCTACATTTAAGACAAGGTTGGATAGATTTTTGCAGAGTAGGAGAATTAAGGGTTATGGGGAAAAGGCAGGTAGGTGGAGCTAAATCCATGGTCAGATCAGCCACGATCTTATTGAGTGGTGGAGCAGGCTTGATGGGCCAGATGGCCGACTCCTGCTCCTATCTCTTATGTTCTAAGGCTTCGCTTTTTGGACCAAAGGAGGATGAGAGGTGATTCGATAGAGGTGTACAAGATGATAAGAGGAATAGATTGAGTGGATAGCCAGAGACTTTTTCCCAAGGTGAAAATGGCTAATATGAGAGGACGTATTTTCAAGGTGATTGGAGAAAGGTCGGAGGTAGGATTTTTACAGAGAGTGGTGGGTGTGTGGATCACACTACAAGGCCTGGTTAGACACCACTTGGAGTTTTGTGTTCTGTTCTGATCACCTCATCATAGGAAGGATATGGAAGCTTTAGCGAGGGTGCAGAGGAGATTTACTAGGATGCTGCCTGGATTAGAGAGCATGTCTTAACAAAACAGAAGAAAATATGCTAAAGAAATGGCAAGGTTGCTACCAGAATTGCCACAAGGCGTGGAGAGGAGCAACAGCCACAATGTGGCAGCGAAGGGTTGCACTCATCTTAGAGCAGGTGAAACGCTTGGTACAACATTGTAGGCCAAAGGGCCTTACTGCGCTGTAATGTTATATTAAATCAACGTCAGCACCACCCTAACCCCACCCCACAGTTTTCTGAACACTTGCCTAAACTATTCTTAACCATTCTTTGTGATGTGGGAGGAACAAAGTTCCCTCACAACTTCCATGGTTGCAGAGAGAGGGTGCAAACTCCACATAGACAGTGTTGGGGGATTAGATTTTACATTTATTTACAGTATTTATCACATATACATTGAAGCATACAGTGAAATGCATCATTCGTGTTAAATTTCTATACGCAAGGCTGTTTTTGGGGCAGCCCGCATAAATCGCCACACATTTCAGTAACAACAATGATCAACAGAACAAAACCAGCAGCAAAGACAAGAACAACAACAAAAAAACAAGACAAGACAAAAAAACAAATACCGTTCCTGCCCTCTCCCCCCCCCCCCACCCCCACCGCCAGCCACTCACACACACAGACAGGCCTCCTCTGGGCCTCCAGTCCGTGGCCTAAGGCTCAAAGACTTCGGGCCTCCGACTTTGGACTTTGCCCCAGTTCTCACCAATCATGGGTTTGGCCTTTGGGCCTAGACCCCAGAACTTGCTGAGCATGGGTATGATCTTTGGGCCCCGATCTGCTGACTTCGAGGTGGAGGTCACTGGAGCGATGTGGCAGCCACAATATTTAATGGGCTCACATTTACCTCATAAAAGTAGAAAATGGAATTTGACATTAACACAGTAAAGTGTGCTTGATTTCAACAAGGTGGGCAATCATTTGCTTCTAGATCAGAAGCTGAGGACTCCACTGTCCTCCAGAGGATACTGGTTCTCTGTGGGCTCCATCGTCAGTGATGTGATTCCGTAGGATTTATTTTACCGATTAAACTTTAATCCAAGGCCCCATCTTCCCTCTCAGATTCCAAGATTCTGGCTGGAAAGGTATTGTGACTGCTCCTCTGGCCAAAATAAGAGGCTGCAGGGAACTGTGGACTCAGCCAGCTTCATCCAGGACATCTTCAGGAGGTGATGCCTCGGCAAGGCGGCATCCATCACCAGGGACCCTCCTGGGTGTCAAGATCTCTGAGGACCTAACCTGGTCCCAATATATCGGTGTAGTCATAAAGAAGGCAAGACAGCAGCTATACTTCATTAGGAGTTTGAAGAGATATGACATGTCAACAAAAACACTCAAAAACTTTTATACTTGGACCGTGGAGAGCATTCTGACAGGCTGCATCACGCTCTGGTATGGAGGGGCTACTACACAGGACCGAAAGAAGCTGCAGAGGATTGTAAATCTAGTCAGCTCCATCTTGGGAACTAGCCTACAAAGTACCCAGGACATCTTTAGGGAGCGGTGTCTCAGAAAGGCAGCGTCCATTATTAAGGACCTCCAGCACCCAGGGCATGCCCTTTTCGCAGTCTTACCATCAGGTAGGAGGTACAAAAGCCTGAAGGCACACACTCAGTGATTCAGGAACAGCTTCTTCCCCTCTGCTGTCCGATTCCTAAATGGACATTGAAGCTTTGGACACTACCTCACTTTTTTTTTAATATTCAGTATTTCTGTTTTTGCACATTTTTAAAAATCTATTCAATATACGTAATTGATTTATTTGTTTATTTATTATTATGTTTTATTTTATTCATTTATTATTATTATTTTATCTCTCTGCTAGATTATGTATTGCATTGAACTGCTGCTGCTAAGTTAACAAATTTCACGTCACATGCCGGTGATAATAAACCTGATTCTCATTCTCTTTCTGATTCATTTCTATCATCTGGGAGGTAGTGGACCCTGAAGAGACACACTGCTTTAGGAACAGCTTCTTCCCCTCCGCCATCAGGTTTCTGAACGGTCCATGAACGATTTTACTCTCTTTTTGCACTACTTGTTTATTTCTTATTGTTCTTTTTGTACATGATAGTATTTTTTGTATTGCACTGTACAACTGCCACCGAAACACTAATTTCACGACAAAGCACAAATATGTCAGTGCTAATAAACCTGCTTCTGATTCTGATTCCGACTGTATGGTCTTTGTTGCTTACGTGGTTTTAAGTTGGCCACCACAACTATGCCTGCATTTCAGAAGTTAGGTCAATGTGGGTTTAAAGTATTTTGGGTCTTCCTAAGGCCGTATAAGGTTCTACGTAAACTCAAGTCCTTTTCCTTCAAATACACACCCTAATAAAAGGAAATATTGAACAGGTTGCAGAGTATTAGTTTTTCTCTTCAAAATAGAGTCTGCGTAAACATCCTGTGCCTTTGGGAGGTGTGAATGAGCCAGAATGATTATTGAGGAATCCCTGGCTCTGTGTGTTTGTGCCTTTAATAAGCTGCATTTGATTACTTGAGCAGTTCAGGGGTTAGGTAAATAGCTGTGCCTTTGGTGAGGGCACGGGGCAGGTCTGATTGTTTATTTGGATGGATCTGGAAAGGGGTTACACTGGCCGGCTTGTCTCCTCTGGGGAGTTCTCTGCCCCCGCCCCCACCTTCCTCCCAACCTTAAATCAGCCTCCTGCTCAAGGGCCCTTGATCATCTGTGGCAGGACCACTCATCGGCCTCTGGAGCCAAGATGGCTGCTCAGTACTGGGGGAGGGAGGCTGCCAAAGAATGCATTTGGCCTTTTTAAATAGTTTGCAATATTAAATTTCACTGTAATGCTTTGATAGGAATCAGAACTGGATCCCTAAAGTGCATAATAAGGGTTAAAAGGCAGTGATTGAAACCCAGGGCATGCTTTTTTTGCATTGCAGTTATTTCACTGAAGACTCTCTCTTTCCCCCCATCTCCACCCCTCCCCCATATTCCTGTCTGTCCTTTTCACTTATAGAAGTCCCGTTTTTTTTTTGTCAGGTAAATTCTGCAGATGATATGTGCACGCAACCACAGAGATAGCTTTCCACGGCACTGGTCGATCATCTTACCCAGCTTATCGCTGTAACTTAGTACCGCTAACGACGTTTATCTCTTTCACTTCATATGTTAACCTTTTTGAAAGGTCACTGTTTAGAATTGGACACACAGATTTCTATCAGTTTGCATTTTCAAGGGAGAAGAGACTTGAATCCTCGAATTCCTTTTTATGGATAAAAAAGAATGTAATAAATTAAAAGTCCAAGCAGTTTTATTGTTCGCTGAGGTTAGACCACACATATTTTCAAAGGAATGGTTGGCTTTCAGATAATAGTTTTTCTGTAAATTATGTTCTATCAGTTGTTGCACGCTACAAATATTTTTCCATTTCACACAGACTGATCCTGGGGTACATAGAACGTAGAGCATAGAACACAGAACAGTCCAGCACAATGCAGGTCTTTCGGCCCATAATATCGTGCCGACCTTTTAGCCCACTTTAAGATCAATCTAACCGTTCTCTCACATATAGCTTCCATTTTTCTATCATCCATGTGCCCATCTAAGAGTCTCTTAAATGCCCCTAATATACCTGCCCCTACCACCGTCGCCCCTGGGAGGGCGTTCCAGGTACCCACTGCTCTCTGTATGAAAAACCTACATCTGACATCCCTCTGTACTTACCTCCAATCACCTTAAAATTATGCCCCCTGGCTTTAGCCATTTCCATCTCTGGCTGTCTGTTATGTCTTGTAACTTCAAACCATTAAACTAATTCAAAGGAAGGCACGGGAGTCCGAAATGCGGGTCTGACTTCGAGTTCACTTTAAGTGAGGCACGCAGGTATCACAGGGTAAAGTGATGATGTATGCATTTCAGGTATTCATACAGATAATGTGTAATTAATTATTTAAATGAACAGGAATGCTTAATCAATACACACACACACACACACACACACACACACACACACTCCATCTACACCTCTTATAATCTTGTACACCTCTGTGAAGTCAGCTGTCATCCTTGTATCACACGTTGGTGCTGCCGAATCCGGGTACCCTATCTGAAGCACCTACCTGATCACATTCAGGGGTTCTATCAAGCAAACAGAGATGGACCCATTAGCTCACCAGGTCCCCCTGCCCCTAACCATCAAGCATCTGTTCACTCCAAAGACCTGCACTCAGCGATTCAGCGGCTTTCTCAATGCGCCGTGATCCCATGAACGCCACGGTAGTGTAGTGGATAGCGTGGCGCTATTACAGCTCAAGGCGTCGGAGTTCAGAGTTCATTTCTGGCGTCCTCATCAGCAAGTTTGTAACTTCCATGTGTGGGTTTCCTTCGGGTGCTCTGGTTTCCTCCTACATTCCAATGATGGGTCGGCTAATAGGTTAATTGGTCATTGTAATCCTGTGATGTGGCTAGGGTTAAATCAGTGAGTTGCTGGGTGGCGCGGCTTGAAGGGCTGGAAGTGACTGTTCAACACTGCATCTCTAGATAAAAAAAATTAAAAAGCACCACCTCATTACTCCTTTTTTGTTGCACTATTTATCTTTCTCATTTAATTTTATGTTTTGCTCTATCCTGCCACTGCAAAGCAGCAAATTTCACAGTCTGTGATAATCAAATCCAATCTGATTCTGATCCTTAAGGCCAGAGGGTATGAGAGCAGAATTGGGCCATTTGGCACATCAAGTCTGCTCTACTCTACGCTGACCAAGATTTCTATCTAAGCTCATCCCATTTCCCCGTGTTTGGCCCACATCTCTGTAAAGCTTTCTTATCTGCGTACCCGTCCAAGTGCCTTTGAAGTGTTGCTGAGTTCCTCCAGCACTTTGTGGGTGTTGCTCAAGTCAAGATTTCCAACATCTGCAGAATCTTTTGTGTTTATAATACACCTGCTTCAACCACCTCCTCTTGGATGGCGGGGTGGAGGTACATCTCTACCAAAGGAGGTTTAACGTGCTTCTTCCTTCCGCAAGCCTGCAGGTCACCCTAGGGCAAGGTCCAGCACCTGCTTAACTCTGCAACCCCCCCACCGATCAGGGTCAGGTGAAGCCACAGGAGCAGGTGGTGGATGGTCGTATGAGCAGCTGGTGGGTATGGCAAGTCCTGGTTATGTGACCACTGACACCAGGCAGTCAATCTCTGAAGAGTATTGACAATGGCTGCGGTCACCCGTCTTGTGAAGACACTGCCCAGAAGAAGGCAATGGCAAACCACTTCTGCAGAAAAATTTGCAAGAACAATCATGGTCATGGAAAGACCATGATCGCCCACGTCATAGGACATGGCATATAATGAACAAACCACATCTTCTAGCAGCTCATTCTATACACTGACCATACTGTGGATGAAAAAGTTGCCCCTCAGGTTCGTATTGAATTGGAACTGTAGGGACATATTAAGGTGCAGGATAAAGATTTAATAAGAACCTGAGGGGCAGTGTTGTTGCCAAGAGAGTGATCGGTAAATGGAACAAGCTGCCAGAGCGAATGGTTGAGGTAGTTACAGTAACAACATTTCAAAGGTACCTGGATAGGAAATGTTTGCAGGAATATGAGGCAAATGGAACTGGTGTAGACCAGTTGGGCTGAAGGACCTGTTTCTCTGCTACTTGACTTTATCATTCGCTTCCATTTTAAGATGGAGAGCGAGGAAAGCCCCGGTGTCTGATTGCTTTAAGCACTGGGTCGAATTGGAAAGATGGGGTATAAGCTGGATCACAGCGACAGGGCTCAGGCCCCAGAGCAGTCCGAGGGCGAGGAACAGCCCTATATTTAGGCAGCTTAAGCACAGGGCTAGATTGAGAAGGTCAAGATGTCGGGACCAGATCTACCCGGTTCTGCTCGCTGCCCGCAATGTTACTCATCCTCCAGACTGAACTCAGGCTGTGGCCTGCTCCTGCTGCGGTGACGCCTGGTTTTGTGTCCTTCGTGAAACTCCAATTCAGAAGCTATTTGCTTATTTTTATTGTTTGCACGATTTGCTTTTTTCTCTCTCTGCCATTGGGTGTTTGTCTTTTTTATAATGTGTTCTTTTGAGGTTTCTTTGTTTCGTGGCTGCTTGTAAGCAGACAAATCACAAGGTTGTATAATACTTTGATAATAATTGTACTTTGAACAGAATGGGATATAGACATAGCTGGTGTGTATGGTAGACTAAAGATTGGCTTTATTTGTCACTTGAACATTAAAACATTGAAAATACAATGAAAATTGTATGTTTATGTAATTGAAATCAGCAGGGATTGTGCTGGGGGCAGGCCGTAAGTGTTACCATGATTCTGGCTCCGACACAGCATGTCCACAACTCACTCAACCTCATCTGTACATCTTTGGAATGTGGGAGAAAAACAGAGTATCCAGAGGAAATCTCCACGGTCACGGGGAGAACGTACAAACTCCTGATAGACAGTGGTGGGAATTGAACACTGATAAATGATTGCTTGTGCTGTAAAGCAATTGTGCTAACTCCTACACTACCATGCATGAAGTAACATGAGTTTCATATTTCTCACTCAATTCCTCTAAACCAGGAAATAATCCCTACATGTAAACAGGTTCATGACACTCATTTTCAGGTCCTGATGAAGGGTCTCAGCCTGAAACATTTGCTGTTTATTCCTCTCTATAGATGCTGCATTTTTCGTGTGCAGTTTCAGCATCTGCAGAAAATCTCGTGTCTCCGTCATCTTAGATAATGCCTTTAACTTTTGCTGATTTTTGATTGATTGATTGATTGATTATTTATTTATTTAATGGCATAGCATGGAACAGGCCCTTCTGTCTCTTCAAGCTGTGCTGCCCAGCAACCCACTGATTTAACCCCAGCCTATTCAGGGGACAATTTGCAATGACCAATTAACTTACTAGCCGGTATGTCTTTGGACTGTGGGAGGAAACCAGAGCTCCCAGAGGAGATCCATGCACACATGGGAATGTCGTACAAACGTCCTTACAGAGGAAGATGCAATTAAACTGTGAACTCTGACACCCGAGCTGCTACAGCGTCACACTGACCTCTACACTACTGTGACGCTCAATTAATCCAGCTGGACAAAATTCGAAGGCTTCCAAAAGATATTTGGTATTCTAAAGGGTCACTGGTCATTAAATCTGAATGATGAAACTCTATGTGAACAGTCTTCAATAACTGCATCTAGCCCTGTTGAATATAAAAAGCACTGAAATGTGAAAGAACTGTGGAAAGTTGTCATAGGTTACAGCAGAATTTGACAGGATGCAGAACTGGGCTGTGAAGTGGCAGATGGAGTTCAATCTGGAAAAGTGTGAAGTAATTAACTTTGAAAGGTTGAACTTGAAGCAGAATAGAACACAGAACATAGAATAGTACATAGAAGAATACAGGATTAATGCGGAATTCTTAGCTGTGTGGAGACACTGAAGTTGACAGGATATGGTGCGTTGGCCTTCAGTGGTCGGGGCGGTGGGATTGAGTTCAAGAGGCACAAGGTAATGTTGAAGCTCTATAAAACCCTGCTTAGACCACTTTTGGAATATTGTGTTCAGTTCTGGTCACCTCATTAGAGGAAGGATGTAGAAGCTTTAGAGAGAGTGCAGAAGAGATACTGCCTGGATTAGACAGCATGTGATTTTGTGGAGAGGTTGAGTGAGCGAGGGCATTTCCCTTTGGAGTGAAGGAGGATGACAGGTGACTTGATAGATGTGTACAAAATGACAGAGCGGATAGCCAGAAACATGAGCTTTTTTTTGTCACATGTACATCGAAACAAACAGTGAAATGCTGGGCAGCCCACAACTGTCACCACACTTCCAGCACCAACATAGTATGCCTGCAACTAACTAACCCTCACTTACTAACCCATACATCTTTGTAATGTGGGAGGAAACCAGAGCACCCTGAGGAAACCACGCAGTAACGGGGAGAACGTACAAACTCCTTACAGACATCAGCAGGAATCAAACCCAGCCGGCAATGCAAAGTGGTGCTAACTGCTACACCACAGTGCTGCCCTAGGGCAGAACGACTTGCCTTTAGGAAAGAGTAGTGAGCTACCCTTGCGATTCCTTACAGATTGGTACGACTGGATGAGTGCTTTGCTGAAACTCCTCTGGCGGCAGTTATCCACAAGCATTGCTCTGAAGCCACACAGATCTCCAACACGGGAAGAGTGATAAGCCTTCTCGTCTACAAGACGTCAGTGAAAAGCTTCCTCCCTCTGCCACTGGCACCCTGTGGTTGCAGTGTTTGCCATCCACAAAATGAACTGCTTTTAATTGCCTGGAATCCATCCCAAACTCCCCGAAGATCCCCAAAGGTCAAAGTCCAGAGGCAGAGGCCCGGAGGTTAAATCTGAGAGTCCGAGGCCAAAAACTGGAGGCTTGGAGGTGGCTTGTTCTGGGGTTGGAGTCCTGCCTGTGTGTGTGAATGAGTGGGGTGGATTGGTGGGAGTGTGGGAAAGGGATTTGTTTCGCTGTTGTCTTGTTTTGTTCTGTTATTGTTGTTGCTTGTGTTGTTCTGCTGAACATTGTAGGCATGCTGTGGTGGAGCTGGAACGCACGGCAACACTCGTGGGCTGCCCCCACACATCTTGCTATGTCCTTGTGTGCTGGTAGTTAACACAAACGACACATTTCACTGAATACTTTGATATACTATATATGTGATATATAAATCTGAATCCAAGGTCAAGAGTTTCAAACATTTGGAAATAACACCAAATTGCATACTATCCTGGCAGTTAACCAGTGTGTAAATTCCAAGAAAACATTTAGTGCTCAGAAGCATTAAACGTCATTCAGCTAAACCCTGGATCAATCCAGGATTTCCTGTATTTTTCTACCCAACAACGCAGTACTTCACGAAGGCTGCAATTGTACTGGGCCAATGAAGGCTGACCATCCCAGTGACACATACACACATCACTTAGATGAATTTTATAGGAGCTGGCTCTTGACTAGGCGGCTTCAGGCTCTTTTCTTAGCAACACAATCAAAATTGCTGAAGAAACTCAGCAGATTAGGCAGCAGTTATGGAAAGAAATAAACAGTTATTGTTTCAGGCCTGGACTAGAAAGGAAGAGGGAATTTGCAGCAAAGATTGAAGCCAAGTAGTCCTGAAGAAGGGTCTCAGCCCGAAACGTCGACTATCTATTCATTTCCACAGATGCTCCTTGACCTGCTGAGTTCCTCCAGCATTTTGCTTGTGTTGCTCTGGATTTCCAGCATCTGAGGAATCTGTAGTGTTTAAGGCCCATTTCCTAATTTCCAGATGTTTTTTTGAACTCAGCAGTTCAGCCAGTATCATCCCCGCTTTCCCACTCACCTACCTTCCCTCTGACCCGGTCTTAACAATCACCTTCCATCTTGAAATCCTTCCCCTCCCTCCATCTTCTTAATCTGGCTTCTTCCCCCTTTCCTTTCCAGTCCTGATGGAAGGTCTTGGCCGAAGCATCGACTGCTTATTCCTCTCCGTAGAAGCTGCCTGACCTGCAGAGTTCCTCCAGCGTTTTGTACGTGTTGCTCTGGATTTCCAGCATCTGTAGAATCTGGTGGGTTTAATGCTCGCTTCGAAGGTCTAGTAACACTCTACCTACCAGCACCAGCCCTCTGAGGGTTGGACTACCAATCGTATAGCTGTCTGGTCTGCCCTGAATACCACTCTCCCCACCCCCCCACCACCACTCCTCTCGCCCCCACCTTCCGTCTTCCACGAAGGATAAACCGAATCTGACTGAAGATACTTGTCTTTTGTAGTTTCATTTCTAATATAAAGTGTCCAAGTTAGGAAGTTTTCCAATAATAATCCATTGTTCCAACAAAGCAAAACCTGACTGAACTTGACAGTAAGATTGATTACAAATGGCAGGAACATAAGGTTTACACTCTTAAAGCTGAATTAAAGAAATGTAATTCTATCATGATTTGCTTCCACGTCATGCTTCAAGAATGTACACAGTTATTTTTTCATATTACCAAAAGTAGTTTTAAAAAAACTACTTGGAGTATTATGTTCAGTTTTGATCATTCTGCTATGGGAAAAATGTTATTAAACTGGAAAGATTGCAGAATCAGAATCAGGTTTAATATCACTGGCATGTGTCATTAAATGTGTTGTTCTGCAGCAGCAGTACAGTACATTGCAATGCATAACTTAAAAATCTATATATTCTATGTCTATACGTAAATTAAATAAGTACTGCATGAAGAGAGCAAAAAGGAGAATAAAAATACTGAGGTAGTGTACATGGGTTCATTGTCCTGATGGCAGAGGGGAAGAAACTGTTCCTTATACACTGAGTGGTGTCTTCAGGCTTCTGTACCTCTTCCCTCATGCAAAAAGGTTTACAAGCATGTTGCGAGGACTTGCGGGACCGAGTTGAAGGGAGAGGTTGGACAGCCTAAAACCTTGGAGCAAAGGAGCGTAGGAGAGTGAAAGGGATTGAACAGTATGATGGGCCGAAGGGCCTGTTTCTGTGCTGTACTTTTCTATGACTCTATTCCAAAGTACAGCACAGTGCAGATCCTTCAGCCCTCAATGTTATGCAGATATTAACCTACTCAACCTCTCCCTTCTCTCCCCCTTAGCCCTTCATTTCTCTATCATCCATGTGCCTAAGAGTCTCTTAAATGTCCCTAATGTATCTGTCCTTATCATCACCATCACAGTGTGTTCCATGCACCAATCACTCTCTGTGTAAAAAACCTACCTCTGACGTCGCCTCCCATACTTTTCCCCCCAATTACCATAAAATTTGCCCCTTCTTATTAGCTTTTTCTACCCCGGGAGAAAGTGCACACTTATAAAGAAGCTTTGCAAACTTGGGATTTACTCCATATGACACAGGAGCAGAGTTAGGCAATTCAGCCCATCGAGTCTGCTCTGCCATTCCATCATGGCTGATTTATTATCCCTTTCAACACCATTCTCCTGCCTTCTCTCCATAACCTTTGACACCCTGACTAATCAAGAACCTATCAAACTCTGCTTTAAATATACCCAATGATTTGGCCTCCACAGCCATCCGTGGACATGAATTCCAGAGATTATCCACCCTCTAGCGAAGAAATTCCTCCTCCAAAGGGACGTTCTTCTACTCTGAGGCTGTGCTCTCTGGTTCGAGACTCACACACTATAGGAAACATCCTCTTCCTGTCCACTCTATCTAGGCCTTTCAATATTTGATACATTTCAATGAGAATGTACCAAACTCCCCTAAATTCCTGCAAGTACAGGCTCTCCTCAAACGCTCCTCATATGTTAACCCTTTCATTCCCAGGACCATTCTCATGAATCTCCTCTGGACATTCTCCAATTCCAGCACGTCCTTTCCTAGGTAAGGGGCCCAAAACTTCTCACAATACTCCATGTGCTGTCTGACCAATGCCTTATAAAGCCTCGTCAATGCCTTATAAAGCCTCGTCTAGGAAGTGCTTTGCTTCAGTACACTGCATGCTTGTCATGGAGACAAACAGCAAGTGAACAAGCCCCTTTGCTCCTTGAGTTCGCACCAACCCTCCATCACCCGTTTTTACTCTAACCCATCTCATTCATATAAAGACGTAGGTGACCATGGTCTTGTGACCAGAATCGGGTTTAATATCACCGGCATATCTTGTAAAATTTGTTAACTTTGTGGCAGCAGTACAATGCAATACATGATAAATGTAGAACAAAAACTGAATTACAGTAAGTATATATATGTATATTAAATAGTGCAGAATTAAGTAATAAAGTAGGTAGTGCAAAAATAAAAATAACAAGTAGTGAGGTAGTGTTCAATGTCCATTTAGAATCAGATGGCAAAGGGGAAGAAGCTGATCCTAAACAGCTGAGTGTGTGCCTTCACACCTCTGTACTTCTTTACTGATGGTAACAATGAGAAGAGGGCATGTGCTAGGTGCTGGGGGTCCTTAATGGTGATGCTGCCTTTCTGAGGTACCGCTCCTTAAAGACGTCCTTGGTAAATTTTCTACAGAAGTTGGTTTGCTATTGACTTCTTCTGGGCAGTGTCTTGACAAGGCAGGTGACCCGAGCCATTATCCAAGATTGTGTCTGCCTGGTGTCAGTGGTCGCGTAACAAGGACTTGTGATATGCACCGGCTGCTCATAAGACCATCCACCACCTGCTCCTGTGGGTTCAGGTGACCCTGATCAGGGGGCTAGGCAGGTGCTACACCTTGCCCAACGGTGACCTGCAGGCCAGCAAAAAGAAGGAGCACTGTAGACTTCCTTCAGTAGAGAGTTAACTCCATCCTGCCACCTTAATTTAAAGATTAACAACACCAATACAGGGCAGCACGGTAGCATGGCAGTTACAACACCGATGATCAGAGTTCAATTCCTGCCACTGTCTATAAGAAGTTTATACTTACTTCCCATGACCGTGCTGTTTTCCTCCGGGTGCTTCCATTTCCTCCTACATTCCAAAAACGTACGGATTCGGGTTAGTAAGTTGTGGGCACGGCAATACTTGTGGGCTACCCCCAGCGCATCCTCAGAATGTGTTGGTCATTGGCACAAACAGTGCATTTCACTGTACGTTTCAATCTATATGTGGCAAATAAAGCTAAACTTTAATTATCTTTTTAATCTTGTCTGCCTTTCCACCTGTCAAAGTGTTGATCGTTCTCCATGTGCGGGTGGACCTCCTGATATCTGAGCTGATATAGCAGGTTTTTTCTAGCTTTCCTCCAGGTGCTCTGGTTTCCTCCCACATCTCATAGAGGTACTGGTGGTTTAATTGTCTGCTGTAAATTGCCTGTTGACATTAATGATCAAAAGAATTGAAATGGATCTGATGGGCTTTGTAAAGGAGGATAAGTTCCAATGGTGCAGGGAATTGAGGAAAGGGGATGTGGGTACCATGGACAGGTACATGAATAGGCAAGGTTTAGTGGGAAAAGGGCCTAATGCAGGGAAATGGGGCTCGTTCAGATAGACATCTTGTCTGACATGGATAGGTTTTTCTGTTTTCCTGTTGTATGACAATAAGACTCAAGCCTCAGTCAATACAGATCTACACAGGCAGAAAATCAAACTGACCACAGCCAATCCCACTCGAACCGCTTATAATGTTTCCATTGCTGACCTGACCTGCCCTTGCGGTAAATAAACAATCTCAAATCCTACTGATCTGTTACATCACAGATAAAAATTACTTAAATCAGTTCATGTGGTGTTTACCAGTTATTCTCAATAGAGCCACAGTTTCCTTCTTCCCGAGGATAATATGAGCAGATGTTAATACACAGTGATAATGCACTGTCGAACATTTTCTCTTCTCTATAATTTTGTTCAAACTATTCAGTTTGCTTTATTGCCAACTAGATCATCAGGGCCAAAGTTAGTTTACTGATTGAGGACAAAGAAATTGTGAGAAGAGGAAAAAGACTCGGTTTCCTCCCCATTGTATTCAGATTAATAAAATTTATTATTGATTAGTAAATAAGTTGCCATCATTGAGAATCAGAATCAGGTTTATGATCACTGGCCTTTTCATGACACTTGTTATTTTCTGTCTGCCGTACTAAGCTAAGCATAGAACAATACTATGGTAGCAATGAGAAGAGGACACATCCTGGATGGTATGGGTCTTTAACAATGGATGCTGCCTTTCTGAGGCATCACCATTTGAAGCTGTCCTCGAAGGCAGAGATGCTATTGGCCATGATGGGGCTGACAGGGTTTACAACCCTCTGCTGCTTTTTCACAATCCTGTACAGTGGTGCCTCCATACCAGACAATGGTGGAGCCAGTTAGAACCAGTGGAACCATAGTACGTACCTCCTCAAACTTGTAATGAAATAGGTATCGTTGTTAAAAATTGAGGTAGAGGTGGGAAGAGAGAGAGAGAGAGAAAAGAAAACTAGTTCTGCTTCTCTTCTCAAACTCCTAATGAAGTGTAGCCAGTGGCATGCCTTCTTTGTAATAGCTCCAATATGTTGAGTCCAGGATAGATCTTCAGAGATGTTGATACTCAAGAATTTGAAACTGCTCACACTTTTCACAGCTGACCGCTAATGAGTCTTCCGACTTCCCCTTCCTGAAGTCCACAATCTGTTCCCTGGTCTTACTGACGTTGAGTACAAGATTGTTGTTGCAACATCACTGAACCATCTGATCTATCTCACTTCTGTATGCCTCCTTGTCATCATCTGAAATTCTGCTAACAAGAGCTGTGTCATCAGTGAATTTATGTATGGCATTTGATCTGTGCCTAGCCACACAGTCATGAGTGTAGAGTGAGTAGAACAGCAGGCTAAGCACACTTTCTTGAGGTGCACGGGTGTTGATTGTCACTGAGGAGGAGCTGTTATTTCAGACTGACGATAGTCGCCATCTGAGAAAGTCAAGACTCCAATTGCAGAGGCCCAGTCACAGGGGACAATATCTGTCGAAGAGTTGACAACATGAAATGAAGAAAATTGCTACCGGAAAGAAAGCTTAGAAGAGAGAAGATGAAACATGGAATGTAGAACATGGAACAGAGAAAACAACATGGAACATAGAACACAGAGCATAAAACATAAAACATGGAACATGGAATGTAGAACATGGAACAGAGAAAACAACATGGAACATAGAACATGGAACAGAGAACAGAAAGTATTGAAGATTACAGCACAGTACAGCCTCTTTGACCTACAGCTTTGTGCCAACCTTTTAACCTATTCTAAAGTCAATCTAACCCTTCGCCCTCAGATAGGCCTCTATTTTTCTTTCATCCATATTCCTGCTAAGTCTCTTAAATGTCCCTAGTGTGTCCACCTCCACCACTACCACTGGTAATGCATTCCATGCACTGACCAAACTCTTACATCCCCCTTCCACTTACCTGCAATCACCTTAAAATGTTGCCCTCTTATATTAGCCATTTCCTCCGGGTACTCTGATTTCCTCCCACTTTCCAAAAATGTATGGGTTAGTAAGTTGTAGACAAGTTTCGTGGGCACTGGGAGCATGGTGACACTTGTCGTCTGCCCATTCGACCATGTTGATCCCTGCATTTCACTGCATGTTTCGATGTTTTGAAGTACATGTGACAAATAAAGCTAACTTAATCTTTCTTTATCTTTACTTTTGTCCCTGAATTTATGAATTTAAACTATATACAGCCATATTTTCTCTCTCCCTCCCCATCCCTCATCACCTCTCTCTTTCTCCTTCTCTCTCTCTCCATCTCTCTCTTGCTCTCTCGTGCTCTCTCCTTCCCTCACCCCTCTCTTTCTCCCTCCTTCTCTACCTCTCCCTCCCCCTCACTCTTAGTCTCTGTCTTTTTTGCCGCGCGCACCAAAAAAACGGCCTGAACAGTCTCAAGGCACTTGCTGACTTAATGTGAATTCTGTTCCGATTTGTAACTTAAAACCAACACTTGGGCCTGATCCATTATAGGAAAGGGTTGAATGGTTTTATATGACAAGCATCCGTGTTGTCTCAGTGCTCCAGACTGTAAGTAATGGATACAATGAGTAAATATTTTTGGAAACAATTCAGCCAGTAAATCTTTTCGAGCATTTTATTCCATTTGTGTTGAAAGTAAGTTATCATTGCCTATAACTCAGGACAAGATGTTTATTAAAGGTGCACAACAATTGTTGCACAGCGAACGCACTAAAAATGTAAATAAGGGTTTTAACTTCCAAGTGAGTCAGATGGTTTGGAAAGGTGGTGCTTGTTGTAAAAGACTGGACCCAGCTTGAAGCATTTGTACAGTATTTCTGAAGGTCTAATCCCTAATGCATTTCTAATGAAGACTCTCAGCCCAAATTGTCAACTGTTTATTCTTCTCCATAGATGCTGCCTGGCCTGCTGAGTTCCTTGTTTTGTGAACACAAGAGATTCTGTGGATGCTGGAAACCCAGAGTAACACATATCGTGTGTGTGTTTTCTCTGGATGTACGGCATCTGCAGAATCTCTCATGTTCAATGCCTGATGGTGTTCTTTTCCACATACAGCCCTCAACTGCGCTCTATCACACAACATTCAGTTGCTTGTATTCTGACTTGGTCTAGTGGTTATCCATCGTGTCCGAAGATGGTCTTTTAAGAGTCCCTTGGGTAGGTACGTGGAGCTTAGGAAAATAGAGGGCTATGTGCGACGGAAATTCTAGGCAGTCTCTAGAGTAGGTTACATGGTCGGCACAACATTGTGGGCCGAAGGGCCTGTAATGTGCTGAAAATTTCTATGTTCTATGTTCTATGATAGAAAACCTGTGCAGGAGAGCTTATAAAGTGGAAAAGTAGTTGCACTGGGGCAGTTCCACAGTCACGACTATAGAAGTCCAGGTCCAGTGATATGAACAATAGATGCTTAATTAGTCAGAGCTTGAAGGGATACGGGGAGAAGGCAGGAGACTGGGGCTGAGGGGGAAATGGATCAACCATGATGAAATGGCAGAGCAGACTCAATGGGCCAAATGGCCTAATTCAGCTCCTATATCTTCTGGTATGAACAACATCACAAACTGGGGTCTTCCTTGGTAGCAACGAGTGACCGTGACATCCTCTGTGCCTTGTCAAGCCCTTCGCTCTCCGTGGAGCGTTGCAGAACCGCCTTCCTTGCCGTTGGATCTCACTGTAGATCTCGTCCATCCAGGTGACTTCACATGCTAAGACTTGGCCTACCTTTGGTCTAATGCTTTGTATCTTCTGCTGCCGCTTGCTATTTCTGACCTCTTTCATTTTCCGGCAATAATTTATCAGTTCAAACCATGTTCTAAAGAAATTATAAAATAGCGTACTCAAAAAGGAATGATCTGAGATTAGTTGAAAAGAATGCTTTTAATAGTTGGCAGCTAAAGAGCCAGCTGTAATATTCGAGTTCATTTCTTGCGTTGTCCGTAGGAGTTTGTACTTTCTCCTTGTGATCACGTGGGTTTCCTCTGGGTATTCAGGTTTCCTCTCATGTTCCAAGGACGTACAGATTAGGGTTAGAAAGTTTTGGGCGTGCTATGTTGGCACCAGTAACGTGGCAATATTTGCAGGCTGCCCCCAGCACAATCCTCACTGATTAAACTTGACCCAAATGGCACATTTCACTGTATGTTTCAATGTACATCTGACAGATAGAGCTAATCTTTTAAAATCTTTTGTCTGATCTCTTCTGCTGTATTTCTGCCTGATTCTCCAACTATTTTACAACGTACCTTTCACTCCATAAGACCAAGGGATTAATTGTAGAGTTCAGGAAGTGGATGTCGAGGGAACCCACACCAGTCCTCATCGAGTGGTCAGCAGTGGAAAGGGTGAGCAGTTTCAATTTCCTGGGTATCAGCGTCTCAGAGGATCCATCTGGGGCCAGCATGGTGATGCAATCACAAAGAAGCTACATCAGCTTCATTAGGATTTTGAGGATATTCGATACGTATGTCATCAAAGACTAGCAAATTTCTACAAGTGTACCATGGAGAACATTCTGAGTGGTTGCATCACTGTGAGGTACGGAAGCTCCAATTCACAGGATTGAAAAGAGCTCTCGATGGTGGGACCTAGCCCCTCTTCAAAAGGTGATGTCTCAAGGTGTATCCATCATTAACGTAATCCTCACAGCCTCCTGGGACCCTCACCACCAAGGATATTCCCAATTCTTCTTACTTCATCGGAGGGGAGGTACAGGAGCCTGCAGACACACACTCAAAAATTTCTGAACAGTCCACGAACCCATGAACACTACCTCACTAATTTGCTCACTTTGTACACTATTTATTAATTTATATTTATTGTTGTAACTTATAGTAATTATTTATGTATTTCACTGTATTGCTTCTACAAAACAACAAATTCCACAACACACATAAAAATTGCTGCCTGGCCTACTGCATTCACCAGCAATTTTTATGTGTGTTACTTGAAATTCCAGCATTTGCAGATTTCCTCGTGTTTGCGTTTTTAAATTCCACAACATATATCAGTGATAGTAAACTGCTCGGATTTTGATTCACACTTGCTCCTCCCTCCTTATCCCTTTTCTCTTTCCTTGCCATTCTCATTCTTCCCCCCATCTCCTTCACTTTCCCTCCCTCCTCCTTTCCTTCATTCCTTCATTCTCACCTTCCCTCTCCCTCTCCCCTCCTGTCCATCTCTCTCCCTCTCCCCCCATCACCCTCCCTCACCATCTCTCTGTCTTCCCATCTCCCTCCTCCTCTCCCTCTCTCTTTCTCACTGCCTCTCGTGCTGTCTCTCCATTTCTCATTCCCTATCCCTCACTCCGGCCTTCCAAGTTTCCTTCTTTCACTCTCACGCCGGCATCCCCTCTCTCAGGTTGATGCCTGATAGCATAAAGACAAAAGCTTAATACCTATCCTAAAGGCAGTAACTCTCTCAGGTATTTCATTAATGTAATTGGGGTCAAACTGGGAAAGAAATAAAACCAGTGCAGCTTCCTAAATGCTTGCTATGAATGAAGCCAGGCCTGATACCCTGAGGGAGGTTTGCATTCCATCCGAAGAATCATTCAGTTTTCCTTCCCCTTCAGTTTCTGTTCTCTCATTCGTCCCTGCTGTCCTGTCAGGTATTTATTTCAACTGAATCCACTCTGTTGCAGCTCTGCTCAGTTCTCCAAGCCCTTTCACTGTCCCCTTTTATCTCCTGCTGAGGTGATTTGTACTTTAATGAGATATGTCAGCCGAGGATGCAATAAAATCCATCTTTTGCAGCCAGTTTGTCACTGTGTGGTGGTCACCACCCCAAACAGGGCTCTCCACCTTCAGCAGATGTTTGAAAAAATGAATGGCTTATCATCCAAACAGTGCTCTGGAGCAAATGTAACTCCTAAACCATTCAGTTAAAATATTCCTTTGAATCCCAGAGACAAATAAGCCGCAAAGATACGGGCTTGAAGTGACAATGTACAATGTTAAAACATGGCTGCTTAAAGAATCAGAAACCGGGTTATTATCACTGGCATTTGTCATTGTGGCAGCAGTACAAAAAGGAATTACTATCTTACAATAAGAAATATTTAAACATAAATAAAGTTTTCATTGAAAGCTATTTAGCTAGCTATGTACGTTGAACATACAGCAAAGAATGGCTTTATTTCATTCGGAATTTGAGGAGATTTGGAATGTCAGCTAAAACACTCGAAAATATCTACAGATGTACCGTGGAGAGCGTTCTAATTGGCTGCATCAGCGTCGGGGGGGGGTGGTTACTGCACAGGATCGAAATAAGCTGCAGAGAGTTGTAAACTTGCTCAGCGCCATCATCGGCACTGCCTCCGTAGTATCCAGGACATCTTCAAGGAGCGATGCCTCAAAAAGGCAGCGTCCGTCATTCAGGACCCCCATCACCCAGAACCTCCATCACCCAGAACCTGCCTTGTTCTCATTGCTACCACCAGGGAGGAGGTACAGGAGCCTGAAGACACACACTCAGCGATTTAGTACCAGCTTCCTCCCCTCTACCATCCGATTTCTGAATGGACATTGAACCCATGAACACTACCTCGCTACTTTTTAATTATGTTTTTGCACTACTTACTTAACTATTTAATATACATATATAACTGTAATTTAGTTTTTTTAATATATTAATTATCATGTATTGCATTGTATTACTGCTGCAGTTAACAAATTTCATGACATATGCTAGTGATATTAAACCTGATTCTGAAATGTTTATTTATTGAGGTACGTGGCAGAATAGGCTCTTCCGGCTACATTGAGCCACGCTTTAATCCGAGCCTAATCACAGGACACTTTACAATGTCCAATTGTCCCACCAACTGGTACATCTTTGGAATGTGGGAGGAAACCTGAACACCTGGAGGAAACCCACACATCATGGTGAGAACATACAAACACCTTACAGACAGCAGTGGGAATTAAACCCAGGTCACTGGTACTGTAAAGCGCTACCAGGAAGATGTAAATTAACCAGTGTAGCACCTTGGTAAGGTTGATGGTTTTTAAATTATGTTTTTGGAACTTAAAATTCAAAGTAAGTTTATTATCAAGGTATGTATATGTCACCACATGTTACCCAGAGATTCATTATCCTGTAGTTGTTTACAGTAAAATAAAGTACAGCAGGGTTTATGAAAAACTTTACATAAATAAAGACTGACAATGTGCAAAAGAAAGCAAATAAGAAAGTAAATAATACTGAGACCATGAGTCTTTGACAGTGAGTCTGTAGGTTATGGAATCGTTTTGAAGTTGAGGTGAGTGAAGTTACCTCACTGGTTCAGGAGCCTGATGGTTGAGGGGTAATAACTGTCCCTGAATCTGCTGGTGTGGGACCTAAGGCTTCCGTACCTCCTTCTTGATGGTAGTAGTGAGAAGAAGGCATAGCCTGTCTTGTGGCAGTACCCCTTGTAAATATACATAATGATGCGGAGGCCTTTGCTTGTGATGTACTAGGCTGTATCCACTACTTTAGACTTCCTTTGTTCCTAGACATTGGTGTTTCCATACCAGGGCATGATGCAACCAGCTAAGATACTTTCCACCATACATGTATAGAAGGTGTTGGATAATAATCATAATAATAGTCATCATCATAATCATAATAATAATAATTACTTTATTGATCCCGTGGGAAATTCTTTCATTACAGCAGCAACATTTAAAAACACACTTCGCAGTGTGCAGATTTAACCAATAATAATTACAGAATAATAATATACACAATAATAATGTAACAATAAAAATGGATAGCTGTTTCTCTGGTTGGTGATCAGTGGAGAGCAGTGTGCTGCAGGGGTCAGTGCTGGGGACTGAGGGGCATACTTACAGGGTATATGAAAATATGAGGTGAATGCACACAGTTATTTTCCTCAGGGATAGGGAACCCCTTCATGTCTGATGGTTGAGGAATAATAGTTATTACCCCTCAGCCATCAGGTTCCTGAACCAGAGGGGATAACTTCACTGGCCCCATCATGGAACTGTTCTCATAACCTATGGACTCGCTTTCGAAGATTCTTCATCTCATGTTGACAATATTTATCGCTTATTTATTATTATTATTTCTTCTTTCTTTTTGTATTTGCACAGTCTATTGTCTTTTGCACAATGGCTATCCATCTTTCATTGATTCTGTTGTGGTTACTGGGGAGAAGGCAGGAGACTGGGACTGAGAGGGAAATAGATCAATCATGATGAAATGGTGAAGCAGACTTGATGGGCCAAATGGCCTGATTCTGCTCCTTTATCTTGTGGTTTTATTAAGTATACCCACAAGAAAACAAATCTCAGGGTTGTATATGGTGAAATATATGCACTTTGATAATAAATAAGTTTACTTTGAACTTTGAACCAAAAACTAAAGCGCATAGATTTCAGATGAGGGGGGATTGTAAAGGGGCCTGCGGGGCAACCTTTTCACACAGAGGGTGGTGGGTACATGGAACGAGTTACTAGAGGTCGGTACTTGAACAACATTTAAAGACATTTGCACAGCTATACGGATAGGAAAGGTTTAGAGAGACATGGGCAAAGGAGACCTGCTTGCGTGGGCACCTTGGTTGGCATGAGCCAGTTGGACTGAATGGCCTCTTTCTGTGCTGTATGAGTCAATGACTTTATGATGTACATTAACAATTTGGATATTGTTCTGAAAGTGGGCAAGGGGTTCTCCTTCGTGCCTTGGTTAATATTTTCTTTCATGATCAAAATCAAGTAGACAGCTTAACTCTTCAAGATAAAGATAAAGATCAACTTTATTTGTCACTAGTGCTGGTTACACGACCTCTGTTGCCAGGCAATCTCTGAAGGGTATTGGTAATAGCTGGGGTTACCTGTCCGTAAATACACTGGCTAAAAGAAAGCAGCGGCAAACTACTTCTGTAGAAAAAATTGCCGAGAACAATTATGGTCAAAGACCATGATCACCCATGTCATACGACACAGCACATAACAAACCAACATTGCGGTGAAATATGTTATTTACGTCAACAACCAACACAGTCCAAGGATTGTGCTGGGGTCAGCCTGCAAGCGTGTAGTGCTCCCGGCATCAATACAGAATGCCCACAGGTTGCGAAACCTAACCCATACATCTTTGGAATGTGGGAGGAAACTGGAGCATCCGAAGGAAACCGACAGGGAAAACATACAAACTCTTTACAGGACTTTGGCATGAATCGAAGTGGGATCGCTGGCGTGTAAAGCCTGAGACTGACTGCTACCATGACGCCTTTATCACTGTGATTATAGCAGTCGAGCTGGCTGCCACATCCCTAAGTTAGAACAGTGACTACATTTTTAAAAGTGCTTTGTGCTGGGAGAGGCAACCTGGTTAATAAACCAGGTGAGTCTGTGGCAGAAGATTTGTTGTCATTCTCTAAGTAAGTTTATTTCGAGCCTTTCTCAGTATTGAATGATTGTTAGCTGCTGGATTAGGCGGCCCAGGCTGTAATATTAGCTGCTAGTTTTAAGTTAATGGTGTGCTTTACCTGCTCTTTTGTAGACAGTTAGATTATGTGCACTCTTGTTAAAATAAAGAAAGAGTCGTAGCCTTTATTATGACAGAAAGTAAAGGAAGTGGAAGGGTATGTTCATTATCTGTCATGAATGAAAGTCTTATAAATGCTGAGTTAAAAAGACCTGCCAACCTGGTATGCCTCATATTCTTAACAAGAGGAAGAAAGCAAAGGATTAAGACGATGCCAGGGACAAAGCAGTGCAGGTACTTTTCAGGAAAAAAAAAACACAGTATCTTTGTGGTAAATTATTCTGAGAGTGATAAAGTTCAGGTGTCCTTGCATCAGAATATGCTGAAGCCCAGTAAATAACAGCACAGGAACAGATCCTACAGACCACTGACTCCCTGCTGACTATCAAGCCTTGATTTGATTCTAATCTAACACCAACTGCAAAGTGTTATCCTCTTGTTCTCATCACCTCGCTCCAGAACCTACCAATGAACCCGGGTTGTGTATCTGTGAACCCAGGTTGTGTATCTATGAACCCGGGTTGCGTATCTCTGACCCGGGCTGCGTATCTCTGACCTGGGTTGTTTATCTATGAACTTGAGTTGTGTATGAACCCGGGTTGTGTATCTATGAACCTGGGTTGTATATCTATGAACCCCAGTTGTGTATCTATAAACCCGGGTTGTGTATCTATAACCCAAGTTGTATATCTCTGAACCAGGATTGTGTATCTCTGAACCCAGGTTGTGTATCTATGAACCCAGGTTGTGTATCTATGAACCCGGGTTGTGTATCTCTGACCCGGGTTGCGTATCTCTGACCTGGGTTGTTTATCTATGAACTTGAGTTGTGTATGAACCCGGGTTGTGTATCTATGAACCTGAGTTGTGTATGAACCCGGGTTGTGTATCTATGAACCCGAGTTGTGTATCTATGACCCAGGATGTGTATCTATGACCCGGGATGTGTATCTACGACCCAGGTTGTGTATCTATAAACCCGGGTTGTGTATCTATACCCCAGGTTGTGTATCTATAAACCTGGGTTGTGTATCTATGACCCAGGTTGTATATCTATAAACCCTGGTTGTGTATCTATAACCCAGGTTGTATATCTCTGAACCGGAATTGTGTATCTCTGAACCCGGGTTGTGTATCTATGAACTTGGGTTGTTTATTTATGAACCTGGGTTGTGTATCTACGACCCGTTTTGTGTATCTACGAACCGGGTTGTGTATCTACGACCCAGGTTGTGTATCTATAAACCTGGGTTGTGTATCTATGACCCAGGTTGTATATCTATAAACCCGGGTTGTGTATCTATAACCCAGGTTGTATATCTCTGAACCGGGATTGTGTATCTCTGAACCCGGGTGTGTATCTATGAACCCGGGTTGTGTATCTATGAACCCGGGTTGTATATCTATAAACCCAGGTTGTGTATCTGTGATCCGGGTTGTGTATCTATGATCTGAGTTGTGTATCTTTGAACCCGGGTTGCGTATCTGTGATCTGGATTGTGTATCTATGAGGCCGCTGTACCTCTGTGTCACCGTGGGAGTCATCATGCTTAATACAGTCATACACTGAGTCTAACGCACACTAGTACCCTGCAGTCCACATCAGAATCAGGTTTACTATTACTGATATATCTGATGAGATTTGTTGTTTTGTGGCAGCAGTAGTGCAGTACATAATATGTGCTATAAACTACAATAAGAAAAATAAATAAATATCCAGATACTGGAGATAAATACGTGATGCAAGAAGAGAGCGAAATATTGAGGTGATTTAGGATGATGATGGATATTAGCAGCTCAGGTTGAGATGTTTGATGTTGCAGTTTTTAGCCGTTTGGCAATTAGCCTGCGGAAGTTACATCACCATTCGAGGTGGCGCCCTCGACTGCACACTGAGGTTGTCACCTTGACTGGTGATGAAATGTCGGCAAGCTATTTGCCACGCTTGGCGAAAACCGCAACATCAAAGTGAGGCAATTAATTAACTTATTTATTTACTGAGATGCAGCGTGTAATAAGCCCTTCCAGCCACTCGAGCCATGCCTTCCAGCAAGCTCCCAATTCTTTTTCAGTTCTAGCCTAATGACAGGTCAAGTTACAATGACCAATTAACCCACCAACTGGTACATCTTTGGAACGTGGGAGGAAACCGGAGCACCCAGATGAAACCTACGTGGTCAGGGGGAAAATGTAGAAACTCCTTACCGGCAGTTGCGGGAAATGAACCCAGGTTGCTGGTACTGTCAAACTTCGTGCTAACCACTGCAGATGTTCATGGATTTGTGGACCATGCAGAAATCTGATGGTGGAGGGGAAGAAGCTGTTCCTAAAGTTTAAATGTGTGTGTCTTCGGACTCCTTACCTGCATCCTTGATTGTAGTAATGAAAAGAGGACATGTCCTGGGTGGTGAGGTCGTTAATGATGGATGTGGCCATTTTGAAGCACCATCTTTTGAAAATGTCTTCAAAGGTGGGGAGGCTGGTGTCCATGATCAAATTGGCTGAAGATTACAACCCTCTGCAGCTTCTTCCGAATCTATGCTTTGGCTCATCGGTACCAGATGCTGATGCCAGTAGCAATGAGATGCATGACCAGTTCACAGCCAAGTTGACTCTAGTAGCCATTATGGTAAAAACATCGATAGATCTTCTGGAGCCACGAGAGACTGGAATCTGGAGAAACACACAAGCTGCTGGGAAGCTCAGCAGGTCCAGGAGCATCTGTGCATGAAAATAGATGGTTAATTTTTAGGTCAGGAGCCTGCATGAAGACTGCGGGCATGTGTGAAGAGATGAGGGACAGGGATGAGAGAGAAGTTCGTTGGTAATGGGTGGTATCATGGAATCAGATGAGGGGAGAGGGGGTGATGGGCAGATGGTAGCAGGAGGAAGGGTAGGGTGACAAGTCCAGGTCATGGGGCTTTGAGGTAGAAAAAGAGATTTTTTTTTTTATTTAAGCATGAGCAAGAGAAAGATGTTGTAGTTGCCTTGGTTTAAAGCAGGGGTTCCCAACCTGGAACGGCTTGGACAACAGCATAAAAAAATTGGGAACCCCTGGTTTATAGAGTTGTCTGAAGCCTAATAAGATACCAATGGCAATCTTGTGTGCTGTGCATTTCTACAACTCAAGTGAAGGACTCGTTGTAATGGCCAGTCTGCAGAAGCAGAGTCAAGTTTATTATCACTACCAAATGTCATGAAACTTGTTGTTTTGCGACAGTAGTACAAGGCAATACTTTAAAAAAATTACGATGTTACAATAAGAAAAATAAATGAATAAATAAATACAAATTATTTGTCATTATCATCATTATGTGCCATGTCATGTGACATAGGTGATCATGGTCTTTCCATGACCATGATTGTTCTTGGTAAATTTTTCTACAAAAGTGATTTGCCGTTGCTTCTTCTGGGCCGTGTCTTTACAAGACAGGTGACCCCCAGCCATTGCCAATGTCTGCCTCAGTGGTCACATAACCAGGACCTGTGATACGCCCCAGCTGCTCAATCGGCCATCCGCCCCTTGCTCCCATGGCCTCACGTGACCCTGATCGTGAGGCTAAGCAGGTTCTACACCTTGCCCAAGGGTGACCTGGAGGCTAGTGGAGGGAAGGAGTGCCTTTGGTAGAGAAGTATCCCCACCCTGCCATCCCAAAAAAAAATTAGTCACAATAATAAATACATAATTCAAAAGAGGAGAAGTGAGGTAGTGTTCATTGGTTCATGGACAGTTCAGAAATCTGATGGCAGAGGGGAAGTTGTTCCGAAAACATTGTGGGTCATCAGGCTCCTGAACCAGCTTGGATTACTTCGCTCAGTACCCTGAACTGATTGTACTACTTCCTGACTCACTTTCAAGGACTCTTTACAACCCATTTTCTCAGAATTTCATTTTTATTTGCACAGTTTGCCTTCTCTTGCACATTGTTTGTTTGTCGGCCTTTGTTGATGGATAGTTTTTCGTAAATTCTGTTGCATTTCTTTTTTTTCTGTAAATGCCTGCAAGGAAATGAATCTCAGACTAGGATATAGTAACATATACTGTACATGCTTTAATACTAAATTTACTTTGAAATTTGAGTCTATGGAGGGGAGGCTGCTTTCCGTGATGTGCTGAGCTATGTTCACAACTCAGCTCTCTGCAGTCTCTTGCGGACATGGGCAAAGCAGTTGCTATGCCAAGCCATGGTGGATCCATACAGGAAGCTTTCTACAACGCATCGATGAAAATTGGTCAAATTTCTTTAGCCTGCTGAGGAAGCAGGTGCATTGGTGTGACATGAGTGAAAAAGGACATGGTGATGTTCACTCCTAAGAACTTGAATCCCTCAACCCTCTTGATATCAGAACTGCTGACGTAACAAGGAGCACTTGCCCTGGTAACTGGTCGTAAGATCAACAACCAGCTCTTTAATTTTGTTGCTTTTGCTTTGACGAGCCATGTGCCAGCCTCCTTTTCCAGAATGAGATATAATTTGAAATATGTTTCATTGTGTATGAAATCCTGAATTGTTAAAGTTTCTTTATGAATTCTTATCATCCCCATTCAGGGGTCACACTCCCAGGTCAGTTACTGCCCGTGGAAGGCCATCCTATCCTTTGTCTTCTGTGCATCTGATGAGCAGGGGAGATTTATTTCTGTTTTCCATGTCAGCTCACCCACTTAAATCTGACCTAAAAGTGGTCTGAAGATTTTGGAGTAGGTTGTTTGGAGTTATTTCAAAGCAAAAGCAGAAATTGATAGGTTCTCGATTAGTTACAGTATCAAAGATTATGGGGAGGGGGCTGGAGAATGGGATTGAGAGGGAAAATAAATCAGCTATGATCAATGGCAGAACAGACTCGATGGGCCGAATGCACTAATTCTGCTCCTATGTCTAGAAGACCTCCATTGGTTGGGTTTGACCATGGATGTTATGTCCTAGCTGTCACACAAGCCCGGTCAGTACGATATGGAGAGCAAGCTGTTGCCCATGTAACAAACTCCCCCTCTCCACACAGCTGATGAATCCAGAGGAATGGAAGAGACTGATACAGCTTGGCACCAGCAGCATCGCAGGTGCTGTCAGTCAGTGTTCAACTCAACATAGGACTGCCTTATGGACTTTTCCTCAGGGTTTACTCCTGAAGCCCTCCCCATGAGTAGGTATAGCCACAAGGCTGTGGAGGTTTGAGATCAGAGTTTTTCTTCTTCTAGATGATCTGCTAACCATGGCTGATGAGTCCCATCTGCCAGAAGCAACTGGTTTTAAAGCACCAGTAAGCCGCCATTGCCTCTTATCCTGTTGGTAGAAATGGTTCCTCCAGGCTTAGTAGCTAAGCCACATGTGAAGTCCAGGAGCTGGACTCGGTTGACAGAGGCTATTTGAGACACACGCCATTGGGAGTATTTAATGGGTAGTGGGAGCTTATCCCCACTACCTCCCTTGGTTATAAAAACCTTAATGAACTCCTATTGTCTTATTGTGTTACAAATATAACAACAGATCATTCTACCTCACTCTAATATCATCTTATGTGAAACACCATTTACTTCCAATTGTACCTTTTACTAATTCTCCAAACTTGTACTGAAACCAACAGCAAGTGATCACTTCAAAAGGAAGAAAGATTGTGTGATTAAGAAGGCACATGGAGTGTTGGTCTTCATCTGTGCTGTCATTGGAGAGGGTTTAAAGGAGGTTCACAAAAATGATTCCTGGATAGAAAGGCTTATTGTATGAGGAGCGTTTGTTGGCTCTGGGCCTGTGCTCACTGGAATTCAGAAGAATGAGTGGAGGATCTCATTGAAACCTGTCAAACTAGGAGGAGGGAGGAGAAGATGGCAGCGCGATGTAGTGCGTGCGGCCATTCTGAATGATATTGTATGTGTAACTAGGGGCCATGCACAATCCGGATTTGATGGGGACAGATGTGAGAAGCATGGAGGAACATCTGGAGAAACTTCTGAAATGCCTGCTTCTCTGTCGCTGCTACTGTGCGATTGAGAATCTCCGGAGACGAAGACCCCAAATCCTCGGCTTTGCGTATCGCCTGTTGCCGGGGCCGGGGTTGAAATGCTCGGCAGAGATGGTGCTCGGTGCTCGGTGTCGAACAGGTGGTCGGAGACTCGGAGTTTTTCGCAGAGTTGGACTGCGGTCGGATGCTTCCGGGATGCTGCACCAGCAAGTTGGCGGTGCTGGAGGTTTACCGTCTGCGTGAGATGATGGGACTTTCGAGAGACTTTGAGACTTTTACTGTGCCATGGTCTGTTCTTATCAAATTACGGTATTGCTTTGCACTGTTGTAACTATATGTTATAATTATGAGGTTTTTGTTAGTTTTTAAGTCGGTTTGTCATGTGTTTTTCGTGATATCATTCTGGAAAAAATATTTTATCATTTCTTAATGCATGCATTACTAAATGACAATAAAAGGGGACTGCGTGTCCTCATAATCATATCATAAAACCTTGAAAAGTCTCAGTAGTGTAGATGTGAAGGGGGTGTTTCCTTTGGTGGGGGAGTCTCAGACCAGAGGACACAGCTTCAGAATAGAGGGGCATCCTTTGAGAACAGAAATGAGGAGGAATTTCTTTAGTCAGTGAGTGGTGAGTCTGTGGAATTCATTGTCACAAGCAGCTGTGAACGACAAGTCGTTGGGTATATTTAAGGCAGAGTCGGATTCTTGATTAGTCAGGGCATGAAAGGTTATGGGGAGAAGACTGGAGATTGGGGCCGAGAGGGAAATATGTCAACCATGGTGAAGTGGCAGAGCAGACTTGATTGTCCCAATGACTTAATTATGCTTCTGTATCTTATGGTCTTATGGTCTTATTATGCGGGGGATTGAGTTCGAGAGCCATGAGATGATGCTGCAGCTCTACAAAACTCTTTTTAGACCACACTTGGACTATTGTATTCAATTCTAGTTGACTCATTATAGGAAGGATTTGGAAGCTTTAGAGAGGGATCAGAAGAGATCTACTAGGATGCTTCCTGGATTAGAGGGCATTCCCCTCCATAGACATCGGCTGGCCTGCTGAGTTCCTCCAGCACTTTGTGTGTGCTTCTCTGGATATTCAGTATCTGCAGGATCTCCTGTGTTTTTAAACATTCTCTCTTAAATCGTTACTCTTCTGAAGAACTATTAAATGCATGGTTAAATCTGGAAAATATTGCTACCAATTCTGATGTTAATTTGCTAAGTATCTGACAGGGACGATGGAAAGGCCACACGCGGGATGTTTCGGCTGCAGTAAATGACCTACTTAGCGTCTGTTTAGTGTAATTGGATATCCCAAGTTTTCAGTCTTTGTGATTTTTATTCTATTCTAAACTGATGCCTCACAGGTTCTGTTAAATCTGTAATTTATGATCTTAACCTCAGGGCTTATTCCGGTCAGCATGTACAGCTTGATGTTGTCTAACCTGTTTAACTTTATTGCCAACAAAATGTAACAGCACATTTTCTTAATCCTTCAGTCGCCCTGTCATTTAATCTGGTTTGAGCAAGCTCCAAGCAAACTTTTTGCAACGGGCCATTTGATTAAAAGTTGAAGTAAGGGGCCGTCTTCACTGGGAGGGATCGGCAGTGGTGAGAGTCAGCGGCTTTAAATTCCTGGGATTTAAAATATCAGGGACCTGCCCTGTGCCCCTAATCATAAGGAAGGTGCAACAGCACCTTTACCTTTTCAGGAGGTTAAGGAGGTTCGGCTTAACTTCCAGCAGGCTAACAAATTTCTACAGATGCTCTGTTGAAAGTATCTTGGCTGGTTGCATCACGGCCTGGTATGTTAATTCAAATGCACACTAATGTAAAAAGCTGCAGAGAGAGTAGTGGATGTTGCCTAATATCTCATGAGAATACATCATATGGATCCTCGACTTCCTAACCGGAAGACCACAATCTGTGTGGATTCCCTCCCCACTATTGGTACTATCAACAGGAGGGGCTGCCTCAAGAAAACAACAGAATAAAATTTCCCCCCTCCCCCTTCTCTATTCCCTACTATGACCTTTTTACCTCTTCTCACCTGCCTATTACTTTCCCCTGGGTCCCCTCCTCCTTCCCTTTCTCCTTTTGTCCACTCTCCTCTCCTATCAGATTCTTTCTTCTCCAGCCCCTGACCTTTCCCACCCACCTGGCTTCACCTGTCACCCTCCAGCCAGCTTCTTTCCCCTCTCCCCACTGTTTAATTCTGGCATCTTCTTCCCTGCCCGTGCCCCCCCCTTCCCTCTCAGTTCTGAGGAAGGGTTGCACTGTTTGCTCTTCTTCATAGATGCTGCCCGACCTGCTGAGTTCCCTCAACATTTTGTGCTTTGGATTTCCAGCATCCAGGCCATACCACCTTCTCACAACTACAGTTGGACAGGAGGTATAGAAACCTGAGTTTCCACACCACCAGGTTCAGGACCAGCTACTTCCCTTCAACCATTCCGTGCTTGAACCAACTGATGCAACCCTAACCACTACCTTAGTAGTAGCAACTACATTAATCACTTTGCACTAAAATGGAGCTTTTTGTTCTAATTGTGTTCTTTCCAGTAAAGATTGTGTCTAATTTATATTTAATTTTGTGAATGTTCTTTATCTGATGCTCTGTGCCCGTGATGCTTTTGCAAATAAGTTTTTACTTGCACCCGTGGACTTGTGTCGATGACAATAGTCCCCATAAACTGAGATTCAGTTGGCAATGTTTAGTGAACTGACAGACATTTAAATGACACTTCACCTATGGCTACTGTTTGATCCCTGAGGACTGCTTGATTGATTCCATGCGCTGGCCAAGGTAAGGGTGAAACCCGCACGGTTTGCTTTATTTGCTGAATGCACACTGAAACATCGAAACATACAGTGAAATGCATCATCTGTGCCAAATCAAATTAGCGAGGATTGTGTTGGGCAGCCTGCAAGTATCTCCACACCTCCAGCACCAACGTGGCATGCCCACAACTCACTACCCCCAGCTTGCTCAGTACCGTGCAGAAGAGTTAGGCACACATATGTAGCTGGGATGCCTGAGACTTTTGCACAGCGATGTCTTTACCAATGTGGAGTGAAGGGCGAGTTTGTAAATCTGACGGGAGCAAAGGATGTTGGAAATGGCAAGGGTGGGGCATTGTGGGAGGGGTGGGAGACAAGTAGCAGAGAGGGAGTGGCAGGGATTGGGGGGGGGGTGACGCGGGTGCACGTATGCAGAGTCCTGAGACACCAGGCAAGCTCATTTGATTCCAAACAATTGGTTTATCGATTATTACAGAATGTCTCTCTGGTGCTTCCATCCCCCTTCCCTCTCCATTCCCCTTTTCCCAACCATGATTCCCCTCTCCCTGCCCCCTTCCCACTCTCAGTCCACAATAGAGACCCATATCAGAATCAGGTTTATCATCACACATATATGTCATAAAGTTTTTTTTGGCAGCAGCAGTGCAATACATAAGCATTATTTGTCACATGTACATCAAAACATCGATCCAGTGAAATGTACCATCTACGTCAATGACCAACCCAGTCCGAGAATAGTGCTGGGCAGCCCGCAGGTGCCACCACACTCCCTGTGCCAACATTGCATGCCCACAAATTACTAGCCCTATCCCATACCCCTTTGGAATATGGGAGTAAATGGAGCAACAGGAAGAAACACAAACTCCTTATAGACAATGGCAGGAATTGAACCCGAATGCTGATCACCAGCATTGTAAAGCATTACACTAACTACTACGCTACTGTGCGATGACACGCCTTCTCCAAAGCTCATGCTGTGAAATCAATTGTTGTTGTGTGCCTCTCCGTGCCTTGTGGTGCATTGGGTGGCAATCTTGCTGTTTCTTTAGCATCTGTCTGTTTTCTTTTTGTCTGAGGCTGAGTTGCTAGCTTGATGCTCAAGCTGGCCTGATTCGAACACAGGACCACTCACTTCAAAGTCCGGTGCGGATGTCACTACACCACCGGCTGGCTGTGTGAACTCAGTGCTCCACTACAAAAGTTCCCTGGAGTTCTGCTAATAACTTTGCATGCCATGGAGTCAAAGAGTATCACAGCACAGAAGCATGCTCTTCGGCCCATCAAGGCTAGGTCTTGGTCAGAAGATCATGAGTTCATCATGGGCAGGAGCCACGCCGCCCTCCCAGCGTAGTGTTGAACAAGGACTGTCTTTTGGAGGAGGCGTCGAAGTGAGACCTTGGTGAAAGGATTCAAAGAGGGTCTTTGTGATGTGGCTATTACCACGTGATGTTTATGGAAGTGTTACTTTGCTCAATTTTTCCAACACATCAGTTGTATGATAACGGAGGTTGTGCAATGCACTATATAGAATGGGAACTGTCTTTTAAGATCAGCAGGACACACAAATTAAAACAGCAGGTCCCAGTTGTAGAAAATTACCCAGGATGCCCTTTCTTAGAGGCATAGAAAAGTTCTGTGCAGAAACAGGCCCTTCAGCCCATCTAATCCATACTAAACCATTTTAACTGTCTGCTCCCATCAATCTGCAGCGGGACCATAGCCCTCATGCACCTATCTTCTATATACGGGGATGTCTGAGGTGGGTTTCTTACAGAGAAATGATAAGAGGCAGAGATCGAGTGGACAGCCAGAAACTTTCTCTCAGGGCAGAAATAACTAATACGAGAAGGCATAATTTTAAGGTGATTGGAGGAAAGTATAAGGGGTGATGTCAGAGGTACGTTTTTACACAGGTAGTGGTGGGTGCATGGAACACCCTGTCGGGGTGGTGGTAGAGGCGGATACAGTAGGAGCATTTAAGAAACTCTTTGATAGGCACATTGATAATAGAAAAATGGAGGGCTAAGTGGGTTCACAATCTTGAGGTTGTATATGGTATATGTACTTTGATAATAAATGTACTTTGAACTTTGAGGAAAGGGTTAGATTGATCTTAGAGTAGGTTTTAAGGTTGGCACGGCATCATGGGCCAAAGGGTCAGCACTGTGCTGTAATGTTCTATGTTTGCAAGCTTTGTTCTTCATTAGTTCCCTGGAAAAATGCATCCACTGTGATTTCCATCCTGCTTGAAACTGCCTCCCAAAGTTCAAAGTAAATTTATTATCAAAGCATGTGTATGTCATCACAGACCACGCAGAGATTCACTTTCTTGCAGGCATTCACAGGAGAACAAAGAAATACAATAGAATCAATGAAAAACTACACACTGACAAACCAACCACCAATCTTTCACCAATCAATTTCCTAGCTCTTTGCTTCATCCCTCCCCCTCCAAGTTTCACCCATCTCCTGGTGCTTCCCTCTCCCCTCCCCCCCCCTTTCAAATCTGCTCCTCAGCTTTTTCTCTCCAGTCTTGCCGAAGGGTTTGGGCCTGAAACATCGACTGTACTTTTTTCCGTAGATGCTGCCTGGCCTGCACCTTGTGTGTGTTGCTTGGATTTCCAGCATCTGCAGATTTTCTCTTGTTTGTGAATAGAATTAAGTCTTTCGGCCAATCAAGTCTGCTTTGCTCTGAGTCAACTTAAATGCAGTTTGCAACTGGTTCATGGATCATTTCCTCCCACACACCTTCGACATCCTCTCTTCTTCCCCTTCCCATTAGGCAGGAGGTACAAAAGCCAGAAAGAATGTATGTCAGGCTGAAGGACAGCATCTACACGGTAGCATAGTGGTTAGCACAATGCTTTACAGTACAGACGACGCAGACTCAATTTCTGCCGCTGCCTGTAAGGAGTTTGTACGTTCTCCCCGTGACCACATGGATTTTCTCTGGGTGTTCCAGTTTTCTCCCACAGTCCAAAGACGTACTGGTTGGTAGGTTAATTGGTCATTGTAAATTGTCCAGTAATTAGGCTAGGGTTAAATCAGAGGATTGTTGGGTGGCATGGCTCAAAAGGCCAGAAGGGCCTATTCTGTGTTGTAGCTCAATAAATAAATAAATAAAATCCACCGTTTTAACACTGTTGAGAGCTACCTTAGCGTAATAAGATGGACTTTGGACCTCACGATAACCTTGCACCTTATTGTCTTCCTGCACTGCGCTTTCTCAGTAACTGTAACACTCCATTCTCTGTAATTATTTTCCTTTGATGCACTGCTGTAATAAAATGATCTGTACAAAAGGCATACTAAACAAAGTTTTCCACTACCTCTGTACATGTGACAGTAATCAACCAATTTACCAGTTTAGTGATGGTGCAGCATGATTAATGGAAAGGATAACTACTATTAAATATATAACAGAATCCTCAGAATGAAAGTGACCTTTGCATTCTTAAAAAGTAATTATATGCTTAAGAAAACCTTCATTTGTGATCTCAGACAGTTTTATTACACCGTGTATATTCTGCATAACCTTTCCCCTTCGCAGTAACAGAGGAATTATTGTCAGGGTGGAATCACGGCTTAGCAGTAACCCCAGTGTCTCCCACCCCCGTCACTCCCAGAACATCACCAAAACCAAAAATCTTCCTGGCACCATTCAGTTATTTTAGCCCGAAGCATTAGCAAAGGCTAGTCAGCCAAAAGTTGATTGGGTCACTTAGGTCTGTCACTCCTTTGAGTGCACTGACAAGGGCTTCTACTGTCTGTAAATTAACCCCTAGTGCCGAGACAGCGCAGCCTCAGAGAGTCTGGCGAGCAATTCCCCTAAGTGAAGTCTCCGTAACTGAATTTCCCAGACGACAAAGAGCTGGAGTCAGAACTAAGCCATCCTTTGTTTTAGCTTTGCAAAGTGCAATGTCGTCGAGTGCAGAAGGTTAAACACAGACAATGTAGAGGAAGCCCAGGAAGATGGCTTTAGGGGAAAACATATACTTTACAGTTATGGCCTGCATTAATCTTCTCTCCCGTGGTGGCAATGTAGACTTGAGAAAAGCCATTATTATAGTTTGATGTTCTTTCTTGCTTATTTGACTTTGGAGGTCTCTGGATGGAAAACCAGCCACAGGAGAGATTTATATCCGCTGTACATTTGGATCGCTGGGTGGCAGAGAAACAGCTTGTACTTATTTATTTATCTATCAGGCACGCAATACGCAACCAATACTGTGTGTAAAATGAATTATTCCACTCTCTCAGAGTGATTCCAATTGTCCACTGGGCACAGTTTTGTGCTAATGATGCATAATTGCTATCGATATTTCTATCAACGTTCAAAGTAAATTCATTATCAAGTACATGTGCAGCCCTCCGTTGGCCGGGGTCAACCGTTGATGCTGCATCCTTGCTGACTGCGTTGAAGCTGGTATGTAAGCCAGGCCAATACAGGAGCAAGCTGTTGCCCATGTAGCAGGCTGCTCCACTCTATGCAGCTGATGTGTTCGGAGAAACGGCGGAGACCGATACCGTTTGGTATCAGCGGTGTCACAGGAGTTATGAGTCAGCGTTGAACTCAAGGGTTTACTCCCAGTGCCTTCCTCATGTGTGGGTAGAGCCACAAGGCAGCGAAGGCTTGTGATCAGTTTTCCTTTTGGTAGATGACCTGCCAGCCGTGGCTGATGAACCCCATCTGCCTGGCAAAGTACATACATCACCATATACTACCCTGTGAATCATATTTATTTATTTAAAGAAATGGTATGGAATAAGCAGCCCAACTATTTAACACGAGTCTAATTGCAGTACAATATATAATAACCAGTTAATCACCCCAAATCGATACATATTTGGACTGTGGGAGGAAACCAGAGCACCCGGAGCACCTCGTCACGGTCAGGGGGAAAATGTACAAACTCCTTTCAGGCAGCAATGGGAATTGAACCCTGGTCACCTGTAATGTAAAGCGTTGTGCTAACCACCACGCGACCATGCTGTGTTAATGCATCCTCAAAGATGAAAGAGATGTAACTCTCACCACCCGTTTCAGCTTGAATGATATGCAACCGTTTATAATGTGTATGTAGAGCTTCTAATCAACTTTGAATTGCCAAGATTACTCATTCGTTGAAGAAACAAGCTGCTCTTTCAAGTAACGATTGGACGTATTAGTTGTGAAAGCTACTTCAGCAATGCAGCTGGTGCTGCGGGAGGCAGGAATTCTATTCAAGGCTGGCTTCAGGTTTGTGTTTCAGCAGGGCTACATTATGACAGTCTGTTTTTATTTCTGATTTCTGGTATCAGCCGACTTTCTTCCCGTTTCATTTGCCGTAGAATATTGCGGCACTTAAAGGAGCCAGTTTGCCAATAGGGTGGCACTGAAGCATAGCGGCTAGCGTAACGCTTACAGCCCCATCTGTGAGGCTGGGGATCAAATCCCTCTGCCATCTGTTTGGAGCTTGTAGGTTCTCCCCATGACTGTGTGTGTTTCCTCAGTTACGTCAGGTTTCCTCGCACATTCCTTAGGGTCAGTCAGTCATGGGCATGCTATGTTGGCACCGGAACCGTGGCGACACTTGCCGGCTGCCCCCAGCACATCCTTGGACTGTTGCTTGTGGATACAAACCGCATTTCACTGTGTGTTTCCATGCTGAAGGTGGAGGAGCTGCCAGAGGAGGTGACTGAGGCAGGTTCAATAGTATCATTTAACACTTGGCTAGGTCCGTGGAGGGACGGGGCTTGGAGGGGTATGGGCTGATTGCAGGAAATTGGGACTAACTGAGCGGGCACCATGGTCAGCATGGCCTGGTTGGGCCGAAGGGCCTGTATCCCTGCTGTACTGCTCTCTATAATTCTACCACTTACTCTGGCAGCTCATTCCACATGCACAGCACATTCTGTGTGAAAAGTTTCCCCCTTGAGTCTCCTTTAAATCTTCAAGCTGCTACCTTGAACATAGTGGTTGAATCAGTGGTTGAGGCAGGTTCGATGTTGTTGTTTAAAGTTACATTGGGTAGATATATGGACAGGAAAGGAATGGAGGGTTATGGGCTGAGTGCAGGTCAGTGGGACTAGGTGAGAGTAAGAGTTCGGCACGGACTAGAAGGGCCGAGATGGCCTGTTTCGGTGCTGTAATTGGTATATGGTTATATATACCAGTAATATTAAAGCAGATTCTGACTCTCCTTCGCTCCAAGGAAAACAGTCGCAGCCTATCCATTCTCTCCTTAAAACTCAAGATCTCCAGTCCCAGAAACATCCTTGGGACTCTTTTCTGCGCTGTCTTTAGCTCAAATAACCTCTGACTCACACCCAGCAAATCCTGATGATTGTAGAAACAGCTCTCGACCCTTAGGGAGGCGGGGTGGAGACGCATCTCCACCAAGGCAGGTGTAAGGCACTCTTACCCTCCGCTAGCCTGCAGGTCACCATTGGGCAAGATGTAGCACCTGTCCCCCCCCCCCCCACCACCACCATCGATCAGGGTCACATGAAGCCATGGGAGCAGGTGCTGATGGTCGAATAAGCAGCCGGTACATATCAGAAGTCCTGGTTATGCGACCACCGACGCCAGGCAGACAATCCCTGAAGAGTGTTGATAATGGCTGGGGTCACCTGTCTTGCAAAGACAAGGCCCAAAAGAAGGAAACGACTAACTACTTTGGTGTAAAAATTTGCCAAGAACAATAATGGTCATGAAACCATGATTGCCAACACCATGGACATGGTACATAATGATGGCAACTGGACCCTTAGCTTTGTAAGCTCATGGATAAACCAGGAAAATGAGTAAAGCATTTCAAATCACTACTGAATGTAAGCATGATACAAAGAAAGCAGCATCCATCATCAAGGACCTGCATCGTCCAGGCCATGCTCTCTTCTCATTACTGCCATCAGGTAGGAGGTACAGGAGCCTTAGGTCTCACACCACCCGGTTCAGGAACAGTTATTACCCTCCTGAACCAGCGTGGATAACTTCACTCACCACTATGAACTAATTCTTTAAAGATTAGCTTTATTATCTTTATTTGTCACATCGTAACATTGTGTAATACAGCGAAATGCACCGTTTGCTTCAACAACCAACACATTCTGGGGATGTGCTGGGGACAGCCCACAAGCTAACGGTGCTAGTTTTGCATGCCCACAACTCACTAACCATGACCCTAACCCGTAGGTCTTTGGAATGTGGGAGGAAACCGGTGCCGTCAGACAGAGAACATGGAAATTCCTTACCGAGAGCAGCGGGAATTGAACCCTCACCTTACAACTGGCACTGCAAAGTGTTACGACAACTGCTACCTTCAGATTCACCTTCAAAGATTCCTTACAACTCATGTTCTCAGTATTCATTCTTATTTGCACAAAAAAAGGGTTAAAAAAATTTACCTTCTTTTGCACATTGATAGTTTATCGGTCTTTGTTTATGCATAGTTTTATGTCAATTCTATTGTATTTCTTTTTTTCCACTAAAAACTTGTAAGAAAATGATTTATGATGTAGCATATAGTAACATATATGTACTTTGATAATCCTCGAGAGCGAGCAGCGACCTGAGGTTTGCCCATTTAAGTACCGGGCTAGTTTGAAAAGGTCAGAGTGTTGGGGCTAGAGGTGGGGGACGGGCCATGTGGGTTACTCTTCCCTGTACTGAACTGGGGCTGTGGCCTGGATCCTATTCTGGCTGGCTGCCGGTTACCAGTGGAGTTCCACAAGGGTCGGTGTTGGGACTGCTGCTTTTTACAATGTATGTCAATGATTTGGACTATGGAATTAATGGATTTGTGACTAAGTTTGCAGATGATATAAAGATAGGTGGAGGAGCGGATAGTGTTGAGGAAACAGAGAGCCCGCAGAAAGACCTAGATAGTTTAGAGGAATGGGCAAAGAAGTGGCAAATGAAATACAATGTTGGAAAGTGTATGGTCATTCACTTTGTGGAAGAAATAAACAGGCAGACTATTATTTAGATGGGGAGAGAATTCAAAACGCAGAGATGCAAAGGGACTTGGGAGTCCTTGTGCAGGATACCCTGAAGGTTAACCTCCAGGTTGAGTCAGTGATGAAGAAGGTGAATGCAATGTGGGCATTCATTTCTGGAGGTATAGAATATAAGAGCAGGGATGTGATGTTGAGGCTCTATAAAACACTTGTGAGACTACACTTGGAGTATTGTGTGCCGTTTTGGGCTCCTTATTTTAGAAAGGATATACTGACATTGGAGAGGGTTCAGAGAAGATTCACGAGAATGATTCCAGGAATGAAAGGGTTACCGTATGAGGAACGTCTGGCAGCTCTTGGACTGTATTCCTTGGAGTTCAGGAGAATGAGAGGGGATCTCTTAGAAACATTCCAAATATTAAAAGGCATGAACAGATTAGATATGGCAAAGTTATTTCCCATGATAGGGGATTCTTGGACAAGAGGGCACGACTTCAGGATTGAAGGATGTCCATTTAAAACAGAGATGCGGAGAAATTACTTTAGTCAGAGGGTGGTAAATCTGTGGAATTTGTTGCCACGAGCGGCTGTGGAGGCCAAGTCATTGTGTGTATTTAAGGCAGAGATAGGTAGGTTCTTGATTAGCCAGGGCATCAAAGGGTATGGGGTGAAGGCAGGAGAGTGGGGATGACTGGAAGAATTGGATCAGCCCATGACTGAATGGTGGAGCAGACTTAATGGGCTGAATGGCCTACTTCTGCTCCTATATCTTAAGGTCTTATGGTCTAATGGACTCTGAATCGATTGCAGTGATGACTAGATTCACAGCTGTGAATTCACTTTCATGAAATTCAGTTCTGAATGTTATTTTCATACTTTTATTGTCTGCACAATTAGTTTTTTCTGCACGTTAGGTGTTTGCCGGGCTGCCTGTAAGGAGACAAATCTTGAAGTTGTATATAGTATGCATACTTTAATAATAAATGTACTCTGCACTTGAACCATGTAAAAGAGATGCCAAGAACTTGGATATGCAGGTTAGGAAATTCAAGATTCAGGATAGTTTAATGTCGTTACCAGTACACAAATGTGAAAAAGAATAAAATAATTGTTACTCTGGATCTGATGGAGCACAAAAAAAAACTTAAACAAATGAAGAACAATAAATATAAATACATAAGATAGCTTACTTAATAGATTGTCTGTATATAAGGTAAGAGGAAATGGTAAAGTAGTGGTGGCAGTGAATGTGAAGGGGTGTGTTAGTGGGTGGAGGTGTCGATCAGCCTTACTGCTTGGGGTAAGTAACTATTTTTGAGTCTGGTGGTCCTGGCATGGATGTTCTTAGCCAGAATGCTACCAGACATGAAGCATTTTGGTTCGACAGTGAAAGTAGAGAAAATGGGAGCCTGAAGAGATTAAGAAAAGATTTAGCGGTGATCAAAAGGCAAGTAGATAGAAAAGTCCTGGAGAAAAGTTTCAGCCCGAAATGTTGACTTTCTATTCATTTCCATGGATACTGCCTGACCTGCTGAGTTCCTCCAGCATTTTGTGTGTATTGCTGCAAATAGAGAAGATGAGGTAAAAACGGTGAGAAAAGTTAGTAAACAACACAACATTTTAATTCCACATCCCATTCCCATTCTGACATGTCTATCCACGGTGTCCCCTACTGTAAAGATGAAGCCACACTCAGTTTGGAGGAACAACACCTTATATTCCGTCTGGGTAGCCTCCAACCTGATGGCATGAACATCGACTTCTCTAACTTCCGCTAATGCCCCACCTCCCCCTCGTACCCCATCTCTTACTTATTTTTATACACACATTCTTTCTCTCACTCTCCTTTTTCTCCCTCTGTCCCTCTTGCCCATCCTCTGGATTCCCCCCCGCCACTCCTTGTCTTTCTTCCCGGACCTCCTGTCTCATGATCTTCTTGTATCCCTTTTGCCAATCACCTGTCCAGCTCTTGGCTCCATCCTTCCCCCTCCTGTCTTCTCCTATCATTTTGGATCTCCCCCTCCCCCTCCAACTTTCAAATCTCTTACTCACTCTTCCTTCAGTTAGTCCTGACGAAGGGTCTCGGCCTGAAACGTCGACTGTACCTCTTCCTAGAGATGCTGCCTGGCCTGCTGCGTTCACCAGCAACTTTGATGTGTGTTGTTGAGAAAAGTTAGTAAGCACATTTTAAAATATTTTTTGAAATCTCGAGCTGGGGTTGATGAAAATGCAGGAGTGGAAAACTTGAAATACAAATAAAATGTTGGAATAACTCAGCAAGTCAAAAAAATCGGCCTTAGCTTCTTCATGCTTCTGTCCACGAATATCGTTCCCTGGATCCTCACAGAGTTTTGACTACAATGTATATCCAGTTCCCTTTCGAAGGTCGTTGGGTTAAAAAAAACATCATAATGCTAGAATTCCAAAGCAAAGTGCAAAGTAATTTATTATCAAAGTTCGTCACCATATAAAACCCTGAGATTCATTTTCTTGTGGGCATACTTGATAAATCCATAATCGAATAATAAGCATAATGGAATCAATGAAAGACCGCACCAACCAAAAGACAACAAACTATGAAAATACATAAAGAATGAAATAATAATAAGTAAGCAATAAATATCAACAACGTGAGATTATGAGTTCTTGAAAGTGAGTCCGTAGGCTGTGGGAACATTTCAGTGATGGATGAGTGAAGTTATCCACTTCAAGTTGAATGAAGTTATCCACTTTGATACAATAGCCTGATGGTTGAGGGGTAATAGCTGTTCCTGAACCTGGTGGAGTGAGTCCTGAGGCTTCCTGATGACAACAGTTAGAGCTTGGTGGGGGCAGTACTCAGCAGGTCAGGCAGCATCTACAGGGAAAGAATCAAAGTGAGTGTTTCGGGTTTAAAAACACAGAACATAGAGCTGTACAGCGCAACACAGGCCCTTCGGCCCATCATGTTGTGTCGTCCTTATAACCTAAATCCCAAAAGATTCCTGCAGCTGGACAATAGGTAACGTGGCCCTGGTATGTAAGGAGACTAAACTGAGAATACAGATGCATAGCCTGTTGTCAGAGGTGGGGAACATGCTGCAATTTATAATAAAAGACATAATATCAAGACATTTAGAAAATAATACAATTAATTATTTAATGTAGATTTATGAAAGGAAATTATGTTTGATTATTTACGCATTTCAATCTTTTTAAGTTTTCAATCAGTTCTCTCACACAATTCAGATTAGTTCATTGTCATACATAGAACATTACATATTACAGCACAGTACAAGCCCTTCAGCCCACAATGATGTGCCGACTGTTTAACCTACTGCAAGGTCAATCTAACCCTTCCCTCCAATATAGTCCTCCATTTTTCTATCATCCATATGCCTATCTAAAAGTTTCTTAAATATCCATGCATCTGCCTCTACCAACTCCCCTGTCAGGGCATTCCATCACATTCTGTGTAAAAACCATACCTCTGACATCCCCCCCCCCCCCACTATACTTTCCTCTAATCATTTCAAAATTATGCCTCCTCGTATTAGCCATTTCTACCATGAGAAAAGAAGTCTCTGGCAAGCCATTTAGTCTACTCCTCTTATCATCTTGTACACCTCTATCAAATTACCTCTTACCCTCTTTCAGTCCCTACGTGGAATGTCTTGTTTTACCCGACAGGACAGTCTAGTCATGCGCACTTCTCCCGTAAATTTCCTGCACACGCCCTCATTTTCCAGGATTCCTAGTATTCACACAAGGGCAGGATAGGATTAAGGACGAGGTTGAGATATCATTCTGTGATATGAACAAGTTACTAATCAGGAAAAGATGTGAACAATGAAGGGAGAGTACAATGAGGTCTCTTCTATGACTTGGCCCTGATCTTGAAACCATATCTTGGTCAATAACTTTCTCAAATCTTTGAATCTTGATAGCAAGTTAAGTGTTTTTTTTTCAGTGGGAGCCCATTTGTCAAGATATTATGTCGCGAAGAAGACTATTGCTGTTATTTCCTCCTGCTATTGAAGCCGGGAGACTGGCAGTGCACGTGTGAAAGTCATTCCACCTCAGGGAGGAAGCACCTCTCCTCTTCTCTTCCACTTCAATTGTTTGTCAGTGGCAGTTTGAGTCGGAATGTGTTACAAGAACCACAGGGTACAGCGGCTCTTCTGTTAGGGGAAATAAAGATCTCTTTGTATCTGTTTCTGGTGTTTGGAGGACTTTGTTGCGTTCTCCCCGGTATGTCAAAACTTGTCTGTGCCGTCATTTTATGTTGATGGCATGGTACCAAATTAGTACTAACCAACTGGAATCCAAATCATGCTAGCGTAGCGGCTAGCGTAATGCTTTACAGCACCGAGAATTAGGCTACAATTCCCGACTCTTACAGCATTAACATGGCATGCCCACAACTTACTGACCCTAACTTATACACCTTTGGAAGGTGGCAGGAAACCAGAACACCTGGTAACGGGAAGAGCATACAAACTCCTTACAGACAGCAGCAGGAATTGAACCCCTGTCGCTGGCTCCGTAAAATGTTATGCTAACTGCAGGGGAGAAGGGTGGTTTGGGAGAGTGAGTGGACAGGGAGGGAGGAATGAGTTCTTTCCCACGTTTCAGCCCTGAGGGTCGAACGTGATGACAGCAGTGTGGTCCCCACCCTTAGGTTAAGAATCCCAGCTGAACTTCTGAACCCGGTCCATGCCAAATTGAGTGCATCTGCACAGACCACCAGCGTGAAAATGCCAGAGAACAGCCAAGTGCTGTGGAGTGCACACATCCACCATTTAGGACTGACTATGTAACATCAAAAAACAGACTGATGGCATTCCTTGCTTCACCTCCCTCTCCCTGTCAGCATCTTTAATGCTACCAAAACTGACAGGGTCTTTTAAAAAGGGCATCTCCACTCACTGCGTCCTGCTCCACCTTCAGCCTCACTGACGTGTCTCCCTCCTCACATTTCCGCCAGTGTTTGGGTTTGTGTTACATTGAATTTCGTTCTCCTTACTGAAGAATGACAATAAACAATCTTGAGTCTTACGTTTGATTTTGCTGAAGTTTGTTTTACAGTCTTGCAAAACTTCAGAACGTTTCCTGGCTGTTAACACTCTCAGGAGAAAGTTCAAAGTAAATTTTATTATCAAAATACGTACATATCACCATATACAACCCTGAGTTTCATTTTCTTGTGGGCATACTCGATAAATCTATAAAACAATAACCATAACAGAATCAACAAAAGACCGCCTGACTAGAGCGTTCAACCAGTGTGCAAAAGACAACAAACCATGCAAATGAGGAAATAATAATAATAATAATAATAAATAAATAAGCAATAAATATCGAGAACATGAGGTGAAGAGTCCTTGAAAGTGAACACATAGGTTGTGGGAACATTTCAATGATGGAACAAGTGAAGTTGAGTGAATTTATCCCCTTTGGTTCAGGAGCCTGATGGTTGAGGGGTTATGACTGTTCCTGAACCTGTTGGTGTGAATCCTGAGGATCCTGTACCTCCTTCCTGATGGCAGCAGTGAGAAGAGAACATGGCCTGGGTGGTGGGGGTCCTTGATGATGGATGCTGACAAGGTGAAAGAGCCATAAAATGTAACTGCAGATGTAAAATGAAACAGAAAACATCTTTAAAAGATGCAGCCTTTGAGTCAGTGTATACTCACTTGTGAGTTCTGCCAAAGAAGGAATCAGCATCGGATCCTGACTTGGGAATATACTGCCATCCTTTCATTATTCACTTAGTCTGCTCCATCACGGACACTAGCCTCGCCAGCACTAGGGACAAGTTCAAAAGGGGATGCCTGAAAATAAGACCCCCATCACCCAGGACATGCCCCCTTCTCAGTGCTACCATCAGGGAGGAGATACAGGAGCCTGAAGACACACGCGCAGTGTTTCAGCAACAGATTCTTCTACTGTGCCATCAGGTTTCTGAATGGATAATGAACCTACGAACATTACGTCACTTTATTTTTCTTTTCTTTTGCTCTCTTTTTGCACTACTTACTTAATTTAAATGTTTTATATTTGTATTTCTTAGTGTAATAATAGTGTTTTTATTATTATGCATTACAATGTACTGCTGCCGCAAAACAACGAATTTCACGACATACTGTATGCCAGTGATATTAAACCTGATTCTCTGATTATTTAAATAAATGTGAAAATTCCAGGTTAAGAGCAAATAGTAGGTTGATGGTCAGCACAGACTTGATGGGCTGAAGGGCCATTTTCATTGCTGTAACTCACTGTAACAATGACTTGGTTACTAGGGTAAAACTCTTGGAATACCCAAGCTTTCCACACCGACTGTAATGGGTCATTACAGTGGTTCACAAACCCCTTCAGGGTATATTATCACTGACTTAGAGTATATGATGTGGAATTTGTTGTGTTGCAGTAGCAATACAGTGCAAAGACATGAAAGTACTTTGAATTACAAAAATAAGTAAATAATGTGAAAGGAAAGGAAGAGCGAGGTAGTGTTCATGGGTTCGCGCACCATTCAGGAATCTGCAGGCGGAGGGGAAGAAGCTGTTCCTGAAATGTTGAGCGCGTGTTGTCAAGCTCATCGTGATGAGGGCATGTCCAGATGGTGAGGCTCCTTAACGAAGAGTGCTGCCTGGATGAGGCACCACCTCTTGAAGATGCCCTCAGTAGTGACGAGGGTTGTGCCCATAATGGAGGTGGCTGGCTCTACAAACCTCTGCAGCCTCTTTCAATCCTGTGCAGTGGACCGTCCGTACCAGGCTACAATGCAGCCTATCAGAATGCCCTCCGACGTACATCTGTAGAAATTTGCAGGAGTCTTTGGTGGCATATCAAATCTCATTAAACTCCTAGCAAAGTGAAGCCACTGGCACAACTTCTTCATGATTATATCAATGTGTGGGGCCCAGGATGCATCTCCCAAATGTTGATGCCCAAGAGATTGAAGCTGCTCATCCCTTTCACCACTGAGCCCTCAATAATGACCGGTGTGTGTTTATTAATCTGTAATATCACCACCCTGCTGTAAGCAATTACAATATTTTGTAATTGTAATAACATCGACTTCTCAAACTTCCGCTAATGCCCCACCTCCCCCTCATACCCCATCCATTATTTATTTATTTATATACACACATTCTTTTTCTTTCTCTCCTTTTTCTCCGTCTGTCCCTCTGACTATACCCCTTGCCCAACCTCTGGGCTTCCTCCCGTCCCCCTTTCTTTCTCCCTAGGCCTCCTGTCCCATGATCCTCTCATATCCCTTTTGCCAATCACCTGTCCAGCTCTTGGCTCCATCCCTCCCCCTCCTGTCTTCTCCTATCATTTTGGATCTCCCCCTCCCCCTCCCACTTTCAAATCTCTTACTAGCTCTTCTTTCAGTTAGTCCTGACGAAGGGTCTCGGCCCGAAACGTCGACTGTACCCCTTCCTAGAGATGCTGCCTGGCCTGCTGCGTTCACCAGCAACTTTTATGTGTGTTGCTTACAATATTTTAACTTCACAACATTTTAGTGAACCCAGTGGATGAGCAAGATTAAATCACTATCAATTCACTGTTACTATCTGTTTTGGGACCTCTTCGTTAAATGTTATATGTCAATGACTTGGATGATGGAAGTGATGGCTTTGTGGCCAAGTTTGCAAATAATACGAAGATAGGTGGAGGGGCAGGTAGTCTTGAGGAAGTAGAGAAGCTACAGAAGGACTTAGACACTTTAGGATAATGGGCAAAGAACTGGCAGATGGAATACAGTGTCAAGAAGTGTATCGTCATGCATCTTGTATGAAGAAATGAGAGTTGATTATTTTCAAAATAGAAAAAAAATTCAAAAATCTGAGGTGCAAAGGGGCTTGGGAGTCCTTGTGCAGGATTCCCTAAAAGGTTAATTTGCAGGCTGAATCTGTGGTGGGGAGGGTAAATGCAATGTTAGCATTCATTTCAAGTGGACTAGAATACAAAAGCAAGGATGTAATGTTGAGGTTTTATAAGGCACTGGTGAGGCCTCACAAAGTATTGTGAGCAGTTTTCGGCCTCTTGTCTAAGAAAGTATGTGCTGACTTTGGAGAGGGTTCAAAGAATGATTAAGAAAATGATTCCAGGATTGAAAGGCTTGTCATATGAAGAGCGTTTGATGGCTCTAGGCCTGTATTCACTGGAATTCAGAAGACTGAAGCGTGACCTCATTGAAACCTATCAGATATTTTAAGGCCTTGATAGAGTGGATGTGGAGAGGATACTTCCCATGGTGGGGAAGTCTAAACCAGAGAACACAGCCTCAGAATAAGGTGTGTCCTTTTAGAACAGAGATGAGGAGAAATTTCTTAAGCCAGGGAGTGGTGAATCTGTGGAATCCTTTCCCACAGGCAGCTGTGGAGCCAAGTCATTGGGTATATTTAAAGCAGAGGATAGTAGATTAGGAACACTCACAATAAGTACATGGATAAGTACATGGATGAGAGGGGTATAGGGGGCAGTGGTCCGTGTGCAGGTCAGTGGGAATGCTCCCCAACGCACATCTATAGAAACATGCAACCATCATCATCATTATGTGCCAAGTTGTATGACGTGGACGATAATGATCTGTGAACAGCTGGTGCATGTGCCAAGGCCAAACATGGTCTATGACCATGATTGTCCTTGGCAAATTTTTTTACAGAAGTAATTACCCATTGCCTTCTTCTGGGCAGTGTCTTTACAAGATGGGTGACCCCAGTCATTATCAATATCCTTCAGAGAGTGTCTGCCATGTGTCAGTGGCTGCATAACCAGGACTTGTGATAGGCACCATTTGCTCATACGACCATCCACCACCTGCTCCCATGGGTTCACGTGACCCTGATTATAGGGTGGGGGGGTACGCAGCTAAGTAGTTGCTCTAGCTTGCTCAAGAAGGACGTACCAGGTATTGTAAAACTCCTAACAAAGTGAAACCACTAGCATGCCTTCTTCATGATCACATCAATGTGTTTGGCCCAGGATAGATAACAGTTCAGCACTGAATGGTTGGGCCAAAGGGCTTGTTTCTAGGTTCTGTCAGGTGTTTCTCTGAGCTGATCTCCAGCTGAAACCAGAGAGAACTGTGAGCACCAAAATGTACATTTTAGAAACCGAGCCTTTTATTCCATTGTGCCTCGGTTTGCATTACTGACCTCTTTTGTGTAAAATTAAGAGAGGATGTGTCACCTTGGTTACATTTCCTGTGTGGGGCTCAATCAAAGTGCATATCCAGCTCCGTCATAAAAAATGTTAATCTGTGTAATAGGAAAACCGAAACCCATACCCTGTAAGTTATCTCTTGTTATCCCCGTCCGCTCCACCCCAAACGTGGGAGCACAGCTGTCACCGTCACAGAACTGGGTTGAATGAAGACAACAATTCAGCATTGTCTCTTTGTTCCGCCGTTCGCAACACAACAATAACCATACCCCATTTATCCTGCAGCGTGTAGCATACTGAAGCTCGCTGCATCCGTCCAGAAGTACACCCAGTGGCCACTTTATTAGGCACAGGAGTGGAGCCCAGTGTAGGCTTCTGCTGCTGTAGCCCGTCCACTTTGGGGTTCGGCATGTTGTGGGTTCAGAGAAGCTCTGCTGACGTGTGGTTATTTGAGCAATTCAGGAACAGCTTCTTCCCCTCTGCCATCCGATTCCTAAATGACATTGAACTCCACCTCACTTTTTTAATGTAAGTTATTTCTGTTTTTGTACAATTTTTAGTCCATTCAATATACATATACTGTAATTGATTTACTTTTTTTTAATTTTCTATATTATATATTGCATTGAGCTACTGCTGCTAAGTTAACAAATTTCACGACACATGCCGGTGATAATAAACCCAATTCTGATTCTGATTCTGATTCCTTTTAATTACTTTCCTCTTCTGGGAAGATGGCAGCGCTCATGGTCACAGTGGCCGCTCCAGGTCCAACCAAAGGTGCCATTGTTTGTGCTTTACATCTTTTTTCACAATCTCAAGATACTGCTGGTTATCACTGCAGGTCTACCCCACTGGAGAGTTTCTCGATAGCGGAGGAACTGGACTTGGTGCGGATCACGTTACCATCTGCTCCAGGAAGGCGTCAGAGTCAGTGCGCAGAGACGGTGTGCAGTCTAGAGAGTCTTAGATAGGTACATAGATGATTGAAAAATGGAGGCTGTGTGGGAGGGAGGGTTAGATTGATCCTGGAGTAGGTTAAAAGGTCGGCACATCATTGTGGGCCAAAAGGCCTGTGCTGTTCTATGTTCTAAATTCAAATCTAATGGGATTAAGAGATGGCAACAGGGGAAAGAGCTCTGAATCAGAGAGGGGTCAGGTTTGGTTGCTTACTCCAGCTGGTCAGTCCACGGTGTCTCCCGTTGGGTTGAACTCCAATTGCTTCGGTATCCCAGTGTCTGAGTGTTTGGATAGTACATTGCCTGCCTACATAGCTGACTTCATCATCGAGCACATAGAGCTGCACAGAGGTTCGAAGTAAATTTATTATCAAAGTACATATATGTCACCATGTACAACCCTGAAATTCACTTTCTTGTGGGCAAACTCAGTAAATACAAAGAAACATAATAGAAATCAATGAAGGACCGCACAAAAGATGGACAAACAGCCGATGTGCAAGTACACAAAAAAAACAATATATATCAAGAACATGAGATGAAGAGTCCTTGAAATTGAGTCTATAGATTGTAAGAACAGTTCAGTGTTGGGGTGGGTCAAGGATGACCCGGTACTGTAGTGGTTTGCACAACGCTTTACAGCACCAGTGACCCAGGTTCAAATTCCACTCCTGTCTGTAGGGAGTTTGTACCTTCTCCCCGTGACCTCATGGGTTTCTTCCAGGTGCTCTGGTTTCCTCCCAAGGCCCGGAGTCCTACTGGTTAATAGGTTAATTGGTCATTGTAATTGTCCAGAGATTTGGCTAGGGTTAAATCGGGGGTTGCTGGGTGGCGTGGCTCGAAGGACCTGTTCCACGCTCTATCTCAATAAATAAATGAATAAATGGTGAGTGAAGTTATCCCCTCTGGTTCAGGAGCCTGATGGTTGAGTGGTAATAACAGTTCCTGAACCTGGTAGTGTTGGTCCTAAGGCTCCTGTACCTTCTTTCTGATAGTAGCAGCAAATAGAGAGCATGGCCGGAATGATGGGGATTCCTGATGATGGATCCTGCTTTCCTGCAATAGTGCTCCTTGTAGGTGTGCTCAAGGGCGCTGAAGACTTTGCCCATGATGGACTAGGCTGTATCCAATACTTCTAGTTGGATTTTCCATTCAAAGGCATAGGTGCTTCCATACCATCCTGCCTCCCTTCTGAAAGATGCTCTCACATCAATAGTAATAAACGCTACCAAATAAATTGGTTTTCTAAATTCTAATGCAGGCATGATAGGTAATTAAAGCAATTAGGTTGCATAGAACAGCATGGGAACAGGTCCTGCAGGCTGCAACTTCTCTGCTGTACACAATGCCAAATCAAACTAAATCTCATCCATATCTCTCCATTCCCTGCATATTCATGAACTTATCTGACAGTCTCTTAAACCCCGCTATCAGATATGCTTCCACCACCAGCCCTTCCAGCCCATTCCAGGCACCCGCCACTTTCTGTGTGAAAGCCTTTTCCCACACAGCTCCTTTAAACTAGCTCCCCCTCAGTTTGAGTGCATGGTCTCTAGTATTCAACCGTGGGAAATACACCTCTCATAGTTTTATGGGCTTGTATCAGCTCTTCCCTCAGCCTACCGTGTTCCAGAAAAAACAACACAAATTTGTGCAACCTCTCCTTGGAGCTCGTACACTTTAACCCAGGCAGAATTCTGTTGAACCTCCTCTGCACCTTTCTATAGCCTCCACATCCTTCCTTTAGCAAGACGACTACAGTTGTACACAATACTCCAAGTGCAGCCTAAACCAAACTTTATACAGTTGCAATATCATGTCCTTACTCTTATACTCAAAGTTCAACCACAATAGTTCAGTTCTGGCTGCCTGATTGTAGGTTGAAGAAGTTCTAGAGAGGGTGCGGAGGAGATTTACTAGGATGTTGCCTGGATTAGAGGGCATATTTTATGAGGATAGGTTAAGCGAGCTCAGGCTTTTCTCTTTGGAGCGAAGGAGGATGAAAAGTGTATAAATGATAAGAGGTGTAGGGAGAGATGACATCCAGAGACTTTCCCCCAGGACAGAAATGGTTAATAGGAAGGGGCATAATTTTAAGGTGTTTGGAGGAAATTAAGGGCAGTTGTCAGAAGTAGTTATTTTACGCAGAGAGCAAGATGTGGGGAACTTGCTGCCAGTTGTGGGAAATGCATTAGGGATATTTAAAGAGACTTTTAGACAGGCACATGGATGATAGAAAAATGGAGGGCTGTGCGGGTGGGAAGGATTGGGTTGATCTTGGCATAGGTTAAAGGGTTGGCACAACATCGTGGGCCAAAGAGCTTGTACTGTGCTGTACTTCTTTATGTTCTATGCAATACCCAGATGGCCTATTTCAATTAAAATTCATTACCTTTCCAGCATACTTTTTAGTGAACGTGATACAGAAGGACTTTGGGGCAATGTGAAATGAAACCAACATGACAAAGTTACATATAGTTCTATGAACAGGCGAAACACATACTCCCTGTCCCATATGGCATTTGATCCCCATTAACGATCAATTAGACGGGTATTCTCTTTGGTCTTTCAGATAATCCTCTTAATCCCTCTTTTATTTCCTATTCATTTTCTGTTCCTTTTGAATGTGGTAACTTTGCCAGTGTTTTCCAATTCGTTGCAAAGCATGGGTGTATAGAGGCTAATGCCGAGGTAATATTGTTGTATTAATATTAACAAGCGGGGTTCTTTCACATGACATAGATCGCTGACATTTGTTCCCCACCATCTTTCCCCCACAACTCCTCCTGTGGTGTCACCTTTCCTCCCTATAATGCTGGCATTCTGTCCTTCAAATCATCACACACCACAACAACTCCCCCATGGATACCTGGCCCATCTGGATTCCAAGGAGATCAAACATCACTGAGCACAAGGCGTGAGAGCAGAATCAGGCCATTCAGCCCATCAAATCTGCTTGCCATTCCACCATCGCTGATTTATTATCCCTCTCAACCCCATTCTTCTGCCTTCCCCCCATGATTATTGAAGCCCTTATCAACCAAGAAACTATCAACCTCCGCTGTAAATATACCCAATGACTTGGCCTCCACAGCCATCTGTGGCAATGAATTCCACAGAGTCACCATGCTCTGGCTAAAGAAATCCCTCCTTATCTCTGTCCTAAAGGTTTGTCCTTCTATTCTGAGGCTATGCCCTCTGGTCCTAGCCCCCCCTCCACCCCCACTATAGGCAACATCCTCTCCAAGTCCACTCTATCTAGGCCTTTCAATATTTGGTGGTTTCTGAATCAAAATCAGGTATAATATCATTGGCCTACGTTGTGAAACTCGTTATTTTGCAGCAAATGTACACCGCAAAACATAATAAAAACTATAAATTATATATATATGTATATAAGCAATAAATAATGATATAAAATATTATTTCTAATATAAAATAATATATAAGAAGTCAAATGAAATAAGTAGTGCAAAAAGAGAGTAAAAAATAACAAGTTGGTGGACATGGGTTCATTGTCCATTCAGAAATGTGATGGTGGAAGTTGATCGTTTCCTGATTGGTCAGGGCATCAAAATATATGGCAAGAAGGCAGGTGTATGGTGTTCATTGGGATCCAGGATCAGCCATGAAGGAATGGTGGAGCAGATTCGATGGGCTGAATGGCCTAATTCTGCTTCTATATCTTATGGTCATGTGGCAGAGGAGAAGAAGCTGTTCTTGAAGCGTAGAGTGTGTGTCTTCAAGCGCCTGTACCTCCTCCCTGATGAGAAGAGGGCATGGCCTGGGTGATGGGGCCCTTAATGATGGATGTCGCCTTTTTGAGTCATCGCCTTTTCAAGGTGTCCTTGATGCTGGGGAGGCTAGTGGCCATGATGGAGCTGACTGAGTTTACAGCTCTCTGCAGTTTATAGTGGGGAGGCATTTCAATTCAACTCCTTCAACCAGAATGATCTCTGGCCATCCAGTAAGAGGAGTGGGGCCTGTAAGAGGCAAAGAAGATGATAAAAAAAACTCAGGAGAAGGCAAGCATTTGTAAAAGGTAATGTTTACTTTAGTGTTTATTTAGGAAGATGGTACTGAGAAAATATCAGTAGGAATGGGAATGGTAAATGCACTTGCACTGAACAGCTTTTTAAAGTAACTGGTTACCTGCACCTCCAACACTCCAGAAGCCATAGAATTTTGGAACGTGTTCATCAAAGTCTATAACCACAACTTCCAAAAATTTGGGATGCTCTGTAGTTGAGTGGAGTTGAATTAAATTGAATTGAATTGAGCAACACACACAAAATGCAGGATATCAGGCAACTTTTATAAAGTGGAATAAACAGTCAACATTTAGAAACATAGGAAACACAGCACAATACAAGCCCTTCGGCCCACAAAGCTGTGCTGACATGTCCTTACCTTAGAACTGCCTAGGCTTACCCATAGCCCTCTATTTTTCTAAGCTCCATGTATCCATCCAGGGGTCTCTTAAAAGACCCTATCGTTTCCGCCTCCACCGCCGCCACCGGCAGCCCATTCCACACACTCACCACTCTCTGCGTAAAAAACTTACCCTGACATCTCCTCTGTACCTACTTCCAAGCACCTTAAAACTATGCCCTCTCGTGCTAGCCATTTCAGCCCTGGGGAAAAGCCTCTGACAATCCACACAATCAACACCAAACACAATTTCAGCCTGAGAACTTCATCAGGATTCAGAATTGGATTGAGTTGAGTTGAGTTGATTTATTATTGTTATATTTACCCAGCAGCAGTGAAAATCTTTGCATGCCAACCATACAGATCATTTCATCACATAAGTACATTGAGTTTTTTTTTAAGCCCATCACCCCTGCTGGTGCATAAGCCACCAACAGCAGCTCACTAGGGTCCTCTGTCCTGGGCCCCTCTTTGAAGATCCTTCCCCTCCCAGGGATAAGGTCTTTGGAGCTTTTGGTGGCTCTGTTTTTTATGGGATGGGGTTGCTAGCCCCATGTCCAACCCTTCTCCTTTCACAGTCGGGCTTGGGTGCGTAGTTTTAAGTATAGGAGATTGTCGGAGGTAAGCTCTTTACACAGTGAGTGGTGGGCGCATAGGACATCCTGCCAGGAGTGGTGGTAGAACCAGATACGTTCGGGACATTGAAGAGGCTCTGAGGCTCGCGGATGAAAGAAAAATGGAGGGAAGGGTTAGATTGATCTTAGAGTAGGTTAAAAGGTTGCCACAATATCAGGGGGCCAAAGGGCCTGTACCAGGCTGTAATGTTTTATGTCCTGTGGAGAAGAAAGCAGCACCAAAGACAACTTTCCCCCCTGAGAGCTAGAAACGTTGCCAACAAGATAGAGGAGGATAGGAAGTTGAATTACAGTCATCGCAGTGACATGTAACCTTGGCAGGAGATGAGACGAGAATAAAGGTGAGCAGAAATTAAATCTCCTTGACAGTAATGTTCCCCGTCCCATTCAGATAATCCTAACCGAGATAAATACAACTTGGGATAATTCAGGCCGGCTGTGGCTCAGAGCCAATACTGTTTCTCTGTTGACTCCCACAATAGTTAAATGGGTTTTGCCCATTCAGGTTTACTTATGTTTTATGACACTGTTAAGGACAATATTTAAACTGCATTGAATTTTTATTGGTATCTGGCACTTATTGAAGGTGCATGCACTTCCAAACCAGAGGAAGTAACGCAGTCTTTTAATTTGTAAGTTGATAGTCAATAAAATATTGATAGGAAAATATAACAAAACGCTTGCCTCCCACCCTATGGGGAGACAAGTCCTGTAGGGGTCTGAGGAGATGAGTTGTGGAGCTGAAATTAAAGACTTTCAGGATCTCCTACCTGTTTCTCAAAGTCAAAAGACAAAGTCACAGTAAAGACAAAGTCAGATTTATTAACAGAGTACATACATGGCACCACATGCAACCCTGAAATTCTTTTTCTGCAGGCATACTTAGCAATTACTGTAAACAGGGTCAATGGACAACAAACTGCAAATGCAAATAAAAATAAATAGCAAATTATTAAGAGCATAAATAACAAGATAAAAGAGTCCCTAAGTGAGTATAGTTATACTCTTTTGTTTAAGAGCCTGATGGCTGAGGGGTAGTAACTCTCCATGAACCTGGTGGTGTGAGTTCTGAGGCTCTTGTACCTTCTACCTGATGACAGCAGCAAGAAAAGAGCATAGCTTGGAAAAGCATTTTACTTCACCCAGGTGGAATTTGTGGTCTCCTTATCACTGACAGAGTGAGCAAGCTGTAACCCAGGTGAGATCATACCCCTGTAAAGCTGCATTTTAAGGCCCTAAGACCTTAACACACAAGAGCAGAATCAGACCATTTGGCCCATCGAGTCTGCTCTGCCATTCCATTGTGGCTGATTTATTTTTCCTCTGAACCCCGTTCTCCTGCCTTCTCCCCATAACCTTTGACACCCCTACTGCCTGTTAGGAGACAAATCTCAAGGTTGTATAATGTATACATACTCTGATAATAAATATATTTCGAACTTTTGAACTTTGTAATCAAGAACCTCTCAACCTCAAGTTTAAATGAACCTATCTCAGTCCCAAAGGAGGCAAATACACCATATTACTTCCTCACCACCATGTAAAACTGTGACCCCTTTTTCAGGGAACTATAGACTTGTATCAGTAAGCCACTCTTTTCCTCTAAACATTCTCTCGGACCATGCCATTCACTGTGTTTGTCCTGCCCTGGGTTAAATTCCAAAAATGTATCACTTCACACTTGTCTGAGTTTGATTCCTTGTACTTGTACTTGTTTAGAAAACACCTGTGGATTGTATATTGCCTGGATAACATAACTCTTGCATGCAAAGCAATCGAAAATCTGACGAGTAAGAGTTGTAGCCACCAACAACAGGAATTCCACTTCCAAAGACAAATGGATTGGAACTTCAATTATACAATCCCTGGTTGGGCCACACTTGGAGTTCTGTGTTCAGTTCTGGTTGCCTCCCTCAAGGAGGGATGTGGAGCTTTACAGAGTGCAGAGGAGATTTACCAGGATGCTGCCTGGATTGGAGAGCATGTCTTATGAAGATGGGAGGATAGGTTGAGTGAGCTAGGGCTTTTCTTTTTGGAGAGAAGGAGAATGAAAGGTGACTTGATAGAGGTGTACAAGATGATAAGAGGCATAGATCGAGTGGACAGTCAGAGACTATTTTCCAGGGCGGAAATGGCTAATACTGAGGGGGAGGGGGAGGATGTGCATAATTTTAAGGTGATTGGAGGAAAGTATAGGGGGATGTCAGAGGTAGGTTTTTTACACAGAGAGAGGTGGGTGTGTGGAATGCCCTGCCAGGGGTATGGTAGAGGCAGATGCATTGAAGAGAATTTTAAGACGCATTTTGAGGCAGAGACATTTAAGAGACTCTGAGATAGGCACATGGATGATAGGAAAATGGAGGGCTCTGCACAAGGGAAGGGTAAGATTGATCTTAGAGTAGGTTATAAAGTTGACACAACATCATGGGCTGAAAGTCCTGTACTGTACTGTGCTGTACTATTCTCTGATTTATGTTTTTATACAAGAAGCACTTCTAACAGGAGTTCCCTGGAGTTTTGAGTTAATGCGATTTTCCTGAATAATCCCACAAAAATTGGATTTGTGGATGCAATTATATCAAATCTTTTCAAATTGGAAACCATACAAAGAGAAGCTTGCAAATTATCCTGAACTCAAGGGACAACTGTCTGTTTTGCAAATAACGGTCACAACATCATCAATAAAAGTTTCCTCTAAATGGTTTCCTGAGCAATTTTAATTTGTCGTCCTTCAACTGTGCACAACTTAATCATCCCAGAATTAGACATTTTAGTATGTGTAACTATGCCTCGTTCATAACAAGTGCCAATCAATTTTAATGGGCAAACAAAATTCAATTAAAACCATGCAGGTTACTGGTCTTCTCAATTACAGGTCTACCCAAGGAAGATTTATTCATAATGTGCCGTGTCCATGACGTGGGCAATCATGGTCTATGATTATGATTCTTTTGGCAAATTTTTTTACAGAGATGGTTTGCCATTGCCTTCTTCTGGGCAGTGTCTTTACAATATGGGTGACCCCAGCCATTATCAATATACTTCGGAGATTGTCTGTCTGGCATCAGTGGTCGCATAACCAGGACTTGTGATATGCACCAGCTGCTCATACGACCATCCACCACCTGCTGCCATGGCTTCATGTGACCCTGATCAGGGGGCTATGCAGGTGACCTGCAGGCTAGCAGAGGGAAGGAGCACCTTACACCTCCTTTGGTAGAGACGTATCTTCACCACGCCACCTGCCTAAGAAGATAGCCTTCCTTAGAAATCAAAATTAAATACAGTGGATTCCGTTAATAGTGCCATCAGTTAATAGGAGCAGCTGCTTATTTGACTCTTAACTGTTAAAGAACAGAAACTAATCAAAAGAATAGCTGTGATTCCCTTCATTTATTTGGGACTCTATGTCACTTAACTTAGACAGAAGACTGTTGCCAAACAGTTTCTAACTAGCATCAATCAAGTGTATGTGTGTGGCTGTTAGACACTGTACTGTGCTTAGAGTAAGCAGTTTTTAAATAGTGTCAGGTGTGTGTGTTTGTTTTCCAAAAACTGATAGTTGGTGAGATACAAGCAGTAAGACAATTCAGAACTCTTTTGCTCACTGTGGTTTCAATCATTCAGGCTTGGAGATGCCAGAAATGGCCTGGAGTGAAAATGAAACAATTTCACTCCTTCAAGTTAGGAACTACTAAAAAATTTGAAAGTATTGACAATAATCTTGAATGCTACAAGGAAAATGAAGATTAGGAGGATACAATCATTGATAGCATTGTATAAAGGCAATCCATTATCTACGCTAGGTGTCTGCATTGATTTTGTTCACTTACAGTCAATCAAAAGAGTACAGCAGCGTCCACTGGATTAATTCCTCCATCGATAACTATTAGGAACTAATAGTTTTATCGTACTGTAGTAGTTAGTGGTAGTGTTCTAACTTGTTCTGTATTTCATTTAAATACATATTTTGTTACAATTAAATGGTAGTTTGTTTTTTTTATACTTTTTAAACTATTTCTATGAAACTGGCTAATTGGGGCAGCTGCTTAATTGGGACAAAATATACTGGTCCTGGTGTGTCCCAATTAACGGAAATCCATTGAATTTTCAAATGTCATGAAGACTTGTCTTCATTTTCCACCACAGCCAAAATTACACGACCACAAAAAAAATCAGTAAACAATGAGATTCAGATTCAGATTTATTTATCACGTGTACATCAAAACATATGGTAAAATGTGTTGTTTGTGTTAACAACCAACACAACCTAGACAGTGCTGGGGCAATCCGCAAGAGTCACCACACATTCTAGTGACAACATAGCAGGCCATAATGCTTGGAAGAACAGTACAGAACACAACAAGCAACAGAGGGAGTCAGTACGGAAGTTGAGAAGCAGGACCACAAAGGTAGTCATCTCAGGATATTGTCTATTGGGAATACTGTCTGTGTCACATGACAGTGATTATAGCAATAGAGTGAGGTAGAGGATAATTGCGTGGATGAGGGATTGGAACAGGGGGCAGGGATTCAGATTTCTGGATCATTGGGACCTCTTTTGAGTGACGGAGGATGAGAGGTGACCTGATAGAGGTGTATAAGATGATGAGGGGCATTGATCGTGTGGATAGTCAGAGGCTTTTTCCCAGGGCTGAAGTGGCTAGCACGAGAGGGCGCAGTTTTAAGGTGCTTGGAAGTAGGTACAGAAGAGATGTCAGGGGTAAGTTTTTTTTTAATGCAGAGAGTGGTGAGTGCGTGGAATGGGCTGCCGGCAACGATGGTGGAGGTGGATACAATAGGGTCTTTTAAGAGACTCCTGGACAGGTATATGGAGCTTAGAAAAATAGAGGGCCATGGGTAACCCTGGGTAATTTCTCAGGTAAGGACATGTTCGGCACAGCTTTGTGGGCCGAAGGGCCTGTATTGTGCTGTAGGTTTTCTATGTTTCTAAAGCAACAACAGCATCAGAAAAGCAATTATAACAAGCACACAGAGTTAACAGTAATTTCTTAAGAGAACATGTCCGCTTCTTGTTAGTACCATTGGGGTAGAGATACAGGAGCCTGAAGCCACACGCTCAGCAGATTAGGAACAACTTCTTCCCTTCCACCATCAGATTTCTGAATGGTTCATGAACCAATGAATACTACCTCACTATTTCATTTCTTTTGTACTATTTATCAATTTGTTGTAATTTATAGTAATTTTACTTTTCTATACTGGTGCCACCAGACAAATGTCATGACTTTCAAGTCAGGAATAATAAACCTGATTCTGATAACTTACATATACCACACACAGTCACACACACACCACACACACTCACACTCACACACATACACACACACTCACACACATACACACACACACCACACACACACACACTCTGTCACACACACCCACACACCCCCCACACACACACACTCTCACACACACACACACTCACACACACACACCCCCACACACACTCACACACACACACACCCCCACACACACTCACACACCCCCCCCCACACACACACACACACACACACACACAGATGTGCAGACACACAACCTATAAGATTCACACAAAAGTACACATTGCATTCTCACCTCAGGCACCTGTAGTTAAGGCACAAATACAAAATCTGCAGATGATGGAAATCCAGAACAACACACACAAAATGCTGGAGGAATTCAGCAGGTCAGGAGGTATCTATGGAAGGGAACGGACAGTTGGCATAAGACCATAAGACATAGAAGTAAAATTAGGCCATTCAGCCTATGGCGTTGGCTCTGCTATTCCATCATGGATGATTTATAATTCTTCTCAACCCAATTCACCTGTTTTCTCCCCATGGCCTTTCGCTCCCAGATTAATCAAGAACCTATCAACCTCCGCCTTAAATATACCCAATGACTTGGTCTCCACAGGCTCCAGTGGTAATGAATTCCACAGATGCACCATCCTCTGGCTAAGGAAATTCCTCCTCATTTCTGTTCTAAATGGGTGTCCCGAAATTCTCTGTTCCTAGACTCCCCCCTCTATAGGAAACATCCTGTCCACAACCACTTTATCCAGACCTTTCAGTACATCATAGGTTTCAATAAGATCCCCCTCCCCAATTCTTCTGAACACCAGCTAGCGCAGGCCCAGAGCCATCAAACACTCCTCAGATGTTAACCCTTTCATTCCTGGGATTCTTGTGAACCTCCTCTGGAGGTTGGGACGTCTTGGGTAGGGACACTTTATCAGGACTGGTTAGCGTAGATAGGTTGTTGCAAATTTCCACACATTTTACACATCTCTCAGATAATCAAGTGAACGTGGTTATAAAATTAGAAACATTGATTATATTTTGTACACTCGTATCAAAGAGGATGGTCCTTCAGGCCATGTGCACTAAAGAAAAGGGTTCAGTTGGCAGGGTCATTGAGCAATGGGGCCTGGACCGTTAGCCCATCTAAGGGATGGACTAACACAGCAGGTTAAACTTACCCCCACTCCCATAATGAGGCTACACTCAGGTTGGAGGAACAACACCTCATATTCTATTTGGGCAGCCTCCAACCTGATGGCATGAACATCGATTTCTCCAATTTCGGTAATTTTTCACCCTTACCACTTCTCTCATTTTCCATTCCCCATTCTGGTCCCCATCTCACCCCTTCTTTTCTCCTCACCTGCCCATTAACTCCCTCCATTTCTCCTCCTCTCTATTCTCTCATGGTCCACTGTCCTCTCCTGTCAAATTCCTTCATCTTCAGCCCTTTACCTTTTCCACTTATCACCTCCCAACTTCTTTTATCATTCCTCCTCCTCCCCCCATTCCTCTCTTCCCCTCACCTGGTCTCACCTATCACCTGCCAACTTGTACTTTTCCCTTCACCCACCCTCTTATTCTGGCTTCTTTCCCCCTTTCTTTGCCAGTCCTGATGAAGGGTCTTGGCCCGAAACATCGACTGTTTATTCCCCTCCATAGATGTTGCCTGACCTGCTGAGTTCCTCCACCCTTTTGTCTGTGTTGCACAAGACTTGCAGCATCTGCAGAATCTCCTGCGTTTACATTTGATCAGTTCTGTTTCAGTATGACAGACTTCAACCTCAATGCACTGATATAAACTGGTAAATTGGTTATTAATGCCTCATGTACCAAGGTACAGTGAAAAACATTTTCCATGCTGTCCTTAACTGTCATTCACCACATCAGTTCATCGAGGTAGTAGGAGGAGAAACAACAGAGTTCAGAATTAGACCTCTTGAAATGAGTGCTAACATGGCATTTGCCTTCCTCACCACCGACTCAACCTGCAGGTTAACCTTCAGGCTGTTCTACACAAGGACTCCCAAGTCACCCTGCGTCTCAGATTTCTGGATTTTCTCCCCGTTTAGAAAATAGTCTATACATTTATTTCTACTACCAAAGTGCATAACCATGCATTTACCAACATTGTATTTCATTTGTCACTTTCTCACCCATTCTCCTAATCTAAGTCCTTCTGCATCCTACTTGTTCCCTCAACACTACCTGCCCCTCCACCAATCTTCATATTATCTGCAAACTCGGCAACAAAGCCATCCATTCCATCATCTAAATCATTTATATACAGCATAAAAAGAAGTGGTCCCAACACCGACCCCTGCAGAACACCACTAGTCACTGGCAGCCAACCAGAAAAGGATCCTTTTATTCCCACTTGCCTCCTAACAATCAGCCAATGCTCTCTAACCACGTTAGTAACTTTCCTATAATACCATCGGCTCTTAATTTGGTAAGCAGCTTCAAGAGTGGCATCTTGTCAAAGGCCTTCTGAAAGTCCAAATACACAACATCCACTGCATCCCCTTTATCTATCTTACTTGTAGTCTCCTTGAAGAATTCCAACAGGTTCATCAGGCAGAATTTTCCCTGAAGGGAACCATGCTGACTTTGTCCTATCTTATCCTGTGTCACCAAGTACTCCATCACCTCATCCTTAACAATGGACTCTAACATCTTCCCAACCACTGAGGTCAGGCTAACTGGTCTATAATTTCCTTCTGCTGCCTACCTCCTTTCTTAAAGAGTGGAGTGACATTTGCAATTTACCAGTCCTCTGACACCATGCCAGAGTCCAATGATTTTTGATAGATCATTTCTAATGTCACTACAATCTCTAACGCTACCTCTTTCAGAACCCTAGGGTTCAGTTCCTCTGGTCCGGGTGACTTATGTACCTTTAGGCCTTTCAGCTTTTTGAACACCTTCTCTCTCGTAACAGTAACTGCACCCACTTCTCTTCCTTCACACACTACAACATCAGGCATACTGCTAGTGTCTTCCACAGTGAAGACTGACTCAAAATACTCATTTAGTTCATCAACCATCTCCTTGTCTCTTGTTATTATTTCTCCTGCCTCATTTTCTAGCGGTTCTATATCCACTCTCATTTCTCTTTTATTTTTAACATACTTGAAAAAAACTTTTTCTATCCACCTTGATATTTTTTGCTAGCTTGCTTTCATATTTCATCTTTTCCCTCCTAATGATTTTTTTAGTTGCTCTCTGCAGGTTTAAAAAATCTTCCCAATCCTCTATTTTCCCACTAATACTTGCTTTGTCGTATGCCCTTTCTTTTGCTTTTACAATAGCTTTGACTTCCCTTGACAGCCATGGTTGTACTATTTTAGGCATTTAACAAATCCATTCTCTTGAGATCCATTACCAATCTGATTTCCTAATCAACCTGCATATTAAAATCTCCCATGTCTACCATAACATTGCCCTTTACACTCGCCTTTTCTATTTCCTGTTGTAACCTGTGGTCCACATCCCAGCCACTGTTGGGAGGCTTGTATGTAACTGCCATTAAAGTACTATTTTACTATTTGACCTACTTCTTCATTTTTGGAATACACATCTCCTGCACCTTCCTCATTTTTCCCAGAAACTCACGGCAGTGCTGCTCTGCTGACATCCCTGCCAGCAGCTCCTTCCATTTTACTTTGGCCAACTCCTCTCTCATTCCACTGTAATTTCCTTTATTCCACTGAAATACTGCTACTTCAGACTTTACTTTCTCCCTATCAAATTTTAAGTTGCAATTTGCAATCATATTGTGATCACTGGTTCCTAAGGGTTCTTTTATGTTAAGCTTCCTACTCGCCTCCGGTTCATTACGTAACACCCAATCCAGTATAGCTGATCCCCTATTAGGCTTAATGACAAACTGCTCTAAAAAGCTATCTTCCTCATGTTCAGCCATGATAAAATGGCGGAGCAGACTTGATGAGCCAAGTGCTCTTATATCTTATGGTCTTAACAACCAACGAAGTCCAAAAATGTGCAGTGGACAGCTTACAAGTGTCACCATGTTTCCAGAATCAACGTAGCATGCCCACAACATACTCTCCCTAACCCATACATCTTTTGAATGAGGGAGGAAATTAGAGCAGCTGGACGAATTCCACATGGTCACGGGAAAAAGGTACAAACTCCTTACAGAAAGTGGTGATGATTAAACCCCAACCTTACACAGTAGCTGGGATTGTATTCTGCCCCTCAATTAACATCATGATCTGTATGAAGGAAATACAAGTTTTTCACTGTACATTGTTAGAGTGAAGACCCCATAGTTTAACTGGCTGATAAACCACCTAAGGACATACAATCAATCTCTGGGTGTAAGCTCATTCATTATGTGCCTCGTTGTATGACTTGAGCAATCATGGTCTTTCCATGACCAGGATTGTTCTTGGCAAATTTTTTTACAGAAGTGGTTTGCCATTGCCTTCTTCTGGGCAGTGTCTTTACAAGACAGGTGACCCTAGCCATTATCAATACTCATCAGAGCTTGTCTGCCTGCTGTCAGTGGTCCAGAACCAGGACTTGTGATATGCACCAGGTGCTCATACGACCATCCACCACCTGCCCCCATGGCTTCACGTGACCCTGATCGAGGGGAGGGACAAAGCAGGTGCTACACTTCACCCAAGGGTGACCTGCAGGCTAGCAGAGGGAAGACGTATTTCTACCCCACCACCCAAGGATATAAGCCATCTTATTTATTATGTATTTATTCTTATTATTTTCTTTATCTTTTTGTTTTTTTGTGCTGCATTGGACCCAGAGTAAGAACTATTTTGATCTCCTTTACACTTGTGTACTGGAAATGACATTAAACAATCTTGAATCTTGAATCTAATTAGAAGTGGCATTCGGGGTTTGGAGGTTACAGAATAACGTGGGTGGGAGGCAGAGTTTGAGGCGGAATATTACCAAAGATAACATCTCAAGAAGTGATTACTCACATATATTTAACACATGACAGTTAACGACATTATTCGCTGCAGTCGAGAATCTCTGAAAATGATGTTGATTCTGGCGAGCAGGGAGAAAGAGAAATAGGAATGACAAATGAACTAGCTTGGTTCTGTCTCTTCATTCAGGGACTTAAAAGAAATCCTTCTCTTTTGCTGCTGCTGAATTATTACAGTCCTGTCTCTTTGTTTATGGGTGGGCTGTAGCTAAAAACAAAGAATTTACAACAGATTCTGAAAATATGGTTTTATAAATATAATAGTGGGGCTGGAGGTGTGCATTTCTCCCTCTCCCTCCCCCCTCTTCCTCCCCCCCCCCTTCTTCCCTCTCTGATGTTCAATTTTAATTCATAATCAATATCACTGTTAATTAAACGCAATGCAAAACGTTGCTTCAAATCATGGTAATTCATGCCTTGGCCCTGAGCTATGACCATTGTAATTATATATAGGCTGTTTAATGCTGTACTTTCTTAAATACAATTCTGCTTCTTCCTCTTTTATCTGCCAGAAAATGCCTGTGCCCTCCTTAGGATTTGAGAAAAACAATTCTCAAAAATCAAAGCTTGGTCTTTCTCTTAATACATCTCGACTGGGACTGTGTGGGTGGGTCGAGCTGGAAAATTGGATTTGTAAATTGCCTTGCAATGGGAAGAGAAGCTAAGCAGAAACTTGTATTGATAACACAACTTTAGTGTAGAAAATAGTACAGAAAAATAAGAGGCTGCTTTTATATGTGGGCTTTTATTTTGTGCCAAGTAAAGCATTCTTTGAAGCACTCATCTACTGCAAGAAATCTGGTAGTCAGTTGGTATATAGCAAGCTTCCATAAGAAGTTCAAGTTGTATAATGCTGAAACTGAGGTTGTACTTCAGATTGGGGGTGTGATAGACAGAGAGGAAGGCCATCAAAGCTTGCAGCGGGAGCTGGACCTGCTGGAGAAATGGGTTGAAAAATGGCGGATGGAACTTAATGCTGACAAGTGTGAGGTGTTGCACTTTGGGAGGACCAAGCAGGGTGGGTTTTACACAGTGAACGGTAGAGCACTGGCGAGTGCGGTAGAACAAAGGAATCTGGGAATACAGATCCATAATTCCTTGAAAGAGGTATCACAAGTAGATAGGGTCATAAAGAGAGCTTTTGGCACATTGGCCTTCATAAATTAAAGTATTGAGTACAGGAGTTGGGATTTTATGTTGAAATTGTATAAGACATCTTTGAGGACTAATTTGGAGTATTGTGTGCAGTTCTGGTCACCTATCTACAGGAAAGATTACAGAGAAAAGTTACAAGGAAAATTTACAAGTCTGAGACTGGAGGACTTGAGTTATAAGGAAAGGTTGAATAGGTTCGGACTTTATTCCCTAGAACGTAGGGATTGAGGGAGATTTGATAGAGGTATACAAAATTATGAGGGGTATAGCTAGGGTAGATGCAAGCAGGCTTTTTCCATTGAGGTTGGGTGAGACTAGAACTAGAGGTCATGGATTAAGGGTGAAAGGTGAAATGTTTAATTGGAACCTAAGGGGGACCTTCTTCTCTCAGAGATTAGATTAGATTCAACCTTATTGCCATTGTGCCAAGTACAGACACAAAGCCAATGAAATGCAGTTAGCATCTAATCAGAAATGCAAAGAATAGTGTTATTTACAAAATAACTGCAAATAAAAAGTAAGTGCTACAGCACACAAATATAAAAGTACTGAGACAGTACAATATGGGTACAATACTGCTTAGCGCTGTGATGTGAGGTTCGGCAGGGTCACAGCCTCAGGGAAGAAGCTCTCCCTGTGCCTGCTGGTGCGGGAGCGGAGGCTCCTGTAGCGCCTACCGGATGGGAGGAGAGTAAAAAGTCCATGGTTAGGGTGAGATGCATCCTTGATAATGCTTTTCGCCCTGCCCAGGCAGCGTTTATGGTAGATGTTCTCAATGGTGGGCAATTGGGTGCCGATAATCCACTGGGCAGTTTTCACCACACGCTGGAGTGCTTTGCGGTCCGATACGGGACAATTGCCATACCAGACTGAGATGCAGTTGGTTAGTATGCTCTCAATGGTACAGCGGTAAAAGTCCGTCAGTATCCTGGGGCAGAGGTGAGCTTTCTTGATGCTCCGCAGGAAATAAAGGCGCTATTGCACCTTTTTGATCAGGATGGAGGAGTTCAGGGACCTGGTGAGGTCCTCGGAAATGTGGACACCAAGGAACCTGAAGCTTGATACACGCTGCACTACAGCTCTGTTGATGTAGATGGGGGCGAGAGTGTGGCTCCTAGCATGCCTGAAGTCCACAATGATCTCCTTGGTCTTCTGGGTGTTAAGGGCCAGGTTGTTATCGGCACACCACGCGGCCAGGTGCTGGACCTCATCCCTGTAGGCCGTCTCGTCATCCCCTCTGATCAGGCCAACACCGTGGTGTCATCTGCGAACTTGATTATGGAGTTAGAACCGTGTACAGGAACGCAGTGATAGGTGAAAAGGGAGTACAGATGAGGGCTCAGCACACAGCCTTGAGGCACGCCGGTGTTCAGGGTGAGAGTGGAGGAGAGGTTGTCTAACTTAACTGATTGGGGTCTGTTAGTCAGAAAGTCCAAGGTTCAATTGCAGAGGGATGAGCTGATACCAAGCTGGCGAAGTTTGGCGATCAGCTTGGAGGGGATCACAGTATTGAATGCCGAACTAAGGTCAATGAACAGCATTCTGACATAAGAGTTGGGGTTGTCCAGGTGCGAGTGTGGAATGAGCTGCCAACAAAGTGGAGGATGTGGGTTTGAATGCAACATTTAAGAGAAGGTTGGATGAGTACATGGATGGGAGGGATATGGAGAGCAATGGTCCTGGGGCAGATCAATGAGAGTAGGCAGAATAACAGTCTGGCATGGACTAAATGGGCCAAAGGGCCTGTTACTCTACTGTAGTACTTTATGACTCTAAAAGGCAGGATCTGTGAGAGTCTTTGGTGTCATGCCAAGTGTCCTCCAACCCCTGATGAAATTGAAAATTTTAAAAATTAGAAACCAGGTGAAATAGAGCACTAGAAAATTGATTAAAACTGAACCGAGACAATGATTCATAGACATACAACACAGAAACAGGCCCTTCAGTACTTCTTGTCCGGTCCATGAAGATCCCCATCTTAGCCACTTGCCTGCATTTGGCACTTATCCCCCTAAACCAGGGGTTCACAACCTGAGATCCACAGACTCCTCCATTAATGGTAAGGGACCATGGCATAAAAAAGTTGGGAAACTCTGCTCTAAACCTTTCCTATCCATGCACCTGACCAATTGACTTTTAAATCTTAATTGCACCTGCATCTACGACTTCGTCAGCCATCTTGTTCAATATACCCACCACCTTCTGTGTGGAAACCTTGTTCCTCAAGCTTCTTTTAAATCCCCATCTACCTTAAATCTGTAACCTCTAGTTTGTGACCCCTTTTTTCTAGGGATAAGGACTGTGACTATCAACTCTATCTCAAAGACTATAGATCATAAGATATAGGAGCTGAATTTGGCCATTTAGCCCATTGAGTCTGCCCTGCCATTTCATCATGACAGGATCCATTTCCCCTCTCAGCCCTAATCTCCTGCCTTCTTTCAGTATCACTTCATGTCCTGACTAATCAAGAATCTATCAACCTCCGCTTTGAATATACACAGTGACTTGGCCTTCATAGCCACCAGTTGCAACAAATTCCACAGAGTCACCACCCTTTAATTAAAGAAATTCCTCCTTATCGCCATTCTAAAAGGATGCCCCTCTTTTCTGAGACCGTGTCCTTTGGTCCTAGACTCTTCCACCATGGGAAACATCTTCTCCACATTCACTCTACCGAGGCCTTTCACCATTTGATAGGTTTCAATGATGTCACCCCTTATTCTCCTGAATTCCAGTGAGTAGAGGCTCAGAGCTATCAACGGCTCCTCATATGACAAGGACTGTCACAAATTTCTACAGATGTACTATTCTAACTGGTTGCATCACCATCTGATATGGAGGGGCCATTGCACAGTATTGGAGTAAGTTGCAGAAGGTTGTAAACTTGTCAGCTCCATCATGGTACGAGACTCCCCAGCATCGGGGACATCTTCAAAAGGTGGCCTCCATCATTTAGGACCCCCATCACCCAGGACGTGCCCTCTTCTCATTGCTGCCATCAAGTCGGGGGGACAGAAGCCTGAAGGCACACACTGAACATTTTAGTAATAGCTTCTTACCCTCCACCAACACTTCTTTTTCTTTTCTTGCTCTATTTTTGTACTACTTATTTAATTTATACTGTATATAGACATATCCAGCCTCTCCTTATAACACAACCCCTCCAGTCAGTCAGTCTCCTTGTGAATCTTATCTGCACCCTCCCGAGTTCAACCATATCCATCTCATAGTATGGGTGACCAGGACTGCACACACTGCCCCAAGTGTGCCATCTCCAGCGTCCTGTGTGCTGTAACGTGACATTGTAGAAACAAGAGACTGCAACTGCTTGAAATCTGGAACAACACACATGGGAGCTGGATAAGCTCAGTGGGTCAGGAGCTGGACAGTCAGGTTTTCAAATTGAACTGCATCATCTGGGTCCTGTCCATCTCCATCCATAGATGCTCCCTGCCTACTGAATTTTCTCCACTGATTCTTTGTGTGTATCACTATGTGGCCCTTTTATGCATTCTTTATGGAGTTATTTAGAGATACAGTATGGTAATAGTCCCTCTTGGTCTAACAATTCCACACCACCCAATTTACCCATGTGATCAGTTAATCAACTAATGCATACAACTTTGGAATGTGGGAGGAAACTGGAGCACCCGGAGGAAACCTCCTTTCAGACAGCAGCAGGAATCAGAATCAGGTTTAATATCACCGGCATATGTCAATAGTTCCATTTAATACCAGAGAAATGTATGCAATATACATCCTGAAATTCTTGTTCTTCGCAGACATCTACGAAAGCAGAAGAGTACCCCAAAGAATGAGTGGCAATAAAAATGTCAGAACCCCAAAGCCCCTCCATTCCCTCCTCCCACACACAAGCAACAGGCAAAGCAATGACCCTACCTCTCTCCCACTTACTTCGGCAAGAAAAGGCATCAGCAACCTCCACCTACCAAGCAGGCAATAGCAAAACCCCCAGGAAAGACCACGATCTGCAGTACAACAAAAACTAATTGTTCACCCGACCATTTGACATACTAGTCTCCCTCCCTCCCCATTAGAGATGTCACCCTTTCACAGCGGGAGGGGAGACATAACAAAACAACTCGCTGATTTGCAATGATAAAAGTCCGCCCCAATGCCTTCTTTCTGAGTTCTCCAACTCAAGAATTGGCAATAAGTTCTCCCCACCAACAAGAGAGAGAGCGCACAATTCGCTAAGTACAGAGCTCCCAACAGCCGATCTGCTGTTCCCGACGTTCTGTTTTCTCCCGTGACGCTTCAGTCAGTAGTACTGCCTTAGAGTCAGCTCGTCCACAGGGCCGTGAGCCCCAGAACCCCAAAGGCGCGTCCGGTTTTCATGGCCGCGTCGTTAGGATTTCGAAAAGTGACCGGTCTTGAGCCCCTGGGAGCAGGTCCCACCACTGCAAAGAACCGAAGTCTGAGTGTAAGTCCAGGTCATGGTTTCCAACCCCCATCCACCCTGAAAAGGAGAAAGAGAGACATCAGAGGTAGAAATTAGGCTGTTTCCACAGATGAACTTGAAAGAGTCGCTGTTAAGCGCCATCGTAGCAACAGTAGTACAATGCAAAACATAATAATAGAAATCAACTGTGAATTACAGTAAGTATATATAATAATTAAATTAAATAATTTGTGCAAAAAATGGAAATAAAAACAGTAGTGAGGTAGTGTTCATGGGTTCAATGTCCATTCAGAAATCGGATGACAGAGGGGAAGAAGCTGTTCCTAAATCATTAAGTGTGTGCCTTCAGGCTTCTGTACCACCTTCCTGATGGTAGTAATAAGAACAGAGCGTGGGTGATAGGGACCCTTAAAGATGGATGCCGTCTTTCTGAAGATGTCCTGCAAACTATGGAGGCTAGTGTCTGTGATGGAGCTGTCGTAAGTTTACAATTGAACCCAGGCTGCTGGTACTGTAATAGCATTACGCTAACCACTATGGTTATATTGCCAGTGACCCTGAACATGTTATAGTTTGTCTTTTCATCTAGTTCATTAAAATAAGTCACGAATAGCCAAGGCCCCGGTACTTATACCTATGGCAGCCCGCCACAACAGTATGACTTTTCTGAAAATGGCCCATTTATTCCTACTCATTTTTTCTGTCCTTTAACTAATCCAATATCCACGCTAATATTTTTCCTTAATTCCTGTGAGCTTTTATTTTATGAAACAGTGGTTCATTCTCAAACGCCTCTTGGAGACCCAGATACAGTATACTACTGCCTCTGTTAGTTATTCAAAAAAACTATTAAATTGTTAAACCCTATTTCCCTGTCATAAAAAATCATGTCAGCTGTCTAATCAGATTATGATTTCATAGAAGTCTAGTTGCCACTAATAATGAATTCCAGCATTTCCCTGACATGCCAGAGTAACTAAATACCATTTTGTATTCCCCTCTTCCCTCGCTTTCTTGCAGATCTCAGTTAGATTTATTGTCTGCCAACCTGCGAGGAACTGCCCTCAAACCCGGGGAGTTTCACTGCACTTTTTCCCTTTAATGTCCTTCCCACCTTTGAACCCTGCGTTGTCTATAAATACTGGAATATTTAAAGTGAAGGCAGATACAGAATATTTCCTTAAGGCAGAGCTGTTTGACCACAGGGTCATTGAACACTGCAGTACAGAACCCGGCCCTTTAGCACATTTATTTCGTTACTCTGCCCAGTCTCATCGACCCACACCCGGACCCAGCCCTCCACACCTCTCCCATCCATGTACTCATTCAAACTTCTCTTAAATTGAAGCCGCATCTATCACTTCCACTGGCAGCTCATTCCACACTCTCACCATCCTGAGTGCATAGTTTCCCTTAAACCATTCACCTTCCACCCTGTAGTCCTAGTCTCACCCAACCTCAGTGGAAAAAGCCTCCTTGCATTTATTCTATTTACACCCCTCATAATCTTGTATACCTCTAATCATTTTGTATATCTCTGTTATCAATACTCAGATTTATGAAGACCAGTGTGTCAAAAACTTTCTTTAGGACCCTATCTTGGCAACATTCTTGTAAATTTTCTCTGTATTCTTTCAATCATTGTCCTGTCATTTGATGGAGTCTACCAAATCTCCCCTCATTCTCCTACGCTCCAGGCAATAATGTCCTATCCATTTCAACCTTTCCCTATAACTTAGGTCCTCAAGTCATAGAATCATAGAGTCATAGAAAAGGATAGCACAGAAACAGGCCCTTCAGCCCACGTAGTGTGTGCCGAGCCATTTAAGCTGCCTACTCCCATTGATCTGCTCGGGCACCATAGCCCTCCATGCCCCTACCATCCACGTACCTATCCAAACTTCTCTTAATCATTGAAATCAAGATCGCATACACCACCTGAGCCCATTTCCACCCCGGGAAGAAGACTGACAATGTTTAAAAGACCGGCGACACTAGCCTATCTATAGCTCTCTTAATTAGAATTAGAATTTTATTTTTTACCTCCATCTCACAACATAAAGGAGTAAAAATCTTTATGTTGCATCTGTTGACACTATGTACAGGCAATAAGGAAGGGAAATGAGGGAGGATATTGCCCAAACACTAAGATGGTATACAGAATTGTTTTGCATAATGTATGTACAGTCCGATATGCAATCAGATCAATGTGCATTTAGAAATGTGATGGCCTGGTGAAAGAAGCTGTCCCGGAGCCTGTTGGTCCCAGCCTTAATGCTGTGGTACTGTTTGCCAGACAGAAGCAGATGAAACAGTTTGTGGTTGGGGTGGCTGGAGTCCCTGATGATCCTTTGGGCCCTTTTCACACACCTGCTGCTCTAAATGTCCTGAATAGTGGAAAGTTCACATCTACAGATGTGCTGGGTGGTCTGCACCACTTTCTGCAGTGCCCTGCAATTGAGGGCAGTATAGTTCCCAAATCAGGCGGTGACACAGCCGGTCAGACAGCCAGGCAAAGATTCAAAGTTCATTAATATCAAAGTATGTATGCAGTATACAACACTGAGATTCATATTCTCACAGACAGCCACAAAACAAAGAAACAACATGGAATCCATTCATTTTCCAGAAACGTCGACTGTACCTCTTCCTAGAGATGCTGCCTAGCCTGCTGCGTTCACCAGCAACTTTTATCTGTGTGAATCAAATGCTGTGTGTGCAAAAAAATGAACAAATTGCACAAATGGCAGAAAAGCGAGCAAATAGCACACAAAATATTAAACATCAAACCGCAGAGTCCTCGAAACAGTTCAGTTTAGTTCAGTTCAGTTTAGTGCTGTGTCGATTGTTCACTGGGAGCTGCAGAGCCAGTCCGCCTTGATCAAACACATAAAATAGCAATGAAAAAGTAACCAGGAACACATATAAAATGAACTGCAGAGTCCTCAAAAAACGAGTCCAGTCCACAAACCACACTGATCAAATCTTGCCCAAGACTCAAGACTCTTGCCCCTTCCTCCTGCAGCAGCGAGCAAGAGGGAGAGGGAGGCCGGTCAAACGCAGGCCAAAGGTGCTGAGCACCCACTCGCCTTCCGATCTCACCATCATTGATTTCAATTTTGTTCGAGGCTTTAATCTGCAAGTTGATCGAGACTAGGAGCTGATCATGTGCCTGCATTCCGTCATTAGGCCACACACTTTGTTATAAAGCTCGCTCTTAACCAGGCCAGATTCCCTCAGAGACAGCAAAAGTGCCAGATCACTTGGTCGGCCCAAAAACACATTATCAAGATGTAAGTTACAGGCTCCAATCGCACGCAGGAGTCTACTTAAAAGAAGTAGTTTCGGGAACTGTCTGCAGGCGTCACCATTCGTCGCGTTGGTCGCTGGCGCCATCTTGCAGCAAGGTAAATTTTTTAATAAATAGATTTATTGTTGTCAAATGTACCTGGGTATTTGCATGCCATCCATTCAGATCATTTCATTACAACAGTGCATGAGATAGTACAAGGGAAAACAATAACAGAATGCAAAATAAAGTGTTACATTTATTGAGAAAGTGCAGAGCAGGCAGACAATAAGGTGTAAGGCCTGTAACAAGATGACTGTGAAGTCAAGAGTCTTAACTTCTCCTTGACCAAAACACAGAGATCACCACCAGATAACAGGGATTATGAACGATGGTCAGCTTTACTGTCCTGGTCAATGAACCAACAATATGCCGTGTGTGAGAATTCAGGCCCTGATCATGTAGTGATCGAGAACGTCGTGTCTTGTCCTGAAGTTCCATAATCTAAAATCGGAATCAGGTTAATTATCTCTATCTAAAGTGTGGTGATATTTGGTGTTTTGTGGCAGTAATACAGCGTAAAGACATTGAAAATTACTATATGTTCATCATCGTTGTGTGCCATGTCATTTGACGTGGGCGATCATGATTGTTCTTGGCAGGTTTTTCTACAGAAGTGGTTTGCCATTGCCTTCTTCTGGGCAGTGTCTTTACAAAACGGGTGGCCCCAGCCATTCAGAGATTGTCGGCCTGACGTCAGTGGTCACATAACCAGGACTTGTGATATGCACCAGCTGCTCATACGACCAACCACCACCTGCTGCCATGGCATCAGGTGACCCTGATCGGGGGCTAAGCAGGTGCTACGCTTTGCCCAAGGATGACATGCAGGCTGGTGGAGAGACATCCTTTGGCAGAGACGTATCTTCACTATACATTACAATAAATAGTGCAAAAGAGGAATAACAAGGTAGTTTTCATGGTTTCATGGACTGCTCAGAAATTTAATGACAAAGGGAAGGAAGCTGTTCCCGAATCATAGGTTTTCAGGCTCCTGTACCTCCTCTCCAATGGTAAAAATGAGAAGAGGGCATGGTGAGGGGACTTAATAATAGATGCTGCCTTCTTGAGGCATGCCTTTTGAAGATGTCCTTGATGGTGGAGAGGGTTGTGCTCGTGCTGGAGCTGGCTGTGACTATAACCCTCTGTAGCCTCTTGTGATCCAGTGCGTTGGAGCCTCCGTAGAGGTCAGAATGCTTTCCACTGAACATCTGTAGAATCTCCATACCAAGTGGTGATGCAACCAGTCAGAATATTTTTCACTGTGCATCTGTAGAAATTTTCAAGAGTCTCTAGTGACATGCCAGATTTCAAAATGCTCATAAAACAGAGCCACTGCCGTGCCTTCTTCTGGCAGTCCAACTAAAACAGAGAGACGCATTACTCTGTTTTAACAATGAAGAGAAGATCATTGTGTGAATGTGTTCCGTTTTCATGTGATGGTGATGTTAAAAATTGAGCAATTTTCATTAATTGCGGTTCAAAAGGTGGCATTTTGACATTTGCAAGTACAGCGACGAGCGGGAGTAAACGCCTGTGATCGGAGCTGTTCCTTTAAGGACCGAGTTCTTTGATGTGGTTTTGTTTGATCTTTGTAAGACATCATAAGTAATACAGTTTTCATCAAACAGCAATGCACTATTTTGGGATGTTTGCGTTATAAGTTTCCTTTTTTTTCGGATTTGGGCAACTGGCTGTTACACAAGGGAGCAGACCATTTGAAAGAAACGCAAGACACTGGGCTGTTTTCCTGAATGAAGCACAACTTCCGTTTAAGGGAGAGAATCACAGGGAAAGATCAGAGAAAACCACATGAAAGGCCTGGACCTCTTAAAGAGGCAGGTCACATTCAAAACCGTTTGTCAAAATGTTGATGTCAGATGATTGTCTAAATGTTCAAAATTTAATAACTTGAAAACAAAAAGTGAATTAGGAGGATGAGTCAAATGTTCCAATTTGATTTGTCCAAGTCAAGAAAGAATGATCAGCCATGAATGCAGAAACAACTTCCTGCTAATATGTTTTTCTCCCTTATTTTAATTTTTATTACCGTATTAAGCCAAGGGTTCTTTCAACCTTCCAGCAAAAATCACACACATTCATACTGGGTCATCAGAGCAATAAAATCACTTCACAGGAGTGCGATCAAGGAAAGTTTTGCCAGTGTCTCACAGAAAGAAGTTCGTAAAAATTAGCTTTATTTGTCACATGTACATCGAAGCATGCAGTGAAATGTAGCATTTGTCTCAAATCAAAATAGCGAGGTTTGTGTTGGGGGCAGGCCACAAGCGTCATCACGTTTTCGGAGCCAACTTGGGGTGAGACTAGGTCGTAGGTTAAGGGTTATAGGTGAAATATTTAAGGGGAACCTGAGGAGGAAATTCTTCACTCAGAGGGTGGTGCGAGTGTGGAATAAGCTGCCAGCAGAAGTGGTGGATGCGGTTTTGAGTACATTTAACAGAAGTTTGGGTAGGTACTTGGATGGGAGGAGTTACAGAGGGCTATGGCCCAGATGTGGGTCGATGGGATGAGTAAAATAATAGTTTGGCATGGACTAGATGGGCCAAAGGGCCTGTTTCTGTGCTCTAGTACTCTATGACACTACGACTCTATAGCACGGCCACAACTCACTAACCGGAAACGTACAGCTTTTCTGTGGGAGGAAACCAGAGCACTGAGGAAACCTATGCAGAGCATGCAGACCCCTTGAACCCGAGTTGCTGGCGCTGTAGTAACATCACACTAAACACTTTGCTACCCTGCCACCCTGTTCCCACCCTTTGAGCTAGCCTTTTCCTTTCTCTTTGAGACAGCAATGAGCAGGAGAGAGAATCAACTGGCAGATCCAGTAAACAGAACTTCTTTGCTTGTTCTCAGGATGTGGGTTTCTCTGACCAGTGATGCTCAGAGAGGCCCCGGGGGCATAACCTCAGAATAGTGTCACGTACCCCGTGACGGGTTAAAGAACCAGCAGAAATGGAAAACACTTTGCAGTCCAGTATTGCTATTAACTAATAGTATTTATTAGTAACTACGCAATATAGTAATATAAATGCAGATATATCAAACAGGTTAGCAATGACTATATAAGTGTGGAAATACATGAAAATCAAGCTTCTTCAAGTCTAGGGGTAATTAGGTAGTCGTACGATGATGAGTTCAGTTCAGTTCGTGGTATTGAGTTGAGTAGTGCTGGAGAGAGAGAGAGAGATTTGAGTCTTCAGGTGAGCTGACACCGTCGATCTTCCCGTTGTCCTCCAAACTCCTTTAGAAGTCACCAACTGTGACCACAACAAAGGGGACCGTTCTTCTGTGGTGGAATTATCAACCCAGGTGAGGGTTGGACACACGAATAACTCCCCACCGGTCACACCCTTTTCACACTGCAAGAGCCACTGATCAATCTGCCTGATCGATCCTCCAAAACCCACTTTTTCTGTGGGCACTACAAAGCTCATTCAGTGTCCAAAACCATGTGCCTGTAGGTCTATCATCTGACCTTCTATTTATCTCACCGTGCTGAATACCAACTGTCTCTCAAACAGCTCCTCCCTTCTCTCTCTGTAAGAATGTGGAAGCTACTAATGTCCTTGCAAAAGTGTAAACATGCTGCCAAAAAGCCATAACACCAACTCAAAGCAGTCTTTGCCTCTCTCTCTTTCTTTCTCTTTCTTTTGAACAAGGTGTCTGTGTTCCACAACTCTTTCTCTCTCTTTTCAAAAGCACAGTCCATAGGGGTAATTCCAGGACCCCATCACAATAGAAAGATATCCCTTTATAACAGAGAGTAAAAGCTGTCTTTAGCTGGAGGGTGGTGAATCTGTGGAATTCATTGCCACAGAGGACTGTGGAGGCTAAATTATTGGGTATATTTAAAGTGGAGGTTGATAGGTTCTTGATCAAAGGTTATCAGGAGAATGGTGTTGAGAAGGAAATTAAATCAGCCACGATGGAATGGCAGAACAGACTCTATGGGGTGAATAGCCTAATTCTGTTTCTATGCCTTATGGTCTTATTGGCCACTGGGCAGGTCAACATTTCTTGCCAATGCCAAGTTGCCCATGAACCTCATGACTTCATAGTTATGAGTCAATCACCTTCATTTTTATCTTGAGGCACTCAGCAGCATCACCAAGTAAAGCTTTCAAAGGCTAGTGAAGCTCATCTATTATACTAAGTTCGAATACTACAGCACAGCGACTAACAACCCAATGTAACTGTCGTGTTTTGTCCACACTGCCAAAGAACTTTTCAAGCGTGGATTGGCCTCTCCAAATATCTCCAAACAGCAGACCAGCAGTGGTGGGGGGGGGGGGGGCAGGGTGGAAAGAGTGAGAAAAAGAAGAAAAAGTACGGGCTCTTCGGCCCACTGATGTTCTGCCAGCTTATAAGATCAGTTTAGCCCTTCCAACCGACACAACACTCCATTTTTCTATCAGAATTAGGTTTAATAACACCATCGTATGTCATGGAATTTGTTGTCTTTCCCGGCAGCAGTCCAATGCAAATAAAAGTAAAAATAGTAATGAGGTAGTGTTCATGAATTCAATGTCCATTCAGAAATCGGATGGCAGAGGGGAAGAAGCTGTTCCCGAATCATTGAGTGTGTGTCTTCAGGCTTCTGTACCTGCTCCTTGATGGTAACAATGAGAAGAGGGCACGTCCTGAGTGATGGGGGTCCTTAATGATGGACTTGCCTTTTCGAGGCATCATTCCTTGAAGATGTCCTGGAATCTGGGGAAGCTAGTGCCCATGATGGAGTTGACTAAGTTTACAACTCTTTGAGGCTTATTTCGATCCTATGCAGTACTGTGCCCCCCCCCACCGCCATCCCCACACCAGTTGGTGATGCAGCCAGTTAGAATACTCTCCATGGTATATCTGTAGAAATTTACAAGTGTCTTTGGTGACATACCAAATCAAACTCCTGATGAAAGATAGCCAGTCTTGCCTTCTTTATAGCTGCACTGATATGTTGGGTCCAGGATAGATCCTCAGAGATCTTGACATCCAGGAACTTGAAATTGCTCACTTTTCCACTTTTGATCCCTCTATGAGGACCATGTCAACCAATTTAAGGTTGAGCTGGTTGTTTTATGGTCACTATTGTTGATACAAACTTTTTAAAATTTCAGATTTATGTAATTACTTGAATTTTAAATTCGCTGGCTGCAATTTGTGTCTCCAGGTTAATAGTTTTGATCTCTGGATACTAATCCATTAATTTACCACTGTTCTAATATCCCAGTACTGTTTACAAAATCTATCCTACCTCATTCTACTGGTGTCTCTTTTCACCAAAATATCACTTCCAGGACATAAGAACAAAATATTTGTTACTCCAGATCTGATGCAGCACAAAAAAAACACAGTAAGATCAAGAACACAATGATTAAAAAACACAATAAATATAAATACATAAGATGGCTTATACGCATAGATTGACTGTATATCCATACAGTGACGCTAGGCATAGGAGTGTCTGTACATATGGTGACTCTGACAGGAAAGGATTAAACAAAAAACACAATAAGATAAAGAACACAATAAAAAATACAATAAATATAAACACATAAAATAGCTTATATACATAGATTGATTGTACTGTATGTCCATAAATTGACACTAGGCACAGGAGTGTCTGCATAAGGTGACTGACAGGAAATGATAAAGTAGTGGTAGTTAGGAGTGTGAAGGGATGGAAGTGTTGAGCAGGCTTACTGCTTGGAGAAAGTAATTGCTTTTGAGTCTGGTGGTCCTGGCATTGATGCTACATAGCCTTCTCCCTGAAGGGAGTGGGACAAACAGTCCATAAGCAGGGTGATAGGATCCTTCATGATGTTACGGCACCTTTCTGTATAAATGTCCTTGATGGTGGCCTGCCTCTTTGTCAGTGTTCAAAGCCAAATTCGAATTAAATTTATTATCAAAGTATATAAATGTCATCATATACCGAAGTTGTATAAGACATTGGTGAGGCCCAATTTGGAGTTTTGTGTGCAGTTTTAGAATAGTACAGCACAGTACAGGCCCTTCAGCCCACATTGTTGTGCTGACCCTCAAACCTACATCTATCTGTAATCTATCTACAGGAAAGGTGTAAATAAGGCTGAAAGAGTACAGAGAAAATTTCCAAGGATGTTGCCAGGACTAGAGAACCTGAGTTATATGGAAAGGTTGAATAGGTTAGGTCTTTATTCCTTGGAATGCAAAAGACTGAAGGGAGATCTGATAGAGGTATACAAAATTATGAGGGGTATAGGCAGAGTAAATGCAAGCAGGCTTTTTCCACTGAGGTTGGGTGGGACCACAACTGCAGGTCATGGGTTAAAGATAAAAGGTGAAAAGTTTAAGAGGAATATGAGGGGAAGCTTCTTCACTCAGAAGGTTGTAAGAGTGTGGAACAAGCTGTACTGTGTAATGATCTGATCTGTATGAACAGTACGCAAGACAAACTTTTCACTGTATTAGGGTATATGTGACAACAATAAATCAAAAACCAAAAAAAAAAATGCCTGGACCACAATCAGAGATTCATCTTTGGATCTGAACGATCCAAACATAAGAGTGTGGAACGAGCTGCCAGCACAAGTGGTGTATGTGAGCTCGATGTCAACATTTAAGAGAAGTTTGGATAGGTACATGGATGGTAGGGGTATGGAGAGCTATGGTCCTGGTACAGGTCGATGGCAGTAGGCATTTTAACTGGTTCAGCATGGACTAGATGGGCAGAAGGGCCTGTTTCTGCACTGTACTTTTCTATGACTCTATAACTTTACTACCTGGAGTTTCATTTTCTTGCAGGCATTTACAAGAAAGTAAAGAAATGCAATAAAATTTTTCCACCAACTTTCTGTTTTTTCTGTAGCTCAGTAGAAGAATTTCTTTGTACCTACTGTGAATCCCTGCAAGAATATTAATCTCAGGGTTGTATATACTGACATATATGTACTTTGATAATAAATTTACTTTGAACTTTTTACTTTTGTACTTTGAATTTATGAAAATTACATCTAAGCAAAGACTGACAAACAACAAATATGCAAGAGAGCACGAACTGTACAAATAATATAATAATACTGAGAACATGACTTGGAAAGAAGAGTAACAATATTTCAGAGGCATCTGAGCAGGTATTTGATTGAGCAGGACACAGAGGGATATGGGATTAATGCAGGAAAGTGGGATTTATAAAGAAATATATCAAGAGAAAGCCTGACAAACAACCAATGTGTAAAAGAACCACATTGAACCACATCTGCCATCGATTATCCTTGTGTAAAATCTGTCAGTTATTTTATAAGGCATTATGACTCCAGAGATCCTTGCCCTTCTAACAGGAACATCCTTAAATTTAGTTATCCCTTTTCAGATTCCAATGTGCAATGCAGTGATTTTTTTTTTACCTTTTATTTTAAGTGCCATTGCAGGGATCTGTGCAAAGATCTCCATCCATCTCTACTTTTTGTGTGTGGAAATGATAGCAGTTAGCTGAAAATTACAGGCCAACCTCTCCCCGCCATCGGGCACATCCACGTGGAGTGCTGCCGCAAGAAAGCAGCACCCACCATCACGGGCCCCCACCATCCAGGTTGTCTTCTGTTCTCGCTACTGCCACCATCAGGCAGGAGGTACAGGAGCCTTTGGTTCCACACCATCAGGTTCAGGAACAGTCGTTACCCCTCCGTCATCAGGCTGCTGAACCAGAGTGAATAACTTCACTCACCTCAACTCCAAATTGATTCCACAACCTACAGACTCGCTTTCAAGGACTCTACAACTCATGTTCTTAGTGTTATTGTTTTTATTTGCACAATCTGTCTTCTTGTACATTGCTTGTCTGTCAGTCTTTGTTGTCATAAATTCTATTGATTTCCTTTATTATCATGTAAATGTCTGCAAGTAAATGAATCTCAAAGTAGTACTGTACATAATAACATACACTCGGTGGCCAGCTTATTACGTACCTCCTGTACCAAATAAAGTGGCCATTGAGCATACGTTCGTGATCTTCTGCTGCTGTAGCCCATCAGCTTCAAGGTTCAATGTGTTGTGCATTCAGAGATGCTCTTCTGCACACTGCTGTTGTAATGTATGATTATTTGAGTTACTGTCACCTTCGTGACAGCTTGAACCGGTCTGTCCATTGTCCCCTGACCTCTCTCATTAACAAGGCATTTTCACCCACAGAACTGCTACTTGCTGGATTTGTTCTGTGTTCTATGTCACGCAGTTTGTTCGTTCCAACATATGCAGTGTACTACTTGTCCTGCACCCTGGCCTATTCACGGACTTGGCTGAGGCTACACAGGGCTCCCATCTCCTCATAAAGTAAAGGCATCCGTTAGTCTTGCGAGACCATGGATCTGCGCCTGGAAAGTCTTCACTCTCCAGGGCGCAGGCCTGGGCAAGGTTATATGGGAGACCAGCAGTTGCCCATGCTGCAAGTTTCCCCTCTCCACGACACCGATGTCGTCCAAGGGAAGAGCATTAGGACCCATACAGCTTGGCACCAGTGTCGTCGCAGAGCAATGTGTGATTAAGTGCCTTGCTCGAGGACACAACACGCTGCCTCGGCTGGGGCTTGAACTCACGACCTTCAGATCGCTAGTTGAATGCCTTAACCACTTGGCCACGTGCCCACACATCATAAATTGTCATCTCCTCATCTCCTCATAAATTGTCTTTAAAACCCCTCCACGAATTCACCATGCACTGTAATTGTCTATCGAGGCTCCAACACCAGAATTAAAACAGGACCCTTATGCAGAGAGTTTGTTCAGAACAGCCCACTATTCCCTTGAGTGCAGAAGCTATGACTGGGATGTTCCACTTCATTAAAAGAATTTAAGAAGGTAATGAGAAAGGAAACTGTTTCAAATGGAGGCATAACCTTAAAATTAGAGCCAGGCCTCTAAGAGGTGATGACAGTAGCAGAGAAAATTTCGGAATCAGAATCAGATTTAATATCACCAGCATATGTCATGAAATCTGTTGTTATGCGGCAGCAGTTCATTGCAATACATAATAATAAAACTGTAAATTACAGTAAGTATATACATTTTTTATTAAAAGTTAAATTAAATAAGTAGTGCAAAAAGAGAAAAAAAAATGTAGTAAAGTACTGTTCGTGGGTTCAATGTCCATTCAGAAATCAGGTCTTGGCACTGATCCTTATGGAACACCGCTGGTCACAGGCTTACAGTCAGAATAGCTCCCTTCCTGCAGCACCCTCGATCTGCTGTATCCACACCAATGGACTACCTTTGCACCAGTGGCAACAGGCAGGATTTCTCAGTCGCCACCTATTTCAATTCCACTTCCTTATACTATACCCATTCTGTCATGTCAGGCCATGGGCTCCTCTACTGCCATGATGAGGCCACTCTCCGGTTGGTGGAACTACACCTCATATGCCATCCGGGTAGCTTCCAACCTGGCATGAACATCGTTCTTTAACTTCCGGTAATTTCTCTCCCCTGCCCCTTTGCTCTTCTTCCTTACCCCATTCTGGTTCCCCTTTTAACCAATGTCTTCTCCTCACCTGCCTATCATCTCCCTCTTGTGCCACTCCACCTTCCCTTTCTCCCATAATCCACTCCCCTCTTCCATCAGATTCCTTTTTATTCAGCCATAAGATATAGAAGGAGAATTAGGCCTTTTTATACAGATGACGTAGTTCAATGTGCTTTCGTCATCATCATCATTATGTGACGTGGGTGATCATGGTCTTTCTATGACCGTGATTGTTCTTGGCTAATTTTTTTCTACAGAAGTGGTTTGCCATTGCCTTCTTCTGTGCCGTGTCTTTACCCCAGCCATTATCAATACCCCTTAGAGATTGTCTGCCTGGCGTCAGTGGTCGCATAACCAGGACTTGTGATGTGCACCAGCTGCTTATATGACCATCTGCCACCTGCTCCCATGGCTTCACGTGACCCTGATCAGGGGGGCTAAGCAGGTACTGCACCTTGTCCAAGGGTGACCTGTAGGCTAGCGGAGGGAAAGAGTGACTTACGTCTCCTTTGGTAGAGACTTACCTCCACCCCGCCACTGACCAAATTGTTTTACAATGAGATAAAAGTGCAAATATAGTTAAAAATAAAAATAAATAAGAAAATAAAAGACAAGAAGATGTTAATTTAAAACAAGGTTAAATAAATAGGTTTTGAGCTAGTGTTTAAAAGTGTCAACTGAGTCTGTATCCCTTATTGTTTTAGGTTTTGAATTCCACAGTTTAGAAGCGTAGTTCAAATAGGCTGAGGGAGATTGTTTAAATTTAAGAGACCAGCAGAAGAATACCTGAGAGTTCAACAAGATTATAAAACAAAAAGGATTCTGTATATACTCTGGTCCCAGACCACTAAGAGCTTTAAAAACAAGTAAAAAGAACTTTAAAATCAATTCTAAAAGATACAGGGAGCCAATGAAGAGTAGTCAGGACGGGAGTGATGTGTTCCCTCATCCTCGCTTTGGTTAAAAGTCTAGCAGCAACATTCTGAATGAGTTGAAGTTTGTCAATAGATTGCTTTGGAAGGCCAGTTAAAAGTGCATCTAATCAATTCAATATAAAGGTGTGAATTAGCTTTTCGGTATCATTTCGGACAGAAACGGATATACCTTAGCAATATTTCTTCAGTCTAGAAATACTGCTCTGGTCACTTTCTTCATATGGGATTTAAAATTCAAATGTGAATCAAAGATAACAGGCTTGTTACTTCTGATTTTACAATGGAAACCAAGTTCCCAAGTTTATCAAGAAGTTTATCTCTTCTAGCTAAAAGTATTTTAGTTTTATCTTCATTTAATTTTAGGAAATTATTGCTCATCCATTTCTTTATCGCAGCCAAACCAGAAGTCAGAGAAAATGCTAGACAGGGTTATCATCATCAGGCTTAACTGAGAAATACAATTGTGTGTTATCTGCATAACTGTGGAAATCAAGTTTATGCTCTGTATTGATATCTCCTAATGGGAGCACGTAAAGGAGAAGAGTAGGGGACCAAGACTGCTTCCCCAAGCAACATCTAATAGTACTTTGTATCTCTTAGAAAATTGGTCTCCAAGACAGACAAAAAGTTTTCATATAAGATATATAAATGAACCAATTAAGGGCATTACCAGCACGGCCAACCCAGTACTCAAGGCGTTCTAGGAGAATGTTGTGATCAATTGTGTCAAAGGCAGCACTTAGATCTAGAAGAATTAGAACTGAGACTCTGTTGGAATCAGTGCTGAGCCTAAAGTCGCTGACAATTCTGTAAAGGTCGTCTTTGTGCTGAGGTTTGCTCTAAAACCTGACTGAAAGGGTACAATGGCCTGTGCCGTTCTGGAGGTTTCCATCAGTCAGACTCGACCATGGAGGTTGCATTCACACTGTCTAGATACACAAGTCTGGCAGTGCGATATAGAGTCAGCCATTACCCATGCTCAGGCTCTCCCTCTCCACACATCTGATGAACCCAAAAGAACGGCAGAGGTCGATACAGTTTGGCACCAGCAGCGTCACAGGAGTTGCCAGTCAGCGTTGAACTCAATGTAGGACTGCTTTAAGGACTCCAGCTCTGGATTTTTCCCTTGGGGTTTACTCCCGAAGCCTCCCCCATGAGTGGGTATAGCCACAAGGCAGCGGATGTTTGAGACCAAAGTTTTCCTTCTCCTGGATGAGCTGCCAACGACAGCTGACGAGCCCTTTCTGCCCAAAGCGACTGGTGTTAAGGTAGCAGTACCTGCCTTTGCCCCTTCTCCTGTCAGTAGAAATGGTTCTGCTGGGCTTAGTAGCTAAGGCACACGTGAAGGCCAAGAGCTGGACTTGGTTGTCAGAGGCTATTTGAGATGCATGGCATTGGGACCATTTAATAGGTAGTGGGAGCTTATCCCTATTACCATCCCTGGCTATAACACCCTTAAGGAACCTGTTCTGTTCTATATTTTCACCTCACCTGTGTCATTGTGCACTTTTGCCCATTCTGTCCTTCACCTCTACCACTTACATCCATCCCTCTGCCTCATTTTTACAGCACAAAGTTCTCCAGATCGTTCATTGGTGGCACTAACTTTGCACAGAAGACAATAATCTCCCGTTACGTAATGCTTATCAGGCACCAACCAGATATGATGCCAAGTACAGTAATCCTTTTTGACCCTTAAACTGTTTTTTATTTGTTGATGATTGATGTAAGTTATGTCTTTTTGTTGACTGAAGCAGGCAGAGATGAACATTATTCTAACTTAAGCAGTAAATTAAAATATGAACTAGTTTCTTATGAAATTTGTTGAATAAAAATGCCCAGGATAACGAGAAGAGATTGAAAATCAAATAAAAATGGAGCTGAAGCTGAGCTGGTGTAGAATACATGCAAAATTTGAGGGGAATTAAATCAGCTAAATAAATTCTCAGTCATTACTGAAGCCCTGCTTTAATTCCCAACCCTTGTGTCTTTGTGCATTGTGCCAGAGCTGTAAAAAATAATAAAAATTCATTTGTTTTGGCATGGTGCTTCTAAAACTCTGGACTGCAAACTCGCTGTGGAAGTTGATACTTTAGTCTCCTTTTCTTTCCAGATCTAAAAAATTAGGTTTAAAATATAAGATAGAAGAGTGAGATTAAAATTACAGGCATCACCCACAAAGGAACTCAGCAGGTCAGGCAGCATCCGTGTAGAGGAATAAAGGGTTAATGTTTCGGGCTAAAACCCTTCATTAAGACTGGAAGGGGGCAGAAGCCAGAATAAGAAGATGGTGGTCAAGGGACGAGTGCAAACTGGCTGGTGATAAGTGAAACCAGCTGAGGGGGAAGATGGGTGAGTGGAGAACCCCTGAAAATTCTTCACCTCTTCCTGTCCTCTCTTTTTACATTCCTCATTCTGGTTACTCTCTCACCCCTTCTCTTCTACCGTCTGCCCATCACCTCCCTCTGGCTCCCTTCCTCCTTCCCTTCTTTCCATGGTCCACTCACCTCTCCAATCAGATTGCTTCTTCCTCAGCCCTTACCTCTTTCACCTATCAGCTCCCAGCTTCTTTATCTCCTCTCCCCACTTTCCCCCTCACCCGGTCTCACCGATCACCTGTCAGCTTCTACTCGTCCCCTCTCCCTCTATCTCCTTATTCAAAGATCCGAGTACATATACACCACCATATACAACCCTGAGATTCACTTTCCTGTGGGAGTTCACAGTAAGTACAAAGAAACACAATAGAGTCAATGAAAGATCGTACCAAACAAGGTGGACAAACAACCAGTACGCAAAAGACAACAAAGCATGCAAATACAAAAAGAATAAATAATATTCTTTGATAATGTTGATCGTGTGGATAGTCAAAAGCTTTTTCCCAGGGCTGAAATGGCTAGCACGAGAGGGCACAGTTTTAAGGTGCTTGGAAGTAGGTACAGAGGAGATGTCAGGGGTAAGTTTTTTAAGCAGCGAGTGCTGAGTGCGTGGAACGGGCTGCTGTAAAGAGGTGGAGGTGGATACGATAGGGTCTTTTAAGAGACTCCTGGACAGGTACATAGAGCTCAGAAAAATAGAGTGCTATGGGTAACCCTGGGTAATTTCTAAGGTGAGGACGTGTTTGGCACAGGTTTGTGGGCCGAAGGGCCTGTATTGTGCTGTAGGTTTTCTACGTTTCTAATAATAAAACAATCAATAAATATTGAAAACGTGAGACAACGAGCCCTTGAAAGTGAGTCCATGGATTGTGGAAACAGTTGGGTTGAGTGAAGTTGAGTGAGGTAGCCTGTTTGGTTGAAGACCCTGATGGTTGACGGGTAGTAACTGTTCCTGAATGTGGTGGTGTGAGTCCTGAGGCTCCTGTACCTCCTGCCTGATGGTGGGAGCAGTGAGAAGAGAGGTACAGCTGTAATATGATGTTCCAGCCTTAGTACTCTGTATCATGACTGATGTAAGCAAGCACAACAAATGCCTTCTTCACCACCCTGTCTACCTGTGCTACCATGTTCTAATGACGATGTACCTGCACCCTAGGTCTCTCTGATCCAGAGAGATGTACCCAGGATGGGGTGCATTATACCTGCTCCTACTCATGTAAGGACGGGGTTCAATTCCCACCGCAGTCTGTAAGAAATTTGTATGTTCTGTCTGTGACTGGCTTTCCTCTGGGTGCCCTGGTTTCCTCCCATATTCCAAAGGTATACAGGTAGGGTGAGTAAGTTGCGGGTCTGCTATAGAGTTATACAGTACTACAGCACAGAAAGAGACCATCCAGCCCATCTACTACATGCCAACATGGTCTTCTGCCTAGTCTCATCTACCGGCACCTAGACCACAGCCCTCCAATTCATGTATTCATCTTGATTCTTATTATTATCATTATTTATATTTTTTCCCAGCTCAAGCTAGTAAAACCTGAGGTACGGGCATAGCCAAGCACACTTATTTGTCAATTGCTGGGAACTTTCAGACCATAGAACCATAGAAACTACAGCACAGAAACAGACCTTTTGGCCCTTCTTGGCTGTGCCGAACCATTTTGTGCCTAGTCCCACTGACCTGCACACGGACCATATCCCTCCATACACCTCCCATCCATGTATCTGTCCAATTTATTTGTAAATGTTAAAAAAGAACCCGCATTTACCACCTCATCTGGCAGCTCATTCCATACTCCCACCACTCTCTCTGTGAAGAAGCCCCCCCTAATGTTCCCTTTAAACTTCCCCCCCCTCACCCTTAACCCATGTCCTCTGGTTTTTTTCTCCCCTTGCCTCAGTGGAAAAAGCCTGCTTGCATTCACTCTATCTATACCCATCATAATTTTATATACCTCTATCAAATCTCCCCTCATTCTTCTACACTCCAGGGAATAAAGTCCTAACCTATTCAACCTTTCTCCGTAACTGAGTTTCTCAAGTCCCGGCAACATCCTTGTAAACCTTCTCTGCACTCTTTCAACCTTATTTATATCCTTCCTGTAATTTGGTGACCAAAACTGAACACAATACTCCAGATTCGGCCTCACCAATGCCTTATACAACCTCATCATAACATTCCAGCTCTTATACTCAATACTTCGATTAATAAAGGCCAACGTACCAAAAGCTCTCTTTACGACCCTATCTACCTGTGACGACACTTTTAGGGAATCTTGTATCTGTATTTCCAGATCCCTCTGTTCCACTGTACTCCTCAGTGCCTTACCATTAGCCCTGTATGTTCTACGTTGGTTTGTCCTTCCAACGTGCAATACCTCACACTTGTCAGTATTAAACTCCATCTACCATTTTTCAGCCCATTTTTCCAGCTGGTCCAGCTGGTCCAAGTCCCTCTGCAGGCTCTGAAAACCTTCCTCACTGTCTACTACACCTCCAATCTTTGTATCATCAGCAAACTTGCTGATCCAATTTACCACATTAAACTTGCTGATCCAATTTACCACATTAACACCATTCTAGTGGTGTTTCGTTTTGTGGCTTTCTGAAGATTTACACAGATATTACTGTGTAGCCCTAATTGTTTAGTGCTATTGTGTAGTGCCTTTGGGATGACAGCAGTTATAGATATTACTACTGGGACAATGTGTACCCTGTTCATGTTCCAAAGTCTTTCAATTTCCTCTTTTAATTCAGCATATTTCTGGTGTTTTTCATTTATTGATTTCTGTAAGCTATGTGTGTTTGGAATGGCTATATCTATTATATAAGTTGTTCTTGCTTATTTATCCTGTATTATATCTGAAAGATTATTATGGATTGTCCTATCTGCAATAATGGATCAGTCGTAATATCATTTGTGGTTTTCTGACTCCAAAACTGGATCAGGCTTGTATTTATAGAAAGGTGTGATTTGTATTTTAAAGCAAGATTTTTCTGAATGATATTATTATTATTACTGCTGCCTGTTAGGGCAGCAATGAAGATCCTCCATCTCTGGTGGTGTCCAGAGCTCCCTTCATCATGTCAGTAGCTTCCTCTCGGTTTTCACTACTCTCAGTCACGCAAGTCCTGGGTGGAGACTCAGGAATACTATTGCACTCATGTGTAGAAGGATTCTTCATTGCTGTTTCCGTAACAATTTTGTTTTACCAGTCATGATTGTTAGCCTTGAGATCTCAATATTCATTGGTTTAATTATTATTATTATTCCCGTGGACAACATCGGTGGCGTAGAGAGGGGAGACTTGCAGCATGGGCAACTGCCGGTCTTCCATACAACCTTGCCCAGGCCTGCGCCCTGGAAACCTTCCAAGGCACGAAATCCATGGTCTCACGAGACTAACAGATGCCTATAATTATTATTATTATAAGCATTATCATCATTTTGTCTTTTTTCCTCTCTTTTCATATTTGCATAGTTGTTGCCTTTTGCACGTTGATTGTTTGTCCATCTCTGTTGTGTGCAGACTTTCATTGATTCGATAGTGTTTCTCCATAGTTACTGTGAATGCCTGAAAGAAAATGAATTCAGGGTAGTATATGATGATATAAATACTTTGGTAATAAATTTACTTTGAACTTTTGAACTTTGACTTTGAAATGGCCACATTTTTAACACTGCGTACAGTTCTGGTGCCTCCTTACGGGTAGGATACCATTAAACTGGAATGGAATTAGAAACGTGGATGATGATTTTACCAGGAAGGAAAGGTTTGAGTTTTAGAGATATTCTATACAAGTCTGGTTAGACTGCAGTTGGGGTACTGTGTTCATTTCAGCTTGTCACATTATAGGAAGGATGTGGAAGCTTTAGAGAGGGTGCAGAGAAGATTTTCCAGGATGCTCTCTAGATTAGAGAGTATGTCTGATGAGGATAGGTTGAGTGAGCAAGGGTTTTTCTCTTTGGAGTGAAGGAGGATGAAAGGAGACTTGAATTGACTTTATTTCTTCCATCCTTCATATACATGAGATGTTACATCTCCATCTAAATGTGCAATGTGCAATTTATAGTAATCTATAATAAATAATATGGTACAAAAGGACAGTCAATATAACATAGAAATGCAGTTGTATCAGCGTGAATTAATCGGTCTGATGACCTGGTGGAAGAAGCTGTCCCGGAGCCTGTTGGTCCTGGCTTTTACGTTGCCGTACTGTTTCCCGGATGGCAGCAGCTGGAACAGTTTGTGGTTGGGGTGACTCGGGTTCCCAATGATCCTTTGGGCCCTTTTTACACATCTGTCTTTGTAAATGTCCTGAATAGTAGGATGTTCACATCTACAGATGCGCTGGACTGTGCGCGCCACTCTCTGCAGAGTCCTGCAATTGAGGGAAGTACAGTTCCCATGCCAGGCAGTGATGCAGCCAGTCAGGATGCTCTCAGTATAGAGGTGTACAAGATGATGAGAGGTACAGATCGATTGGACAGCCGTATTCTTTCTCCCAGGGCAGAAGTAGCTAAAACGAAGGGGCATAGTTAAGGAAATGTGTGGGAGGCGGATGTCAGAGGTAGTTTTTTTACGCAGAGCAGTGAGTGGGTGGAACGTGCTGCTAGGGGTGGTGGTAGTGGCAGATACATTAGGGATCTTTAAGAGACTGTTAGATAGGCACATGGATGATAGGAAAGTGGAGGGCTATGTGTGTGTGGAAGGGGGGACTATATAAGGCAAAGATTCTTAAACTTTTTTATGGCCATGGTCCCCTTTGGCAGACTAGTAAAGCCTATGGACCCCTTCTCAGAATAATAGAAACATAGAAAATAGGTGCAGGAGTAGGCCGTTCGGCCCTTCGAGCCTGCACCGCCATTCAGTATGATCATGGCTGATCATCCAACTCAGAACCCTGGAGGAGCTTTCCCTCCATACCCCCTGATCCCTTTAGCCACAAGGGCCATATCTAACTCCCTCTTAAATATAGCCAATGAACTGGCCTCAACTGTTTCCTGTGGCAGAGAATTCCACAGATTCACCCCTCTCTGTGTGAAGAAGTTTTTCCTAATCTCGGTCCTAAAAGGCTTCCCCTTTATCCTCAAACTGTGACCCCTCGTTCTGGACTTCCCCAACATCAGGAACAATCTTCCTGCATCTAGCCTGTCCAATCCCTTTAGGATTTTATATGTTTCAATAAGATCCCCCCTCAATATTCTAAATTCCAATGAGTATAAGCCTAGTCGATCCAGTCTTTCATCATATGAAAGTCCTGCCATCCCAGGAATCAATCTGGTGAACCTTCTTTGTACTCCCTCTACGGCAAGGATGTCTTTCCTCAGATTAGGGGACCAAAACTGCACACAATACTCCAGGTGTGGTCTCACCGAGGCCTTGTACAACTGCAGTAGTACCTCCCTGCTCCTGTACTCGAACCTTCTTGCTATGAATGCCAGCATACCATTCGCCTTTTTCACTGCCTGCTGTACCTTCATGCCCACTTTCAATGACCGGTGTATAATGACACCCAGGTCTCGTTGCACCTCCCCTTTTCCTAATCGGCCACCATTCAGATAATAATCTGTTTTCCTATTTTTGCCACCAAAGTGGATAACCTCACATTTATCCACATTAAATTGCATCTGCCATGAATTTGCCCACTCACCCAACCTATCCAAGTCACCCTGCATCCTCTTAGCATCCTCCTCACAGCTAGCACTGCCACCCAGCTTCGTGTCATTTGCAAACTTGGAGATGCTGTATTTAATTCCCTCATCTAAGTCATTAATATATATTGTAAACAACTGGGGTCCCAGCACCGAGCCTTGCAGTACCCCACTAGTCACTGCCTGCCATTCTGAAAAGGTTCCGTTTATTCCCACTCTTTGCTTCCTGTCTGCTAACCAATTCTCTATCCACATCAATACCTTACCCCCAATACCGTGTGCTTTAAGTTTGCACACTAATCTCCTGTGTGGGACCTTGTCAAAAGCCTTTTGAAAATCCAAATATACCACATCCACTGGTTCTCCTCTATCCACTCTAATGTATTTAAATATATAAAATCAAAGACATAGGATTACAAAAGAAACCAATTATATTGAAATACAGCAATCAAAATAAATTTAAAAAACAAATTTGTGGTACAGTAATATATATGCTTTTTTATTAAGGCATTAAGTAACACGTAGGGATAAGCATGCCATAAATGATATTTTGAGATAGTTGTAACATCTGTAATGTGACATGAAAATATCTGATTTCTATTGGTGACAAAGTCACAGGGACTGCTAATACTACTGTGGTTTGTTGCCTACATTCATAATTGAAGGAAATGCTAAATTTCAGTTAGTGGTTAGTGAAAATAAAGATGTAAATTTTTTCCCATCCAATTTCACAGACCCCCGAGGGGTCCGTAGACCCCAGGTTAGGAACCCTGCTGTAAGGTACCTAAGGTTGGATTGATCTTAGAGTAGTTTAAAGGGTCAGCACAACATGGAGGGCCGAAGGGCCTGTACTGTGCTGTCCTGTCTTACATCCTGTGTTCTGTTCTGGAACAATTTTCCCTGAAGCGTTGGGGGCCGAGGAGGGAACCTCTTACAGTTTGTAAAATCAGATAACATAACAGCCAAAGTGTTTTCCTCAAGGTAGGAGAGTCCATAACTAAAGGCTAAGGTGAGAGTTAAAAGATTTTAAAAAGACCCGATAGGCAGCTTTTTCACAGAGGGTGATGCGTATGTGAAAGGAGCTGCTGAAGGGAGTGTTAGAGGCAGGAATGATAATGGTGTTGAGTAACTTCAGGCGGGTACAGAGACAGGAAAGGTTTAGAGCAGGGATTCCCAGCCAGGGGCTCACAGATCCCTTTGCATAATGTCCTTGGGCCCTGGCATAACAAAGGGTGCGAACACCTGGTTTAGAGGGATTTGAGAAAAATTGGGACAGGTACATGGATAGGAAAGGTTTGGAAAGATTTGGGCCAAATGTGGGCAAGGGATTAGCTGTTAGGGGAAGTGACCGGCATGGACAAGTTGGAATGAAGAGCCTGTCTTCTACTCTGCATGGCTCAGTCACTCTGTGATTCAGTGGCTGTGTTTCTGTCACTCTGTGACTCCATCACTCTGTGATTCTGTGACTCTGTCACTCTGTGATTCAGTGGCTCTGACCCTGTCACTTTGTCTGTCTGTGGCTCTGTGATTCTGTGAATCTCTCTGTCACTCTGTGATTCTGTGACTCTGAGACTGTGATTCAGTCACTCTGTGATTCTGTGACTCTGAGACTGTGATTCAGTCACTCTGTGATTCAGTGATCCTGTGACTCTGTGATTCTGTCACTGTCACTCCATGATTCTGTGACTCTGAGACTGTGATTCTGTCACTCTGACTCAGTCACTCTGTCACTCTGTGATTCTGTGACTGACTCTGTCACTCTCACTCTCATTCTGTGATTCTGTCACTCTATCACTCTGTGATTCTGTGACTCTGAGACTCTGTGATTCTGTCACTCTGATCCAGTCACTCTGTCACTCTGTGATTCTGTCACTCTGACCCTGTCACTCTGTGATTCTGTGACTCTGTCATTCTGTGACTAAAATTCTTCATGGCTTCAACTCAGTTTTCTTGATTCCCACTTCACTCTCAATTTGCCTGCAGTCCGAAAATCTTCCTTGGATATGAAAATGTCTAATGATTTGTCACTCACAGCTCCATCAGTTAACAAATTCCAAAGATCTGCAATCCCCAGAAGAGAAAAAAAAATGTGTTTTTGGTGGATCTGATATTAATGCTCAAAGTTCTAAATAAATTTAATATCAAAATACATACATGTCACCAATTTACCCTGAGATTCATTTTCTGTGACTCCATTGAGCACCTATCAAAGTTTGAGGTGACATGCCAAATCTGTGCAAACCTCTAAGAAAGTAGAGGCATTGATTGTCTTTTTTGTAACGACACTTTCATGCTGGTCCCAGGTTCCAGGACAGATCCTCTGAAATGATAATGCCAAGGAATTTAAAGTTGCTGACCCTCTCCTCCTCCAAACCCCTAATGAGGACTGGCTCATGGACATGCTCCCCCCCACTTGGCTTCTTCTGCTGTTGTCAGTAATTAGCTCTTTGCTGACATTTAGTGAGAGGTTATTGTTGTGGCACCATTCAACCAGGTTTTCAATCTCCCTCCAAATGCCAATTCATCACCACCTTTGATTTGGCCTGCAACTGTGTTGTCAACAGCAAACTTAAAGATGGCATTGGAGCAGTACTTAGGTATAAAGCAAGTAGAATAGGGGGCTGATGGAGATCGTGGAGATGTTGTTGCCAGTCCAAACTGACTGGGGTCGGCAAGTGAGGCAATCACGGATCCAGTTGCACAAGGAACTTGGTGATTAGTTTTGAGGGGATGATAGTATTGAATGCTGAGCTGTAGTCAATGAAGAGCATCCTGATGTATACTGTACATCTTCTCTGTCCAGCTGTTCCAGAGCTGAGTGAAGAGCCAATGAAATGGTATCTGCTGTTGACCTGTTGTGACAGTAGGCAAATTGGAGCAGATCCAAGTCGCTCCTCAGACACCGCCTGGGCCAGATGCTTTCCATGGGTTTGCCCTCCTGGAAGATGCTCTCACGCTAGCCTCAGAGAATGAAATCACGGAGTTGTCGTCGGCTGTGGAAGTTCGTGAAGGTGGTCAAAGCAAGCATGCAGGGTATTGAGCTCATCTGGGAGAAAAACCTTGTTGCCACTTTACGTCGCTTGGTTTCACTTTGTAGGAGGTGATAACATTCAAGCCCTGCCACAACTGTTCAGCATCCTCTCTGTTTCAAGTTTAGCCCACAATTGCCCCTTCGCATGTGAGATGGCTTTCTTGAGGTCATACGTAGACCTCTTGTAGTTTGATAGTAAGCAGAGACTTGAGGCCTCTTTTTGTGCTGTGGTTCTTCCTCATTTCCATCTTAAATTCAGCTCCCTTTACTTTCAAACATTGCATATCTAATTTCCAGTCTTCCTCGAAGGAGAAAAGCCCTCACAAAGCTTACACCATCAATCGCACTCAGAATCTTTTGTTTCAATGTGACCATCTCTCATTTTGATCTCCAGAGAGCGCTGTCCCTACCTGCATGATTCGTGCTTATAGTACAGTCCCATTGTACAGTAATCAACCTACTGAATGGCCTCTTCAACAAATAAATAAAAAGTCCAAACCTGTCTGCAATACTTAATGTGTGGTCCCTCCAGTGCCTTGTAAATAATTCAATGATTTTTTTTCAAAGTGGATAATTTTGCATTTCCCCTCATCACACTCCAACGTCCATGTGTTAGCAGACTTTCTTAACCCGTCTTTATCGCTTTTCAGATCCACAACTTTATTTCCCCCCACACACAGTGGTTCTCTCTGGTTAATTCCTTCAGGACCTGGCCTTTGGTAATTCTCCCAGGGCTGCTGGTAATGGATGCAGAAGTCTGCTGCCCAGAGCACATTCAAACACAAAGTTGAGTTTATTGTCCTCCATACAAGTATGGGTACACAGGTGCAATTAAAAAACTTTACGGTGCCAGTGATCTGGGTTCAATTCCACCGCTGTCTGTAAGGAATTTGTACATTCTCCCTGTGACCTTGTGGGTTTCCTCTGGGTGCTCCGGTTAATAGAGTAATTGGTTATTATAACTTGTCCTGTTAGGCTAGGATTAAGTAGGTGGGTTACTGGCCAGTGTGTCTCATTGGGCTGGAAGGGCCTGTTCTGTGCTGTATCTCTAAATAAAGAAACAAACAAACAAATAGAGAGTATGACTTTCGAGAGGCCATTCAGCCCATCTAGTCTGCTCACCCTTCCGCCTTGGCTGATTTATTATCCCCCTCAACTCCTCTCTCCTGTTTCTCCCATTAACCCTTTACACCCTTACTAATCAAGCTCCAATTTAAATATACCCAATGATTTGGCCACTGCAGCTATATATGGCAGTGAATTCTACAGATCACCACCCTCTGGTTAAAGAAATTCCTCCTTATCTCTGTTCTAAGGGGAAGTCCTTGTATTCTGAGGCTGTGCCTTCTCTCCTAGACTCCCCCACTATTAGAAGCATCCTCTCTATCTAGCTCTTCCAGTATTCTGCAGATTTTAATGAGATGCTCCCTCATTTTTCTAAACTCCAGTGAGTACAGGCCCACAGCCGTCATATGCTCCTCATACATTAACCCCTTCATTCCCAGGATCATCTTCTGGGCCTTCTCCAGTGTTAGTGATCATCACCAGAAGATCTCCCTGCCTTGTTACCCTTGCAGTCCATGGGAGTACCTGCTTTCTAATCATTCACATCTGTACACAGTCAGCCCCTGGGGAGTGTTGTGGAACAGAGCAGCCAGGGGGAATACAGGTACCAATCACTAAAAGCAGCATCACAGGCAGACTCAGCGGTGTGGTATGTGTTTGGCACATTGGCCTTCCCTAGTCAGGGCACTGAGTACAAGAGTTGGGACATTATGTCACAGTTGTACAAGACTGCACTTGGAGTACTGCGGAGAGTTTTGGTGGCCCTCGTGTAGGAAAACATCATTAAATTAGAGAGTGTGCATGAGGACATTGCCAGGACACAGGGCCTGAGTGGTAAGGAGAGGTTGGGCAGACTAGGACTTTATTCATTGGAGCATTGGAGATTGAGAAGTGACTTTATGGAAGGTGTATAAAACCATAGGGCAAACAGATATGGCCTTGTTCCCATGGAAAGTTCAAAAAGCATTTATTATCAAAGTATGTATACATTATACGACCTTGAGATTTGTGTCCTTACAGGCAGTCACAAAAAAAAGAACCCATTAAAAAGAAGGCCCTCAAACACCCAGTGTACGGAGGGAAAAAAAACAAATCATGCAGACAATAAACGCAAGGAAATAATGTTCTGAACTGGAGTCCGTAAAGAGAGTTTGTCGAGCGCAGTTCAGGGCAGCGAGCTGATCCGGCTTGACCCTCGCCTTGGGCCCCAACACCTGACACCCTGACCTTTTCGATCTCGCCCGGTGCCTGAGTTGTCTAGAAGGCATAGACTTAAGGTGAGAGACGAAAGATCTAGAATGAACGGGGGCGGGGGGGGGGGGTGCTTCTTCACACAGAGTGCCGAGCTTCTGGAAGGATCTGCTAGAGGAAATGGTTGAGGCAGGCACAGTAACAACATTCAGACAATATTTGGGTAAGTACATGGATAGGAGAGGTTCTGACGGATATGGGCCAAAGGCTGGCAACTGAAAGTAACTTGGATGGTAATCTTCATCAGCATGGATGAGTTGGGCCATAGGAACCATTTCTGTGTTGTGTCACTCTGTGACTCCATGTACCACTGCGTCAGCACCTCTAGTAGGTCTGTGAAGAGTCTAGAAATGGAACAGTGTTGCCTGACAAGTCAGAGAGGTGGCACTGCAGTTGCAAATCTTTAGTTGTTTGTACTTTGGGAGGATGCTTTAGAGTTATACATCGCAGAAACAGGCCCTTCGGCCCAACTGGCCCATGCTGACCAAAGATGCCCCATCCAAGCTAGTCCCATTTGCCAGCTTAACAAACCTTTCCAATCAATGAACCAGTCCAGTTGTCTTTTGTTATTGTACCTGCCTCAACCACTTCTTCTGGCAGCTCGTTCCACATACATACCACCCTTTGTGTGAAGAAGTTGCCCCTCAAGTTCTTCTTAAATCTCCCCCAGTCACTTTAAACCTATGCCCTCTTGATTCCCCAACCCTGGGAAAAGGACAGTGCCCATTCCCTCTAGCTATGCCCCTTGTGATCTTATACACCTTTACATATGAAGTGAAGTCAAGTCAAGTTTATTGTCATTTAACTATATACATGATTACTGTCAAACGAATACGTAACAGGGCAGTGTAGAGGTTCGTGTGACGCCGTTAGAGGACCAGGGACCTGGTTTTAGCTCTGCTGCTGTCTGTAAGGAGTTTGTACGTTCTCCCCGTGACCGCGTGGGTTTCCTCCGGGTTCTCCATTTCCTCCCACATTCCAAATCACATAGGTTAGCAGGTTAATTAAAGAGAGAGATAAAGATTAGCTTTATTTGTCACATTACATCGAAATATACAGTGAAATGTGTTGTTTGCATCAAGTCAAATCAAGCGTGGATTGTACTGGGGGCAGCCCGCTTGTGTTGCCACACTTCCGGCATCAACATAGCACGTCCACGATTCAGTAACTGTAACTCTAATGGTGCAATGCAGAGGCGCGGTATTAATAAGTGACCTCAAGGTCATCACTGAAAGGGAATGAGTAACCACTCAGAGTCCAAGTCATGATTTGTAGAGTCAAAGAGCACTACTGCACAGAAACAGGCCATTCAGCCCATCTACTCTGTGCCAATTTATTATTCTGCCTAATCCCATCACGCTGCACCTGGACCATAGCCCTCCATACCCCATGCCCTTCCCATCCACGCACCTATCCAAGCTTCTCTCAAATGCTAAGCTTGAACTTGCATCCGCTATTTCTGCTGGCAGCTCGTTCCACATTCACACCACCCTCTGAGTGAAGAAGTTCCCCCTCAGATTTCCCTTAAATATTTCACCTTTCACTCTTAACCCATGACCTCTAGTTCTAGTGGAAAAGCCTGCTTGTATTTACCCTAACTAAACCCCTCATATTTTATCAAATCTCCCCTCATCCTCCAACGCTCCAGAGAATAAAACTGGGTAGCAGGATGGAGATACGTCTCTACTCAAGGAGGTGTAAGGTGCTCCTTCCCTCCACTGGTTATGTGACCACTGACGCCAGGCAGACAATCTCTGAAGAGTATTGATAATGGCTGGGGTCACCCGTCTTGTAAAGACACTGCCCAGAAAAAGGCAATAGCAAACCACTTCAGTAGAAAAATTTGCCAAGAACAATCCTGATCGCCCACATCGTATGACACGGCACGTAATGATGGTGATGAACCTTTTCAATCTTTCCCTATCGCTGAGGTCCTCAAGGCCCAGCAACATCCTTGTAAATTTTCTCAGTGCTCTTTGATATCTTTCCTGTAACTCTTTCCACAATGGACAAAGCATTGCACAGATGAACAGTTGTGGGACAGTGACGTGTGTGAAGTAGCTACTGAAACTGCCATTATACCAGCTGTCAGTGCAGCAGATTAATGGAAAAAGAGGTTGTGTGTCACAGAGACCCACGGGATCTCCCCTTACACCGGGGGTTAAGATTGGCTAATTCACCTCTGTAGATCAAGGCTACAAGTGCTTGCAGGAAGCTGTGACGGAGCCAGATACTTAACCACAGGCCAATTACTGTTGGGCAGGAGTCAGAATGGGAAAGAGTTCCATTCCTTGATAAGAGAGAGTGGGAACCATGCTGCAATAGTAAGGAACAAAGACCAAATGTATACAGTGTAAAAAAAATTCTGACTCAGTCTTTTCAAGTATTAAGTAATTATAAACACAGCAGTGAGAATGAGCGTGTTTGTTGCTGTTCAGCTTCCAGCACCAGGAGCACGTTTTGTCTCTTGGCTTTCATTTTGGGTAATCAGAAAAGAATGCATAAAAACAAAACTGTTTCCCGAGTGCTGTTTGTTGGTGCCATGATTAATTTAATCTTCAAACAGTTCAGCAAATTACTTCCAATTGCTGGCGTCACTTTCATGTGGAAGCCCAGACTCGGCGAGTGCCTCTGTCCAGCAGTGAATGGGTCCACAGCAGCTCAGTGGGAACTGAAGCTGTTTCCAAACAGCCCAGAGTGCCTGCAATTGCTACATAAATGGATCATGGCTTCGTGGTGCACGTTTCCAGCAAACATCTCTTCTCTTTACTCCTCTTGCTTCCCTTTCACCCATTCTTGCTCTCTTGCAGTTGTCCTCTCCCTGCTTCCTGTTCACCCGATGCGCCCAGAAATTCTTACTGCTTTCGTAAACTGTTGGGAGACTGGATTTGGAAAGGGAAAATGGAGACAAAGCAAGAAGGAAAGGATATTAAAGGGTGATTAGATTACAATAATGTTAATGCAGGGAAGGGGAAGTCGTTGACTCCAATACGATTCAGTTTAATTCCATGTCCCACAATGTGAAGTACCGTGTTCTCAAGGTCAAGCAGAGTAGCTGCAGATTTAAACCATTTCTCCAAGCCCCCCTTGTCCGCTGCCTCGGCTTTGACTCAAATCTGAAACCATTTCACCTCCCTGCATCTGTGAAGCTCTAAAAGGCCATTTGACGTAAGGCATTTAACTGGTGGCAACTGTGAAATGTTACTGGAGGGACCTGTGGACAGTTTGTCTACTGAGTACAGAACTGGGCCCTACGGCCCACTGTGTTTGTGCCAAGGATCAGGTGCCCATCTTTTCCTGCATGTAATGATGTTTCAAGGGCAGCTGCTATCCAACCGCTATAAAGATTAAAATTAGTTTTATTTGTCACGTGTACTTTGAAAAATACAGTGCAATGTGGCATTTGCATCAATGGTCAAAACAGCCCAAGGATTGTTCTGGAGGCAGCCCTCAAGTGTCTCCATACTTCTGACACCAACATAGCATACGCACGACTTAATAAACTTTGGAATGTGGGAGGAAATCAGAGCACCCAGAGGAAACACACATAGTAATGGGAGAACTTTCAAACTCCTTACTGGCAATGGTGGGAATTGAACCCTTATCACTGACACTGTAAAGCTTTACGCTACCGTACCACTTATCACTTAAGGGTTCTTTCACCTTAAAGTCTCTAATGAATTCCAGTTCATTGCACAACACCCAATCCAGAATAGCTGATCCCCTAGTAGACTCAACCACAAGCTGCTCTAAAAAGCCATCTCGTAGACATTCTAGAAACTCCCTGTATTGGGATCCAGCACCAACCTGATTTTCCCAATCTACCTACATGTTAAAAACCCCTGTGATAATTGTAACATTGCCCTTTTGGCATGCGTTTTCTATCTCCTGTCGTAATTTGTAGACCACATCCTTACCACCGTTCCTTAGCTCTGTCCGCAACATATGGTTTTATTCAATTCCTTCTGAACTTATGCCACCTCTTTCAAATGATTTGATTTCATATTTTTACCAGCAGAGCAGCACCACGCCCTCTGCCTACTTGCCTGTCCCTTCAATACAAGGCATATCCTTGGATGTTAAACTCCCAGCTATAACCTTCTTTCAGCTATGATCCAGTGATGCCTACAACATCATACATGCCAATCTGTAACAGGGCAGCAAGTTCATTTACCTTATTCCGTACACTGCATGCCTGCAGATAACGGATGTCACAGCACTAGATTAAACTAGAACTGAACTGAACTGAATATGCCTGGACTCTTTCAATTTTGTGTTTTATATTATGTGGTTTTCACTCAATTTTATTGACGTTTGTGCAATTTGGTCTTTTTTTACACATTTGGTGGGAATTTTTTCTTTGAATGCGTTCCATGGTGTTTCTTTGTTTTGTGGCTGTCTGTGGAGAAGACGAATCTCAGGGTTGAATTCTACATACATACTGTACTTTGATCATGAACGTACTTTGAATCCTTGATCTGATTACACTGCACTTTCTCTGTGATTGTAACACTTTGTTATTGTTTTACCTTGTAACCTCTCAAAGTAGCAATGTGATCAAATGATCTGTATAGATGACAGGCACAGCAAAGTTTTTCACTGGACCTTGGTACATGTGACAATAATAAACCAATTTACCAGCTTAAGTCCTTGCCTAAATATTTCTTAAATGTTATAGAGTAGCTGCCTGCTGTTTGCCTCAGGCCAGAGAAGTCTCTGTGCAAAGTAGATGCAGATTTCAACAGCTTTGAAATGAGCATTAATTGACATGTAAAATTAATGGTTATCAGAGTCCAAATTAGATTTATTTTCATTGACATGTGACATGAAATTTGTTGTTTTGCAGCAGTATAGAGCAAAGACATAAAAATCTAAAAGTTACATAAAAAATAAATAATGTTTAAACATTCTGATAGATTGCTTCAAATAGATAGATCTCTAATGGGAGAGGGAGCAGAGAGAATATCTTTGATTATGTTCAAAGTTCAGAAGTGCAAAGTTCAAAATAAATTTATTGTCAATGTACAGTATATATACGTTACTATATACAAACCTGAGATTCATGTTCTTGTGGGCATACTCAAGGAGTCTATAGAATAATAACTATAACAGAATCAATAAAAGTCCACCCACTAGGGTATTCATCTAGAGTGCAGAAGACCACAAACTGTGCAAGTAGAACAAAAAGAAATAATATAAGCAATAAATATCGTGAACAAGAGCTGAAAAGTCCTGGAAAGTGAGTCCATTTGTTGTGGAAACATTTTGATGATGGGGCAAGTGACACTGAGTGAAGCTAAACCTGGTGCTGTGAGCCCTGAGGCTCCTGTACCTTCTTCCTGATGGCAGCAGCAAGAAGAGAGCATGTCTTGGGTGGTGGGAGTCTTCGACGATGGATGTTGCTTTCCTGTGACAACTCTCCGTATAGATTGTGCTCAATGGTGGAGAGGACTTTACCCATGGTGGACTGGGCTATGTCCACTACCTTCTGGGGACTTTCCGTTCAAGGGTATTGGTGTTTCCATACCAGGCCATGATGCAACCAGTCAGTACATTCTCCACCACACATCTATAGAAGTTTGTCAAAGTTTCAGATGTCATGCCGAATCTTTGCAAACTTCTTCAGAAGTAGAGGCACTGCCATGATTTCTTCATACATGTTGGGTGCAGGACAGATCCTATGAAATGATAAAACCGAGGAATTTAAAGTTGCTGACCCTCTCCATCTCTGTTACTCTGATGCTCATGAACCTCTGGTTTCCTGATCCTGAAGTCAATAATCCCATCCTTGGTCTTGCTGACATACAGTGAGAGGACATGGGTTAAGAGTGAAAGATGAAATCTTTAAGGGGAACATGAGGGGAGAACTTCTTTCAGAGGGTGGTGTGAGAGTGGAACAAGCTGCCAGTGAATGTGGTGGATACAGGTTTAATTTCAACCATTTAAGAGAAATCTAAATAAGGACCTGTGTGGGAGGGGTATGGTCTAGGTACAGATCAATGAAATTAGGTAGAGTAATAGCTTGGTACATATTAGATGGACCAAAGGGCCTGTTTCTGTCCTCTATGATCTGGACTCAAAGGGTCACTCATTCCTTTCCAATGCTGATCTTGACATCACTGGAACTTGAGATCGAACATTTAAGAAAAGTGCTCAACCACTCTTAAAGGCATCTACCCATCTCCCCCCTATGGTGGCCCGCCTTCCCTTTCTCCCATGTTCGGCTTTCCTATCAGATTCTTTCTTCTTCAGTTCTTCACCTCATGCACCTATCACCTCTCAGCTTCTTACTTCATCCCCCCTTCCCCACACACCTGGTCTCACCTATCACCTGCCACGTTGTACTCCTTCCCCTCGCACCACCTTCTTATTCTGGCTTCTGTCCCCTTCCTTTCCAGTCCCGATGAAGGCTCTTAGCCCAAAACATCGACTGTTTATTCTTTTCTGTTGATGCTGCCTGGCCTGCTGAGTCTCTCCGGCATTTTGTGTGTGTTGTTCAGGATCTCAGCATCTGCACAATGTCTTGTGTTTATGATAATGTCAGTGCAATTTGCTGATTGCAGTCAAAATACAAGTCCAAGTTCAGTTTATTGTCATTCAATTTACTGTTAGACATATATATTGTCAAACAAAACAACATTCCTGCAGATCAAGGTGCATAACACAGCACATATAACTCACATATATAACACATAAAGTAATATTACCATAATGATCACAAATCAATTAACAAATAATAAGGTGTATTTATGACGCAAGTTACAAAGTAAACAATATAACACTACTGGCTCTTCATACATGATGAGACCTGGCTGGTGGCAGGTCGTTCAGTAGTCTGTCTTCTGGTTCCCATCCCAACAGTTCTTGTTCTAGTGCTACCGGACCTCCTGCCTGATGGACGGACGAGAGAAATCATTGATCTATGGCCTTGCATACATAGCGCTCCTGATAAATATCTCTGATGGATGGAGCAGAGACCCTGATGATTCTCTCAGCTTTCTTTGCAGTCTTTTGTAGGGACAGTCCGTCACAGATAAAGCCCTCCCCACCATTCAGCACATCTACTTGGAGCGCTGGTGCAAGAAAGCAGCATCCATCATCAGGGACCCCCAGCACCCAGGTCATGCTCTCCTCTCACTGTTGCCATCAGGAAGAAGGTACAGGAGTCTCAGGACTCACACCACCAGGTTCAGGAACAGTTATTACCCCTCAACCATCAGGCTCCTGAACGAGAGGGGATAACTTCACTCAACTTCACTGGCCCCATCACTGAACTGTTCCCACAACCTATGGACTCACTTTCAAGGAATTTCCATCTCATGTTCTCTATTGCTTATCGATTTATTTTTTTTTTCTCTTTTGTATTAGCATTGTTTGTTGTCTTTTGCACGCTGGTTGTCCATCCTGTTGGGGACAGTCTGTTATTGATTCTGTTGTGTGTCTTGTATTTACTGTGAATGCCCACAAGAAAACGAATCTCGGGGTTGTATATGGTGACATATATGTACTTTGATAGTAAGTCTACTTTGAACTTTGAGCTCTGGTTCTAGTCTCACCCAACCTCAGAGGAAAAAGGCTACTTGCATTAACCCCTCATACCCCTCAGCACTTCACGGAATAGAAGCTGAATGGAATGCAGGAAATGCTGGTACGGTGAGAGATCCTCGTGTAGGAAAATTGTTAGTCTGGCTCGACTCCACTGAATGGCCTATTTCCTGCTCAATTATACTGTATGTTTTAAAATTCCAGTCAGAGCATACTTGGTGCTCTGCCAGTAGATGGGGAGCCGGCAGGCATCTGCAGACAGCTTTTGTTTCGAAGGTTTGCCTCGAAACGCCCTTGTTGCTTCTCCCCACTGTTTACATGCAGGCCATGTTGCAATAGGGGCTGAGCACAAAGTGAGAGCTCGCAGGCATCCTCGGCACCCTTGGCCTGCTTTGTTCAGGCTGCGGGTATTTTGCCTGCTGTAATCTAGTCTGTCGCCAGTCCGGGCATTGTTGTTAAGATCGCCTGCGCCGATTGCCAGTCATCAGGCTGCCAGCGACTGTGGTCGCTGTCTTATCTCCCTGTAGCGAGCCAAAAGATCCAGAGCAGAGGCCAGAGCCTCGTATCTTCAGGTGAGTCAGCACTGCACAAAAGCAAGAATGCAAATAAGCTGGCAACGGGATGGCGGTTTGTCAACAGACGCAGTGCTGACAGGAGGGAAGTGTATTTCAACCATACTGTGAGAGAAAGAGAAAACCAAATGCATTTATCTGCTCTCTCCTCTCCCAGTCATGTTGTGTGAATCACGGTGTAAAAGCCATTCGTTCCATTGCAATTTGTCACACAGCCCCTTCGCAGACTATTAATGTGAAGTTTTCAGGACCAGATCTAGGCAATTCCTCCGTCAAGTAATTTTATTCCTCTTTATTTTAGAATCATGGATCACTACAGTACAGAAGGAGGCTCTTTGGCCCATCTAGTCTGTGCCGAATTATTATTCTGTCTCATCCCATTGACCCGCACCTGGGCCATTGTCCTCCACACCCCTCCCATCCACATATTTATCCAAACTTCCCTTAAATGTTGTAATTGATCCTGCATGAACTACTTCTGCTGCAACATGCATGGGCTCAGGGACTTGGACTGTATTTTTTTTATGTGTGACTGTATTTTACTGCTATCTGATATGTGCTGTATGTGCCTTGTGCTGTGTGTGACTGTTGGTGCTGTGTTTTGTACCTTGGCCCCGGAGGGTCGCTGTTTTATTTGGCTGTATTCATGTATGGTTGAATGACAATCGAACTTGAACTTGGATTTCTGCTGGCAGCTCAGCCCACATTCTGAGTGGAGAAGTACCCCTTCAGCGTTTCACCTTTCACCCTTAACCTATGACCTTTAGTTCTAGTCTCACCCAAAATCAGCAGGAAAACCCTGCTTGTATTTACCTTATCTGTACCCCTCATCGTTTTGTCTGCTTTCTCAAATGCTTTTTCTGTGACCTCTATCTGTCTGGTTATTTGCTTGTTTATTGGTTTATTGATATATTTAATGATACAGCGTGGAGTCGGCCCTTCGAGCCATGCCGTCCCAGCAACCCCCAACAATCCCGATTAACCCTAACCTAATCAAGGGATAATTTACAATGACCTGGAAAGTCTATGGACCATGGGAGGAAATCGGAGCACCCAGGGAAATCCTACACATTCCACAGGGAAGACGTACAAAAACACCTTGCATACGGTGCCAGAATTAAACTCCAAACTCCGATGCCCCGAGCTGCAAAAGCATCGCGCTAACCACCTTATTCTCCCTAGTGTCATCAGGATTTTCAGAGGTCACAGGTAAAAGACATGGAACATGAACAGTAGAGTACAGGAAAAAGCCCTTCGGCCTACCTTCACCTTAATGCCAAGTTAAATTTCTTCGGCCGTAGGTGATCATTATTCCTCCATTCCCCGCATGTGTCTCACTGCCTCTTAAACACCTCTATTGTATCTGCTCCCACTACCATCTCTGGCAGCCCGTTCCAGACACCAACCGCTCTCTGAGTGAAAAAAATACCTTCCCACACATCTCCTTTAAATTGTCCCCCTCTCACCCCGGTTTCCTCCCACAGTCCAAAGATATAACAGTTTCTTTTTTTAGCATGTCGCACCAGACAGTCAGCCATTTTTGTCTGTTGTGTGGTGTCAGGATTGGTCTCCTTTCGGATTAACCGGGTCATGATATGAACGTTCCTGACTCGACCCTTTTTTTTGCAAGGCCGAGTGGCTAGCTCGACGCCCAACCCAGCACGGATGGAAAGCGTGCTCGGGGGGGGGGGAGGGTGGCCCGACTTGGATTCGAACTCGGGACCCTTCGCTCTGGGGTCTGGCGCTGATGCCATTGCGCCACCAGCCGGTCATATACCAGTTGAGAGGTTAATAGGTCATTGTAAATTGTCGCGTGATGAGGTTAGGGTTAAATCGGGGGCTTGCTGGGCGGCACGGCTTGAAGAGCTGGAACAGCCTATTCCACACTGTTACTCAGTCAATCAATAAATAAAGCAAACAAGCTGTGCCCTCATATTTGACATTTCTGCTCTGAGACCAGGATGCTGACTGTCTACCCTTGTCATCGCTGATAATGACATAAAATAAAATATCTAAACTAACTGGGCCCAGGACACACGCACTCTTATGACTCAAACATTCTTTTTATTTTACTTGTGCACAAGGAGAGCATCATGGCCCCTGTCACCCACACTGTCCTTAAACTGCTATTTTTTACGCAGAGTCCTCAGCATCCTTAAGTGGGAGGGTGAACATCCAGAGGTCGTGGTCCATGTAGGTACCAATGACATGGGTAGGACGAGTGACGGGGTTCTGCAGGGGGAGCTCAGGGAGTTAGGTGCTAAATTAAAGGACAGGACCTCAAGGATTGCGATCTCAGGATTGCTACCCATGCCACGTGCTAGTGAGGCCAGAACTAGGAAGATTATGCAGTTTAACACGGGGCTAAAGGGTTAGCATCGGATTTTTGGATCGTTGGGCTCTCTTCCAGGGAAAGTAGGACATACAGAAGAGGGGGTTTTCACCTGAACTGGAAGGTTTGACCACCTTGATGGGGCTATGTTACAGACCCCCCCCCCAACAATCAGAGGAACAAATTTGTAGCAAAATCGCAGACTGCTGCAAGAAACTTTAAGCTGTTATCGAAGCTGATTTTAACTTCCACATATTTACTGGTGTTTCCATACTGTAAAAGGACTAGATGAGATAGAGTTTGTTAAGTGTGTTCAGGAAAGTTTCTTTAATCAGTACGTTGAAGTCCCAATAAGAGAGTGTGTGATACTTGATCCGCTATTAGAGAATGAGACAGGGCAGGTGACAGAAGTTTGTGAAAACCATAAGACCATAGGACAAAGGAGCAGAAGTCAGCCATTCGGCCCATCGAGTCTGCTCCACCATTTTATCATGAGTTGATCCATTCTCCCATTTAGTCCCACTCTCCTGCCTTCTCACCATAACCTTTGATGCCCTGGCTACTCAGATACCTACCAATCTCTGCCTTAAATACACCCAATAACTTGGCCTCCACTGCCGCCCATGGCAACAAATTCCATAGATTCACCACCCTCTGGCTAAAAGTGTAGCGAAACACTTTGCATCCAGTGAGCATGATGCTGTTAGTTTCAAAGTAATTATGGAAAAAGATAAGTCTGGTCCGCAGGTTGAAATTCTAAATTGGAGAAAGGCTGATTTTGATGGTAACAAAAAGGATCTGGCAAGTGTAAATTGGGAAAAGCTGTTTTCTGGCAAAGGTGTACTTGGAAAGTTGGAGGCCTTCAAAAATGAAAATTTGAGAGTACAAAGCTTGTATGTTCTGTCAGAATAAAAGGTAAAGATAACAGGTTTAGGGACGTTGGCTTTCAGGAGATATGGGTGAAGGAGGGTAGGGCTTGGAGGAACTGAACACAGGAAATTGGGACTAGCCGAGTGGACATCATGGACAGTTTGGGCCAACGGGCTGTATGCATGCTGACTTGCTCCATGATTCTATAACCTGCCCAAACGTCCTTTGAATATTGTAATTATGTCCACCTCTACCGCTTTCACTGGCAGCTCCTTCCATTTACCCATCACCCTCTGTGTGGAAAAAAATTGAAAAAATGCCCCCAAACTGAAGCTAAATTAAAATCTCAAAATGAAAGCCCTTTCAATCAAAGTTCAAGGTAAATTTTATTATCAGAGTACATATATGTCACCACATACAACCCTGAGATTCACTTTTCTGCTGGTGTACTCAGCAAATCTATAGAATAGTAACTATAACAGGATCAATGAAAGATCAACCAGAGTGCAGAAGACAATGAACTGTGCAATCAGAATATATATTATAAATAAGTGAAGTCTACATTCAGTCCCTTGGTCTTGCTGACATTGAGTGAGAGGTTGCTGTTATGACACCACTCAGCCTGATTTTCAACCACATCAAGTAGGCGCGTCCATTTTATCAATTATTGTGACTCAGGCCAATCTCTACAGATGTAGGAATAAATTATTCCCCTCTGCCATCAGATTTCTGAATGGACATTGTTCCATGAACACTACCTCAGTACTTTTGTTCTCTCTCTTTGCACTACTTGTTTAATTTCAGTTTATGTATATTAAATTAGATAAGTAGTGCAAAAAGAGAGTACATATATATACTGTATATAGTATATATGCATAGTGTAAATTCAGGTTTTTATTATTGTGTATTGCAGTGTACTGCTGCTACAAAACAACAGATTTCACAACATATTAAACCTGATTCTCGTTCTGATGTACCGTGGACAGCATTCTAACTGGTTGCATGACCGTCTGGTGCAGAGGGGGGGGGTCACTGCACGGGATCGGGGAAAGCTGCAGAAACTTGCAGACTAAGCCAGCTCCATCGTGTGCACTCACCGCCCTGGCACCCAGCAGACCCTCAAATGGTGATGCCTGGAGAAAGTATCACCCCTCTCTAATTACCCCCATCACTCAGGGCATGCCCTCTTCTCATCGTTACCATCAGGGAGGACATAGAGCAGCTGAAGACACATACTCAACGATTCAGGAACAGCTTCTTCCCCTCTGCCATCCGATTTCTGACTGGACAATTAACCCATGAACACCACCTCCCTAATTTTTCCCTCTCTTTTTGCACTACCTATTGAATTAAATTATATATATATATTTCTTACTGCAATCTAGTGTGTTTTTATTACGTATTGCACTGTACTGCTGACACAAAACAAATTTCACGACATATGCCAGTGATATTAAACCTGATTCTAATTCTCAATTACTGTCCAGAGAATACCTTCAGTATCTAATTTTAGGCCCATAAATTCTGAAGCAACATGTTCAATAAACTACTTGTGATTATGAGGTAGTAAATTGCCGAGGATCCCTTGAGAAACCGAGTTCATGTTACTTCAGTGGAGTCAGCTGTCTCTCTTACTGGCAATTAACCTTTAATCCTGAAAGGGTTAAGTCAGGCTAATGTTCAGGAGTTTTAAATATAGATCCTGTCATCTATTACTGATGCTGGAAATTAGTACAATAGATTTTTTTATTAAAATAGATGTATTCATAATAAGACCATAGGACATTGGATCAGAATTAGGCCATTCAGCCCATCAAGTTTACTCTACTATTTACTCATGGCTGATTTTAAAAAGATTAAGAAATATTTACAAGAATAAACAGTGCAATGCCTTTTTTTTTATTTAGAACAGGCCCTTCCAGTCCAGAGAGCTGCACCACTTATTTAACACTAGCCTAATCATGGGACAATTTACATAGACCAATTAACCTGCTAACTGGTATGTTTTTGGGCTGAGAGAGAAAACAGGAGCACCCGGAGGAAACCCACGCAGTTTTGGAGAGAAAGTGCAAACTTCTTACAGGCCGCACCAGAACTGAGCTCCAAACTCTAGAACTGCTCCAGCTATAATAGATTTGTGCTACCTGCTGCCTGCTACGCTATCGTGGCACCTAATTTCATTCTTACGTTCATAGTCAATGCTTTCAGTACTGTTCTATTATATTCCTACACCCCCAATAACACTGCTGCCACGCATCTTGCCCCCTGGGGTGGGACACTACAATAATAACTTAGTGACTATCTCACCCAACCCGGCCCCTCCCTCTCCAGTCGCAGAAGATCCCTACACTGTGGTCCTTCCCCACTGAGCTTTAATACATCCCTCAGCATGTACTCCAGCAGCCTGGAGCGTGCCAGCCAGCCGCATTCCTCCACGGACATCTCGATATGCTGGCAGACTCCATATTCTGTACTGTTAGTGCCCGTTCCTTGTTTAACATGATCAAGGGAATATTTTGGCCTTTCACAATTCCCCTTCAAGCGAAAGGGAGCATGTTTTGCATAACCGGAGAAATCCTCAGAAGTAGGTAGATGTGGTTGTGAGATTAGGTGGAGCTCTGTCTGCCACCTTTTGCACTTGCCAAGCAGTCCGTGATGAGCTTGCTTTAATCTGCAGACCTCCAGGCACCAGGGTCTTGTGGATGGAATCCCTTCACGATTGGTCAGATCCATGGTGGCGGCCTGCCCTAGCAATCTGTTTTCAGTCATGGGAGCAGAACTAGTTATCTGATCTGGTGTTTCAAGATAAGGTATGACTGTACATATTCAGAATACCTGCAAGGGCCTCATCTGCCTGCATACTTGCCCTCTGTTGCAGAGCAGTACAGCAGAGAAACAGGACCTTCACCTCATATATTCAGTGTTGGACTGCTATTCTGCTTCTTCCAATCAGCCTGCACTGGACCATAGCCCTCCATACCCCAAACTTATCCAAGCTTCTCTTAAATGTGGAAATTGACCTCGCATCCACTACTTTCACTGGCAGCTCGTTCCACACTCTCACCATCCTCTGAGTGAAGAGGTTCCTCCTCAGGCTCACCTTTCACCCTTAACCTATGATCTCTCATTCTAGTCTCACCCAACCTCAGTGGAAAATGCCAGTTTGCATTCACAGTGTATTTTATATATTTACTTCTTTGTTTTATACAATTTATTCCATCTACAGACTCACTTTCAAGGATTCTTTTCAACTCGTGGTCTCAGTATTATTTTTATTTGCAGAACTTGTCTTCGTTTGCACCTTGGCTGTTTGTTTATGTATAGTTTCATAAACTCTATTGTATTTATTTTTCTGTAAATGTCTGCAAGAAAATTAATCTCAAGATCGCATATGGTAACATATAAGTACTTTAAATAGTACTATAAATAGATTTTACTTTGACATTGACTTTTTCAGAATCAGAATCAGGTTATCACTGATATAAGTCATGAAATTTGCGGCAGCAGTATTAAAGTGCATTTATTATCAAAGTATGTATGCAGTGTACAACCATGAGGTTCGTCTTCCCACAGACAGTCACAAAACAAAGGAACACCATGGAACCTGTTCAAAGCAAAAACAGCACCCCCTCCCCATGCACAAAAAGCAAATCACGGAAACGGCAACAAGAACATCAATCCCCATGTATAACGCAATACATAAAAAACCTATAGATCACTATAAGAAATAGACTTATATTTCCTATTGTCATTTAATTTGTATATAAATGAACTGCTGAACGGATCCTGACCCGGATCTGGGCCGTACCCTCCAAATATCCGGACCTGCATCTCGTTTTTTTTTGCACTTTCCATTTTTCTATTTTTCTATTTATGATTTATAATTTAAATTTTTAATATTTACTATCGATTTGTAATTCAGGGAGTGTGAAGCGCAGAATCAAATATCGCTGTGATGATTAAAGCAACACACATAAAAGTTGCTGGTGAACGCAGCAGGCCAGGCAGCATCTCTAGGAAGAGGTGCAGTCGACGTTTCCTGACGAAGGGTCTCGGCCTGAAACGTCGACTGTACCTCTTCCTAGAGATGCTGCCTGGCCTGCTGCGTTCACCAGCAACTTTGATGTGTGTTGCTTGAATTTCCAACATCTGCAGAATTCCTGTTGTTCGCTGTGATGATTGTACGTTCTACTACCAATTGTTTGGTGACAATAAGGTATAAAGTATTATCATTTAATTTGTATATGTACACATATATACATGAAATTAAATTGAATAACTAGTGCCAAAAGAAAGTAAAAGTAGTGAGGTAGTGTTCATGGGTTCAATGTCCATTCAGAAATCTGATGGCAGAAAGGAAGAAGCTGTTTCGAAAATGTTGAGTGTGTGTCTTCAGGCTCCTGTACCTCCTCCGCGATGGAAGCAATGAGAAGAGGGCATGCCCTGGATGATAGGTGAGGTGGGGGGGGGGGGTTCCTTATTGATGGATTCTACCTTTTGAAAATGTTTTCGATGCTGGAGAGGATAGTGCCCATGATGGAGCTGGGTGAGTTGCAGCCCTCTGCAGCTTTTAACGACCCTGTGCAGTGTCCCCTCCATACCAGGTGCTGGTGCAGTCAGTTAGAATGCTCTGCACAGTACTTCTTAGAAATTTGCTAGTCTTTGGTGACATTACAAAGCTCTGTTTAATTATACCACATAATTTTGAGTCCCTTTATCAAATCTCCCAATTTTCCGACATTCCAGGAAATAAAGTTCTAACCTTTTCAACCTATTCAACTCCTGTGTCTGAGTTCCTCCCTGTGGTGATGGCGTGCCTTGTGCCACCTTTTCCCCAGGCTCTGCCAGTGATTGAAACGATGCCAAAGATACCACAGTTTCTGTCGTGGAATACGCAGAAATACACGAGAAGTGCTTGAACGGGGGTTTTGTTAACTCTTTCACAGCTTATTTTAGCTTTGGAAAACAGAGAATGTTTTAATGAGAAGATTCATATTCAGATTCTGATACTTCATCTCCTGACAAAAGTTTCTAAGATTATAGATAGATAGATAGATAGATAGATAGATACTTTGTTGATCCCAAAGGAAATTACAGTGTCACAGTAGCATTACAAGTGCACAGATAAAAATATTAGAAGAGAAGTAGAAAGAATAAAAACTAAATTACTACAAACAGTCTAACAGGAGGGGGTTATCACTTCCCCGGCTGTAGGTTGACTCATTATAGGGCCTAATGGCCAAGGGTAAGAATGACCTCACATGGCGCTCTTTGGAGCAGTGCAGTTGCCTTCGTCTATTACTAAAAGTTCTCCTCTGTTCAGCCAAGGCGGCATGCAGAGGGTGAGAAACATTGTCCAGAATTGCCAGGATTTTCTGTAGGGTCCTTTGTTCTACCACAGCCTCCAGTGTCTCCAGTTTGACTCCTATAACAAAGCCAGCCTTTCTAATCAGTTTATTGAGCCTGTTGGCATCACCGGTGTTGATGGCATTGCCCCAGCACACCAAACACAGAAGATTGTACTGGCAACAACAGACTGGTAGAATAATTGGAGGAGTGGCCTGCATACTCCAAAGGACCTCAGTCTCTCAGGAAGTAGAGGCGACTCTGGCCCTTGCTGTGCACAACCTCTGTGTTGGTGCTCCACTGAAGTCAGTCGTCTAGGTGCACCCCCAGGTACTTGTAGGTCCTCACCACAACCATGTCCTCGCCGTCTACAGTAACAGGGAGCAGTGCAAGCTTAAAGTCTATCAACACCTCCTTTGTCTTATTAATGTTGAGCTGCAGATGATTCAGCTTGCATCATTTGACGAAGTCCTTCACCAGGGCCCTGTATTCATTCTCCTGTCCTCCTTTATACACCCAGCTATTGCTGAGTCATTAGAGAATTTTTGCAGATGACATGACTCAGTGTTGTGAAAGATATGAGAAGCATAGACAGTATGGACAGTCAATACTTTTTCCCAGGGTCAAAATATCTAATACTTGAGGAAATGCTTTCAAGGTCAGAGGGGATAAGTTCAAAAGAGATGTGCAGAGCAAGTTTATTCTTACACTGAGAATGGTGAATGCCTGGAATGTACTGCCAGTGGTGGTGATGGTGGCAAACACGATAGAGGTGTTTAAAAGGCTCTTAAGTTGACGCGGCTTAAATGAGTCAGCTCCGGCAGACTGAGCGGATGAGATCCAATGGCCAGGAAGGTGGTACTGCAACACTTCGCGGAAAGCGAAGGGCATGACGTGTCACAGAAAAAATCATGGTCATCCACTGCAACCAAGGAAGACCCCTGTTTGTGACGCTTGTTCGTACCACTGGACTTGGACTTCTGAGGTCAAGAGAGTGGAACTGCCCCAGTTCAAATGACTTTTCCATTTTAAAAACCCTCCCGCACAGATTTCCTGTCATCGTCGGACGTGACAGACAACCACCAATTGGGCAGAGAATGGAGAGATAGGGACATTGTGTGAGCAGAAGGGATTAGTTTGGTGAAGCATTTAGTTACTAGATTAACTAATTCAGCACAACCTCATGGACTGAAGGGCCTGTTCCTGTGCTGTACTGTTCTGCGTTCTAGATTAGGTCATTGTCCTAGACATCAGAGTACCATGCAAATCCTTGCTCAGCTGAAGGAGACAGAGAACTTAGTAACACGGTACCTACACAACAACCATTCCCTCAATGTCATAAAAGACTTAGTGATTATCTTCAGGGGTGGTGGGGAGGTCAGTGCACATCATTGTTCCCTCTATGTGACCGCACAGTAACTGAAATGCTTTCACGCACATAGCCTTTGTTGCCATGCAGCTAGAATTGGACGCAGCTAGAAAAAGTTTACAAAATGTGGAAGATTTTCTTTGTTGTACTGTATTTCATTACTCCCTTCAATTAATAAATATAATCAAAAGAATGTGATTTTTCAAGTTTTCATTCTAAATATTCATAGTATGCATATTACAATTAAAACTATTTAAAGTGTGGTGCAGTGTTCAGGCCGTGTAGAAATTTCCTGCTCAGAGCAATGGTTGGTCTGCACAACTGTAGACCTGATGCAGGTTAACAGGATTAATGTAGGGAGGTATGTATTTTTGGCCAACCTGTTCATGAGGACCTGTTTCTACCACTTTCTGGCATAATGATGTGTGTTCTCTCCCCACAGATGGGCTAAGCCCAGAAACCAAGCAGCAGCTCGCACTGACCAGCAAGAAGAAAGCCAAGGGTGCAAAGGGCGACTCAGTGAAGACAGAGGAAGAGAAAAGTGATGCACAGCCCATAACCATCACCTTAGCCTTTAAGAGATACTTATTCGACCCACAGAAAAAGATGATTCAGTCTTAAAAGTGTTTATTTTCGAAGGAGAGGATTATTGAAAGGTGGGATTGGATTTAAAACCTCCTTTAAAGTTTCCTTGCCTTAAAGTTCGATTCTGGGGTGTGTTTAACCATTTTTGAAGGAATAAAATTGAAATTAATCCCTTTTGATTGCTGAAAGATCTGTTTTAAAAAAAACACTATTATTTTTTCTGATGGGTTGGTTTTCACTTCCAGCTGGCTACGCAGTTCATAGACACTGTCCACTGGCTGTTCTGACTGGTGATCAAATGTACCACATCAGCTACACCAGCACAGGCAAGGTCTGACAAGCTCCAAACACCACTGCTTGGGGAGGGCTTGCAAAATGTAAATGGGTCATATCTATACGCTGCAGGGACTGTGGACTGGTACGGTAATGTAGTGGTTAAAATAATGGTATTACAATGCCAGTGTTCAGAGTTCAATTCCCGCCGCTCTCTGTAAGGAGTTTGTACATTCTGCCCATGACCTGGAGGTTTCCTCCAAGTGCTCTGCTTTCCTCCCACATTCTAAAGACGTACAGGTTAGTGGCTTAATTGGTCACAGGGTGTAATTGGGCCAGTCGGGTTGTTTAGAGCCTGTTACAGTGCTAATACTAATAATATAAAGCATAAATTGTCCAACAAGTCTCCAGTGAGAGTGGAACAGGAGTTAACACCAGCAAAAGAAGAAAGTTAAGGCAAGTGGTTAAGCCAGGGGGAAAGGGGAGAGGGGTAGGGCGAAAGCCAGAAAACATTAAATGCAAATGGGTTGGGAGGGTTGTTCACAGGGTGAGAACTGAAACAAGATTCAAATTCAGTTTTATTTATCAGATGTACATCGAAACTTGCAATGAAATGTGTCATTTGTGTTCGCAACCAACACACCCACATTCCGGCACCACCACAGCATGCCCACAACCCTCAGCAGAACAATGCAGAACACAACAAAAGAGAATATACCAAACCAGAGAGCAACAACAGCAAAGTAAGCCCTGTTCCTCCATCCCACCTACCCACCCGTGCACACACACAGTCCCCTAACCCCCAGGCAGGCCACCTTAGCCTCCAGCCTCCAGCGGTCTTGCCAGTTTGCAGACATTTGGGGTCTGACTTCCCGAGCGAACTCACAAAGGTTGGGACAGAAGAAGCGTTACCCACAGCTGGATCAGAAATTGCTGAACTCAATAACAAGTTCAGAAGGCTGACTGAGAGATGAGCTGCTGCTCCCCTGAGCTGGGTTTCATTATAAAAGTGTACAAGTGAGGTCGATGGAAATCCTGTCCGAAGATCGCAGTCACTTGCAAACCTCCCCAACTCTCCCCTACTCCTTCTTCTTCTTGGGCCCTTAGCTCCTAGTGAAGCTTTGGCTATCGATTTTTTCCATCAACATTTCTGCAAACCATTGCATCCACTGTACAGGGTACTGGCCTATACAGCTTCACCAGAGCCCTGTTGGCCAGCCTTACCCGTTTCCACCTCTCACAATGGGGACGTAGGGTTGGATTATTGAGAGGTTCCCGCCTACTGACCCTAGGGAAAAGACAGATAGACGATAGAGGGTGGAGACCATCAGACGTTTTCATTTACTGCTTGAAGTTCAGATCCTCAGCTTATTTACCCTCTTTATACCCTTATAATTGTATATCTCTGTCAACTGCTCCTTCACTCTCCTGCACTCTGGAGAATAAAGCCTCAACCTATTCAACCTTTATTGTGGAGCAAGACGACTACAGAAGGGTTTGAAAATGAGGAATTTAAATTCAGTGCCTTGACTGATCTAACTATTGATCTATTCTATAAAGTTCGGCTAATATATCTTGGGAAACAGGCTATTTGGCGCACAAATACTTCCTGGCCGTCCTCCAATTACTTACACTTATTGACTCCTATTTTCTTCTCCCCACGTTCCCATCACCAATATTCCCTCTATGGTATGAATACACACATATTTTGCTACTAGCTCACAAAGGAATTTAAACTGCGCACAAACGATTGTCACCCTCTACCTTGTTGGCATGTTAAGTATATTTCACAATCGTACATAATTTCCTTTTCCAGTTTCTGATACAGACAGTGTTGACAACATGGAGTTTGCAATGATTTGTCTGCAGATTTTAGAACTGGCTTAATTATATTCTTTTTATTGAAGAAATTATCCAGTGAGCACACGTTGTTGTCACTGGGCAAAAAATTGCACAGCGCAAGATTTTTGCGCATACTGGTCATTACAACTTAGAGGGAACATTGTGCATGACCTGTCACCAAATTCTACAACAGTGTAGGGGCAATTTACCTGCAGACCCGCACATCTTTGGGAGGTGGAAGTAAACTGGAGCGCCTGGGGAAAACCAGAAAGAGCGTGCAAACTTCAAACACGGCAGGTCGGGATCGAACCTGGGTGTCTGGAGCAGTGAGGTAGTGGCGCTACCCATTGCACATACACAAAGGAGGCATGATCACAACAGAAAGGTGAGGTGTTAGGAGCAGTGACTAGCAGCTTGGTCATGGTGTTACGGATGATGAGGCTTTGTGAGGCAATTTAAGAGTTTACAAATGTGTAGCCAAATAGATATGAAAAATTAGGGATGGACAGGTTAGCAAAACAGAAATCTACTTTTATGTTCAATCTAACCCTTCCCTCCCACTGTCCTCCATTTTTCTATCATCCATGTACCTTAGAATCTCTTAAATGTCCCTACCTCTAAATGTATCTTAAAATTCTCCTCAATATATTAGCCTTTTACCGTCACCCCTGGCAAGGCAATCAACACACCCACTACCCTGCAAAAAACCTATCTCTGACAGCCTTCTTCTACCTTTCTCCAATCATCATATTAGACATTTCCACCCAAGAAATTCATTCCTTGTCCACTCTATGTATGCCTCTTATCTGATACTCCTCTATCAAGTCACCCCTCACTTTCCTTCACTCCAAAGAGAAAAGCCCTAGTTCGCTCAAGCTATCCTCACAGGATATCCACACTAAACCAGTCAGCATCCTGGTAAACCTCATCTTCACCCCCTCTAAAGCCTCCACACCCTTCCTATAGTGAGGCGACCAGAACTGAACACAATGCCCAAAGTGTGATCCAGAGTCGTAGAACATTACAGCACAGAATCAGGCTCTGGAGTGTCCATCTAACCAGGGTCTTACAGAGCTGCAGCATTACCTGGCAGCTCTTGAATTCAATCTCCCGACTAATAAAGGCCAACACACCACATGCCTTTTTAACCACACTGTCAACTTGTGCGGCAACTTTGAGGGATCCGTGGATGTGAACCCAAAGATTGCTCTGTTCCTCCACACTTTCAGGCATTCTTGCTCTGCCTGAGATTGGAGCCATTTCCAACCCTGCAGGTGCACTGTGCATTGATTCAGCACCAGAGACATAACTACTGAAAGGTTAATTGCTCTTGTCTAGGAGCTTGAATGTGTGGTGGCAATACACTTTGGTTGAGTATAGTTTGCATTTACACCGTCACTGAAGATTCTGTCTGCTGTGTACGTTATCCTGTGTAAACTGATCATTGTTAATCCTAAACACAAAAGATTCTGCAGATGCTGGAAATCTGGAGTAACACACACTATATGCTGGACTTAGCAGCCCAGGCAGCATCTACGGAGAGGAATAAATAGTCGACGTTCAGACCAAGACCCTTCGTCAGGACTATTTGTTAATCCTAGATAAAGAATCATAGGAAAGTACAGCATACAAACAGGGCCTTTGGCCCATCTAGTCCATGCTGCACTACTTAAACTGTCTAGTCCCATCGACCTGCACCCAGACCATAGCCCTCCAGACGCCTACTCTCCACGTACCTATCCAGTTTTCTCTCCAACATTGAAATCGAACTCACATGCACCACTTGTGCTGGCATCTTGGCCCACACTCTCACTACCCTCTGAGTGGAGAAGTTCCCTTCATGTTACCCTTAAACTTCTCACCTTTCACCCTTAATCCCTGACCTCTGGTTGTGGTCCCACTCAACCTCAGTGGAGAAAGCCTGCTTACTTTTACCCCTCATAGTTCTGTATACCAAAAATCTCCTCTCAATCTTCTACTTTCCAAGGATAAAGTGCTAACCTATTTAATCTTTCCTTATAACTCAGGTCCTCCAGTCCTGGCAACATGCTTGTAAATTTTCTCCACAATCTTTCAACCTTATTTACATGTTTCCTATAGGTAGGTGACCAAAACTACACACAATACTCCAAATTAGTCCTCACTAACGATTTATCCAACCTCAGTACAGCATCCCATTTTCTGTACTCAATACGTTGACTTATAAATGCCGATATGCCAAAAACTTTCTTTAAGACCCCGTCTACCTGTGACGCCACTTTCTAATAATTATGGACCTGGATTAACAGATCCCTTTATCCTACCACACTTCTCAGTGCCCAACCACTCACTGTGTAAGATCTACTCTGGTTAAACTGCACTTATCTGTATTAACTTCCATCTGCCATTTTTCCAGCTGGTCCAGATCCTGCTGCAACCTCTCATACTCTTTGTTGCTGTCCACTATACCCCCAGACTTGGTGTCATCCGCAAATTTGCTGCTCCAGTTAATCACATTATCATCCAGGTCGTTGATAGAAACATCGAAACGTAGAAAACCTACAGCACAATACAGACCCTTTGGCCCATAATGCTGTGCCAAACATTTACTTACTTTAGAAATTAACTCGGGTTACCCATAGCCTTCTATTTCTCTAAGCTCCATGTACCTATCCAGAAGTCTCTTAAAAGGCCCTATCGTATCCGCCTCCACCACCATCGCTGGCAGCCCATTCCACACACTCACCACTCTCTGCGTAAAAAACTTACCCTTGACATCTCCTCTGTACCTACTTCCAAGCACCTTAAAACTGTGCCCTCTCGTGCTAGTCACTTCAGCCCTGGGAAAAAGCCTTTGACTATCCACACGATCAATGCCTCTCATCATCTTGTACACCTCTATCAGGTCACCTCTCATCCTCTGTCACTCCAAGGAGAAAAGGCCAAGTTCACTCAACCTATTCTCATAAGGCACGCTCCCCAATCCAGGCAACATCCTTGTAAATCTCCTCTGTACCCTTTCTATGGTTTCCACATCCTTCCTGTAGTGAGGTGACCAGAACTGAGCACAATACTCCAAGTGGGGTCTGACCAGGGTCCTATATAGCTGTAACATTACCTCTCGGCTCTTAAACTCAATCCTACGATTGATGAAGGCTTTCTTAACCACAGAGACAACCTGCGCAGCAGCTTTGAGTGTCCTATGGACTTGAACCTCAAGATCTTTTCGATCCTCCACACTGCCAAGAGTCTTACCATTAATGCTATATTCTGCCATCATATTTGACATACCAAAATGAACCACCTCACACTTATGGTTGAACTCCATCTGCCACTTCTCAGCCCAGTTTTGCATCCTATCGATGTCCTGCTGTAACCTTTGACAGCCCTCCACACTATCCACAACACCCCCAACATTTGTGTCATCAGCAAATTTATTAACCCATCCCTCCACTTCCTCATCCAGGTCATTTATAAAAATCACGAAGAGAAGGAGTACCAAAACAGATCCCTGAGGCACACCACCCGGTCACCGACCTCCATGCAAAATATGACCCATCTACAACCACTCTTTGCCTTCTGTGGGCAAGCCAGTTCTGGATCGTCAAAGCAACATCCCCTTGGATCCCATGCCTCCTTACTTTCTAAATAAGCCTTGCATGGGGTACCTTATCAAATGCCTTGCTGAAATCCATATACACTACATCTACTGCTCTACCATCATCAATATGTTTAGTCACATCCTCAAAAAATTCAATCAGGCTCTTAAGGCATGACCTACCTTTGACAAATCCATGCTGACTATTCCTTATCATATTATACGTCTCCAAATGTTCATAAATCCTGCCTCTCAGGATCTTCTCCATCAACTTACCAACCACTGAAGTAAAACTCACTGGTCTATAATTTCCTGGGCTATCTCTGCCCACTTTCTTGAACAAGGGAACAACATCCGCACACCTCCAATCCTCCGGAACCTCTCCCATCCCCATTAATGATTCAAAGATCATTGCCAGGGCTCAGCAATCTTCTCCCTTACCTCCCACAGTAGCCTGGGGTATATTTCGTCCAGTCCCAGTGACTTATCCAACTTGATGCTTCCCAAAAGCTCCAGCATATCCCTACAATCGCCAAGGTCCCTTTCCGTAGTGAATAGTGAAGCAAAGTATTCATTAAGTACCTCTGCTACCTCCTCCGGTTCTATACACACTTTTTCACTGTCACACTTGATTCGTCCTATTCTCTCACATCCTAACCTCTTGCTTTTCACATACTTGTAAAATGCCTTGGGGTTTTCCTTAATCCTACTCGCCAAGGCCTTCTCATGGCCCCTTCTGGCTCTCCTAATTTCATTCTTAAACTTCTTCCTGCTAGCCTTATGATTTTCTAGATCTCTATCATTACCTAGTTTTTTGAACCTTTCATAAGCTTTTCTTTTCTCTTAACTAAATGTTCAACTGCCTTTGTACAACTAAGTTCCTGTATCCTACCATCCTTTCCCTGTCTCATTGGAATGTACCTGTGCAGAACGCCATGCAAATATCCCCTGAACATTTGCCACATTTCTGCTGTACATTTCCCTGAGAACATCTGTTCCCAATTTATGCTTCCAAGTTCCTGCCTGATAGCCTCATATTTCACCTTACTCCAATTAAATGCTTTCCTAACTTGTCTGTTGCTATCCCTCTCCAATGCTATGGTAAAGGAGATAGAATTATGATCACTATCTCCAAAATGCTCTCCCACTGAGAGACCTGACACCTGACCAGGTTCACTTCCCAATACCAGATCAAGTACAGCCTCTCCTCTTGTAGGCTTATCTACATACTGTGTCAGTAAACCTTTCTGAACACTCCTAACAAACTCTATCCCATCTAAACCCCTCGCTCTAGAGGGATGCCAATCAATATTGGGGAAATTAAAATCCCCCATCACAACAACCCTGTTATTACTGCACCTTTCCAGAATCTGTCTCCCTATCTGCTCCTCAATGTCCCTGTTACTATTGAGTGGTCTATAAAAAACACCCAGTAGAGTTATTGACCCCTTCCTATTTCTAACTTCCACCCACAGAGGCTCCATTGACAATCTGTCCATGATTTCCTCATTTTCTGCAGCCGTGACACTGTCTCTGATCAGCAGTGCCACTCCCCACCTCTTTTGCCTCCCTCCCTGTCCTTCCTGAAACATCTAAAACCTGGCACTAAAAGTAGCCACTCCTGCCCCTGAGCCATCCAAGTCTCTGTAATGGCCACAACGTCATAGCTCCAAGTACTGATCCACGCTCTAAACTCATCCACTTTGTTCATAATACTCCTTGCATTAAAATAGACACATCTCAGACCATCAATGTGAGCGAATCCCTTCTCTATCACCTGCCTATCCTCCCTCCCTCTCACACTGCCTACAAGCTTTCTCTATTTGTGAGCCAACAGCCCCTTCCTCCGTCTCTTCAGTTTGGTTCCCACCCCCCAGCAATTCTCGCTTAAGCTCTCCCCAATAGCCTTGGCAAACCTTCCTGCTAGGATATTGGTCCCCTGCGGATTCAAGTGCAACTCATCCTTTTTGTACAGGTCACGCCTGTCCCAAAAGAGGTCCCAACGATCTAGATGACAAATAACAATGGACCCAGCACTGCTCCCTGCAGCACAGCACTAGTCACAGGCCGCCAGTCAGAGAGGCAACCCTCTACTACCACTCTCTGGCTTCTCCCACAGAGCTAATCCAGTTCACTAGCTAACAAAAGACAACATCCATCTTTCATCAACATTCATCAACTTTCCTGGTAACTTCCTCAAAAAACTCTGTAAGATAGGTTAGATATGACCTACTGTGTACGAAGCCATGCTGACTATCCTTAATCAGTACCTGTCTGTTGAGATTGTTACATATCTGGTACACATTGAGTGTCTAGAGTATGTTATTGGTTGCTAGTATGTATTGGAAATGCCAGGGTAGCCTATGGCTGTTACCATGAGTGAGCTGTCCAAGCCACCAGTTCCATTCTGACTCATTCTGCAGCAATGCTTCCCACACACTCGGTTTCTCAGGTAATGATCGGCAGATCATTTACTGTGACTTCCAGTGTGGACATTCATACCCGGAGAACTGCAACTGCTCACTGTGTTTGCTCTACTTTTGATGCTTTACACTGAACGCCTGTGAAGTATTCTTCAGTCCCGATAACTCTTTCATCTGAACTTATTTAGTTCCTCCCACCCCCACCCCCACGCCGACCAGGTCCCCTGGTTTTTAACTTGACTGTTAAACCCAGAATCTGTGTGCGTATGTGTGGGGACGAGAGGGGGGAAATTTTTGACATTTCGGGTCAAAATCCTGCGTTAGGGCCCCACAGATGATGCTCGACCCGCTGAGTTCCTTCAGCAGATTGTTTGTTGCTCCAGATTTCCTCCTGAGTCTCCCATGTCCTTTCCTGGTATCCGTGGCCCGATGCCCCACAGAGATCTTCCATCATGGCTGATTTATTATCCCTCTCAACCCCATTCTTGTGCCTTTGACACCCTGACTAATAAGGAACTTATCAACCTTGCTCCTGCGAACCAACACAACCCTTTTGTCCTGTAATCTTCTCACTGCCCCAAGCTGGACACGCCTCCCCTAAGCTCTCGGCTCCGTCCTTTGAGTCAGTCACCTATCCACTGAGAAGCTAGAGCTACTTCTGGGCAGACCGCTCCAGTGTCCTGGGCTAATGTGAGTGACCTGAGGCAGCACGGTAGTGTGGTTAGCGCAATGCTGTACAGTACCAGTGACCCGGGTTCAATTCCCACCGCATGGTAGTGTAGTGGTTAGCACAACGTTTTACAGTACCAGTGACCCGGGTACAATTCCCATTGCACAGTAGTGTAGTGGTTAGCACAACACTTTACAGTACCGGCGACCCGGGTTCGATTCCCACTGCTGCCTGTAAGGAGTTTGTACGTTGTCCCTGTGACCCCGTGGGTTCCCTGCGGGTGCTCCAGTTTCCTCCCACAGTCCAAAGACATACTGGTTGGTAGGTTAATTGGTCACTGTAAATTGTCCCATGATTAGGCTTAGGGTTAAACTGGGAGATTGCTGAGCAGAGTGTCTCAAAGGACTGGAAGGGCCTATTCTGCCCTGTATCTCAATGAATAAATAAATAAAGATTAGTGCTTAAGGCATAACAGTGCTCTCTTTTTCCATTTTGGATTCGGGCTCCCCTCTTACCCATTCTCTTCTCTGCTCCTGGTATCACCTCCCTCTGCTCCTCTTCCTCCTTCCCTTTCTCTCATGGTCCACTCTCCTCTTCAATCATATTCCTTCTTCTTCAGCCCTTTATCTCTTCCACCTGTCACCTGCCAGTTTCTTCATCCCCCTTTCCCCACCCATCCCCCTTTCCCCTCACCTGGTCTCACCTGTCACCTGCCAGTTTCTTCACCCCCCCCCTTTCCCTACCCATCCTCCTTTCCCCTCACCTGGTCTCACCTGTCACCTGCCAGTTTCTTTATTCCCCTTTCCCCACCCATCCCCCTTTCCCCTCACCTGGTCTCACCTGTCACCTGCCAGCTTGTACTCCTACCCCTTCCCCCACTTTATTATTCGGGCCTCTGCCCCCTTCCTTTCCAGTCCTATTAAATGGTCTCAGCCCAAAACGTCGACTGCACACTCCTCTCCACGGATGCTGCCTGACCTGCTGAGTTCCTCCAGCATTTGGTGTGTGTTGCTGAGGTGTTTTATTTCTCCTTGAGATGTGCACTGGGACAAAGGGAGACCTGTGGGTGGTCTCAGGATTCTTACGGTAATCTTGTGCACCGTCTCACGTCGCACCACGTGCCAAGTTCACTCAGATCAGAGATCTATAGGCACTGCACTGAAATGTATAAATACAGGTTTCTAGAAATTGATGCAATCTGAGTTACTCTGCATGACGAACAAAGTGAATTTGTATCAAATAAATAAATAATATTTGTGAATTATTTACTTGAATTTGACGTTCCTCTTCTCCACAATCTGACACTGCGGGAAACAGGCACACAGCCGGTCCGTGCCGACCGACCCCGTCCTATTTGCTACGCTTGGCCCACATTCCTTTCCTAATCATGTACAGTATCAGTCAAAGTTCCCTTCAAATGCTGTTAACTTAACTCTCTCACCAATTCCTCTGGCAGCTCGTTCCATGTAGCCATCACCGTTTGCATGAATGAGTGTCCTATTAACTCTCTCCCCTCACTGCTTAAACCTGTGCCCCTAATTCTTCATTCCCCAACACTTGGGAAAAGACTGTGCAAATTTACCCTATCTACTCCCTCATGAATTTAGAACATGGAACACAGACCATGCCATCACAGTACAGGCCCTTCAGGACTTACGGCTCACAATACCCTTCCCTCCCACGTAGCCCTCCATTTTTCTATCATCCATGTGTCTATCTAAGAGTATCTTAAATGCTCCTAAAGTTCAAAGTAAATGTATAATCCAAGTACATATATGTCACCATATACAACTTGGGCATGCTAACCACTAGCTTTACAGTACAAGTGACCTGGGTTCAATTCCCGCTGCTGCCTGTAACTTTGTACATTCTCCCCTTGACCATGTGGGTTTCCTCTGGATGTTCCAGTTTCCTCCCACAGTCCACTGTTTGGTAGGTGAATTGGCGATTGTAAATTGCCCTGTGATTAGGCTAGGATTAAACTGAGGGACTGCTGGGTGACATGGCTCAAAGGGCTGGAAGGGCCGATTTTGCTCTGTATCTCTGAGCAACCCTGAGATTCATTTTTGTGTGGACGTAATCAATAAATCTATAGGGTAATAACCATAACACAATCAATGAAAGACCGCCCGCCCAACTTGGGTGTTCAACCAGAGTGCAAAAGACAGCAAACTGTGCAAAGACAAAAAGAAAGAACTAATAATAATAAATATTTAAACAATAAATATCAAGAGCAAAGGATGAAGAGTCATTGATTGTGGAAACATCCCAAAGATGGGGGCAAGTGAAGTTATCCCCGTTGATTCGAGAGCTTGATGTCTGAGGGGTAATAACCAGTCCCAAACCTGGCAGTGCGAGTCCTGAGGCAGTAGCAAAAAGAGAGCATGCCCTGGGTAATGGGGGTCCCTGATGATGGATGCCGCTTTCCTGCGATAGCGTTTTATGCAGATATGCTCAATGGTGGGGAGGACTTTAGCCGTGCTTTACCACCCTGCATCTGCCTCCACCATCACCCCTGACAGGGTGTTCAAAGCACCCACCACTCTCTGTGTAAAAAACATACCCCTGACATCCCCACTGTACATTCCTCCAATCGCATTAAAATTATGCTAGGTCATATTAGAAAATTCCACCCTGGGAAAAAAAGAGTATCTGGTTATTCACTTGATCTATGTCCTCTATTTTTCTATCACATACTACATTCTACTAAGCTTAATGGCATCGTTCCTACAGCAGAGTGACCAAAACTGGACACAATATCCCAAAAGCACACTCGGTAACATCTTGTACAACTGCAACATAACAAACCTTAATATACTCTCTACCCTGACTGATAAAGGCCAGTGTGCAAGATGCCTTCTTCACCACCTACAATTCACTTCCAAGGAACCCTGTCCTTGTACTCCCAGGTCACTCAGTTCTAATGTTGAACCCTTTTCCATTGGCAGACCAGAGGCACACTTAACTCTCTCTTCTTACACCCATCACACCACTGTGTCAGAAACCTTTTATTGATAGCTCAGTGATCCATTTGATTTACTGACAGTATCAATTTGCTAACTAAGTTTGTTCCATAGAGCATAAAACAGTACACCACGGGAACAGTCCCATTGGCTCTCAATTTTGTGCTGAACCCATTAAATGAGTAATCAAATGCCCAACTAAACAAATCCTTTCTACCTACACAATGTCCATCTCCTTTCATCTCCTGCACATGCATGTGCCTATCAAAGAGCCCCTTGAATGCTCTATCATATTCGCTTCCACCTCCACCCCTGGCAGTGCATTCCAGATGTTCTTCCTGGGATATTCTCCTGATTTTCCTGGGATACTCTCTCACCTTCCTTGGGACTCATGATCCAAAACTGAAATTTCCAGAGCTAATACTGAGGGTTGGGGGAGTTGGACACATGTCTCTACCAAAGGAGGTGTAAGGTGCTCCTTCCATCCATTAGCCTGCAGGGTCACCCTTGGAAAAGGTGTAGTACCTGCTTAGCCCCCAGTCAGGGTCACGTGAAGCCATAGGAGCAGGTGGTGGATGGTCAAATGAGCAGCTGGTGCGTATCAAAGGTCCTGGTTATGCGACCACTGACACCAGGCAGACAATCTCTTGAAGAGTATTAATAATGGTTGGGGTCACCCATTTTCTAAAGATGCTGCCCAGAAGAAGGTAATGGCAAACTACTGTAGAAAAATTTGCCAAGAACGATCATGGTTATGAGACCATGATCACCCACGTCATACGACATGACATGTAGTGATGATGATGACTATTGAGGGAGTGTACATGGCCACACAGTAACTGAAATATTTCCATGCACATAGCCTTTGTTGCCTCACAGCTGGAATTTTCTTTTATATCATGGTAATAATTTTGACATCTATGCTAATATAATTGTGATATACCCTGTAATTAATTAGGTGCTAATAAATATAAGCCATAAATTTTCTAAATAATAAATGCACCATAACCTTTTCTTTGAAACGTTTTAGAACTTCAATGTATTTGCAGTGTTCGTGTTTCAAATTGCAGCAAATTGTAACAATAAACACAGAATGTTAGTCAGTAGCTCATTGTTATTAAACCACCGGCCTGCTGAACGCTGACACCATCTAATCAAAACATTTTATTTTTCCCATTGTGCCTGTCAGTTGTTTTGACTGCCTGACATTGTTTACTTGTGAGTTGTGGTTTGTATTTGTTTGATGCACATATTACCAAAAAAAATTAATTAATATACTGACTCAAATTAATTAATATAAACTAATTAATATACAAAAAAAATAATATACTGCGCAGTTTTGAAACCCAACTTAGACCCTACTTACCTAGTAACTACAGACCTATTTCTAAACTTCCATTCCTGTCAAAGGTTCTCGAAAAGGTTATTCTCAGTCAATTGCTGCCCTACTTACACCAAAACAACATCTTGGAAAGATTTCAGTCAGGTTTTAAGGGTTATCATAGCACAGAGTCTGCCCTGCTGAAAGTGTACAATGACCTGCTCCTCTCTACCGACTCAGGTGACTCTGACATCCTAATTCTTCTTGACCTCAGCGCAACATTCGATACTGTGGATCATGCCATTTTAATAGACCTTCTCCAGTACAGGGTTGGTGTTGATGGCACTGCCTTGAACTGGTTCACATCCTACCTCAAAAATAGAAGCTTCTCCATCAACATAGGCAAGTTCTCTTCTCCCCCAGCTAGTCTCTCCCGCAGGGTCCCACAAGGTTCCATCCTAGGTCCCATTCTTTTCTCTATATACATGCTTCCCCTCGGCCAAATCATTCAAAAACACATTTCTTTCCACTATTATGCTGATGACACACAGCTTTATCTCCCTCTAAAACCAAATGACCAGTCAAATCTAGCCAGCCTCATGAACTGCCTTGAGGATATAAAGTGTTGGATGGCACAAATCTTCCTACAGCTGAATGAAGGCAAGTCTGAAGTTGTCCTATTTGGCCCCCCTGACTCCATCAAAGTGATTACCAACAGTCTTGGTAACCTGTCCATCCTTGTCAAACCCCATGTTAAATCCCTTGGTGTGATATTTGATTCCGCCTTTAAGCTCGACAAGTAAGTTAATGCAGTAGTAAAAGCCAGTTTTTTCCAGCTTTGTACTATTGCCAAAATCAAGCAGTTTCTCTCTTTCAAAGATCTTGAGAAAGTCATCCACGCCCTTATATCCTCCCACTTGTACTACTCCAACTCCCTGTATACTGGGATTAGTCAGTCATCCCTGTCCCGTCTGCAACTGGTCCAGAATGCCGCAGCCAGGCTCCTGACAGGTGCCCAGAAGAGGGACCATATTACTCCTTTCCTGGCCTCCCTCCACTGGCTGCCAGTGCGGTTCAGAATTGATTTTAAGATTCTCCTGTTTGTTTATAAAGCCCTAAATGGGCTGCCCTCCCTCTTATATCACAGACCTTCTAACCCCTTATTCTACTTCCAGGTCCCTCAGGTCGGCTGACTTGGGGCTCCTGGCTGTCCCACAATCTAAATTTAAGTTCAGGGGTGACCGCACCTTTGCTATTGTAGCCCCTACACTGTGGAACAGTATTCCTTTCCCTATCAGATCTGCCCCCTCCATCGACTCTTTTAAATCCAGGCTCAAAACTTACTTTTATTTGCCAGTGTTTGAATCCTCCTGATGTGGCAGATTTTTGGCTTATGCCTAGGCCCTTGTGTTGTTTATTTTGTGCCTATAAGCTCTTTGCCTTATTGGTTGTGTCTGTGTTTCTCGAATTGGTAATTTTAGCTATTCTGCTCTGATCTGTAAAGCACTTTGGTCAACGTGGGTTGTTTTTAAATGTGCTATATAAATAAATTTGACTTGACTTGACAGTGAAAAAAATCCTGCTCAGAGCAATGGTTGGTCCATGCAGCTGTGAGAAATAATTGGAGGGACTGTTATTCCCCAGGTATAGAAGGCCCCTTTGTATTTTGGATTTGTTGGACATTTTCATCAAACTATTACAGGAGTTCTATAGCTTAGGTTACTGAACCAGTAACCAGAGACCTGCACTGTTCAGATTTATTTACTTATCATGTGTACATTGAAACACACAATGAAATGTGTTATTTGCATTAACAACCAAAATGGTCAAGGATGTGCTGAGGGCAGCCCACAAGCATCTCCATGCACTCAGGTCATAGCATGTCCCACAATGTTCATCAGAACAACCACAGCAGAATATGCCCCTTTCCCACCCACACAGTAAAGCATTCCACCCTGGGACATCCTGGGAAGTGTACAGATCCCAGCAGAGAATTAAAATTCAAGCAATTAAACAAACTCAGGATCAGAATCAGTTTTATTATCACCAAATGAAATGTGTTGTTTGGCGATAGCAGTACAGTGCAAGACATAAAATATATTATAAATATACCAAACACGAGGAATTCTGCAGATGCTGGAAATTCAAGCAACACACATCAAAGTTGCTGGTGAACGCAGCAGGCCAGGCAGCATCTCTAGGAAGAGGTACAGTCGACGTTTCGGGCCGAGACCCTTCGTCAGGACTAACTGAAGGAAGAGTTAGTAAGAGATTTGAAAGTGGGAGGGGGAGGGGGAGGGATGGAGCCAAGAGCTGGACAGGTGATTGGCAAAAGGGATATGAGAAGATCATGGAACAGGAGAAGGAAAAGGGGGAGGGGGAAAAAACCCCAGAGGATGGGCAAGGGGTATAGTCAGAGGGACAGAGGGAGAAAAAGGAGAATGAGAGAAAGAATGTGTGTATATAAATAAATAATGGATGGGGTACGAGGGGGAGGTGGGGCATTAGTGGAAGTTAGAGAAGTCGATGTTCATGCCATCAGGTTGGAGGCTACCCAGACGGAATATAAGGTGTTGTTCCTCCAACCTGAGTGTGGCTTCATCTTTACAGTAGAGGAGGCTGTGGATAGACATATCAGAATGGGAATGGGATGTGGAATTAAAATGTGTGGCCACTGGGAGATCCTGCTTTCTCTGGCGGACAGAGCGTAGGTGTAGGACAGTTGCTATAAATATACTACTACTCTTTGGAGTGTAGAAGGTTGAGGGGGGACTTGATAGAGTTGACATGGATAGGCTTTTTCCATTGAGAGTGGGGGAGATTCAAACAAGAGGACATGAGTTGAGAGTTAAAGGGCAAAAGTTTAGGGGTAACATGAGGGGGAACTTCTTTACTCAGAGAGTGGTAGCTGCGTGGAACGTGCTTCCAGCAGAAGTGGTTGAGGCAGGTTCGATGTTGTCATTTAAAGTAAAATTGGATAGATATATGGACAGGAAAGGAATGGAGGGTTATGGGCTGAGTGCAGGTCGGTGGGACTAGGTGAGAGTAAGAGTTCGGCACGGACTAGGAGGGCTGAGATGGCCTGTTTCCGTGTTGTAATTGTTATATGGTTATATGGTTATAAATAGTGTAACAAAGGAACAATGAGGTAGTGTTCATTGACTGTTCAGAAATCTGATGACGGATGGAAAGATATTGTTCTTGAATCTTTGAATGTGTGTCTTCCTGAATGGTCGACTGTGCGCCTGATGGTAATAATGACACGAGGCCGTGTCCCGGGCGATGAGGGTCCATAGTGATGGGTGCCTTCTCCCGAGGCAACAGCTCTTGAATATGTCCTCAACAGTGGGGATGGTTGTGCCCTGACGGAGCTTGCTGTGTCTATGACCCTTTGTAACCTCCTGCAGTCCAGTGCATGGCAGTGCAATTACTCGAATTGAGTATGATGTTCTCCCAAGGAGCTGTCCTTATGCTTTCAAACTCCAAAAACTAATCGAAAACAAACACAGGAGTTGGATATATCTTGTCTACTTCATTTGACATTTAGTGAGGCATGCACAGGGTGGTGTAATAATATATGCCACTAACGAACTTCTTATAGATAACTCATAATGAATAATTTACACAAAAAAAATTCTGAATCAAATAATGTATTTACAGTATTGCTCAAATATTATTGGAATATTAAATACACAACATATTGTCTTAATGGAGATGCTTGTTTAAGGTGGGGTGACTGATGCACAGGGAGCCACCACACGTTCCTTTACAGATTGGGATCAGGGTCCAGTGAGATGGAGTGCCAGGTGACTGGGGACCCGTCTTGCTTCATCTTCACAGCCGTTGTGATGTGTCATCATCTTCCACCAGCTCCACTGTTGAGGTCTTAATCATTGGTCTGGGACCTCCCTCTTGCCCTTACTGCTATGGGTGACCCTACCAAGAGCTAAGCTATCTTTGATACGGTGTCATTCCACATAGGACTTGCTCATGAAGACACCTTGGTCAGCATTGACGAGTTGGCCAAAGGACCTGTTTCTGTGCTGTACGGTACTATGACAAACATATTTCATAACGTTTCACTCCGTGATAATAAACCTGATTCTGATTCACCATCAGTGATTCCCTGTGGCTGCAGTATGTACCATCTGCAACAACTCAGGAATGGAAAAGTCTACAGAAAGTGGTGGACACAACCCAGTCCATCACTACAGGCAAAGCCCTCCCCACTATTGAGCACATTTACAAGGAGCGCTGTCACAAGAAAGCAGCATCCATCATCAAGGACCCCCACCATCCAGGCCATGCTCTCTTCTTGCTCCTGCCATTGGGAAGAGGGTGCAGAAGCCTTGAGCCCCACACCATCAGGTTCAGGAACAGTTATTACCCCTCAACCATCAGGTCCCACACCATCAGGTTCAGGAACAGTTATTACCCCTCAACCATCAGGTCCCACACCATCAGGTTCAGGAACAGTTATTACCCCTCAACCATCAGGTCCCACACCATCAGGTTCAGGAACAGTTATTACCCCTCAACCATCAGGTCCCACACCATCAGGTTCAGGAACAGTTATTACCCCTCAACCATCAGGTCCCACACCACCAGGTTCAGGAACAGTTATTACCCCTCAACCATCAGGTCCCACACCACCAGGTTCAGGAACAGTTATTACCCCTCAACCATCAGATCCCACACCACCAGGTTCAGGAACAGTTATTACCCCTCAACCATCAGGTCCCACACCACCAGGTTCAGGAACAGTTATTACCCCTCAACCATCAGGTCCCACACCACCAGGTTCAGGAACAGTTATTACCCTCAACCATCAGGTCCCACACCACCAGGTTCAGGAACAGTTATTACCCCTCAACCATCAGGTCCCACACCACCAGGTTCAGGAACAGTTATTACCCTACAACCATCAGGTCCCACACCACCAGGTTCAGGAACAGTTATTACCCCTCAACCATCAGGTCCCACACCACCAGGTTCAGGAACAGTTATTACCCCTCAACCATCAGGTCCCACACCACCAGGTTCAGGAACAGTTATTACCCCTCAACCATCAGGTCCCACACCACCAGGTTCAGGAACGGTTATTACCCCTCAACCATCAGGTCCCACACCACCAGGTTCAGGAACAGTTATTACCCCTCAACCATCAGGTCCCACACCACCAGGTTCAGGAACAGTTATTACCCTACAACCATCAGGTCCCACACCACCAGGTTCAGGAACAGTTATTACCCCTCAACCATCAGGTCCCACACCACCAGGTTCAGGAACAGTTATTACCCTCAACCATCAGGTCCCACATCACCAGGTTCAGGAACAGTTATTACCCCTCAACCATCAGGTCCCACACCACCAGGTTCAGGAACAGTTATTACCCTTCAACCATCAGGTCCCACACCACCAGGTTCAGGAACAGTTATTACCCCTCAACCATCAGGTCCCACACCACCAGGTTCAGGAACAGTTATTACCCTCAACCATCAGGTCCCACATCACCAGGTTCAGGAACAGTTATTACCCCTCAACCATCAGGCTCTTGAACCGGAATGGATACCTTCACTGACCACAACTCTGAACAGATTGCACAACCTATGGACTCACTTTCCAGGACTCTACAACTCATTTCCTCAGTATTATTTATTTTTTATTTACACTATTTGCATTTCTTTGCATATTGGTTGTTTGCAGTCTTTGTTTATGTACAGGTTTGTGTAAATTTTGTTGTATTTCTTTATTTTCCTGTACATGCCTGCTCTGGGCTTCCCATCTATAGGGTCACTTTTGTTCTGAATGCTGTTGCTTGCTTTTATTGTTTACATGATTTGTGTTTTTTTTCTCTCTCTCTGCACATTAGGAGCTTGATGGGTTTTTTTTAATGGGTACTTTTGTCTTTCTTGTTTTGTGACTGCCTGTAAGGAGGCAAATCTCAAGGTTGTATAATGTATACATACTTTGATAATAAATGTACGTTGAAATTTGAAATGCCTGCAAAAATTAATCTCAAGGTAGTATATTATTGTACATACTTTGATAATAAATTTCCTGAGTTTGAAACAAAACTCACAAAGACTTCTTCAACACCATCTCACAAGTTCATGATCCAGCCGCCATGGTCAGGGGCATCTGGTGTAAGGGGTCACCAGGCCCTTCTGGCCCAACGAGTCACACGGCCCAGCAACCCGCCTATTCAATACCAGCCTAATCACAGGACAACTTGCAATGACCAGTCAACCAGGACATCTTTGGACTGTGGGAGAAAACTGAAGCACCCAAAGGAAACCTAAGCATTCACAGGGAGGACGTACAAACTCCTAACAGAAGGTGCCGGAGTTGATTCCAAACTCCGACACCCTGATAATGTCCCGCTAACCACTATGTTACCATGGCGCCGGAATGCGTGGTGACCCTTGCGGGCTGCCTCCAGCACATCCTTAAATTGTGTTGGTTGTTAACACAAATGACACATTGCACTGTTTCTATCGATGTACGCGTGATAAATAAATCCAGTTTAATTCGTTAGGTGGGTGTGTGGAACACATTGCCGAGGGGGTGTGGTACAGGCAGATACTTAGGGATATGTAAGAGACTCTTAGAAAGACACGTGGATGATAGAACAACGGAGGGCTCTGTGGGAGGGAAGGGTTGGTTTGATCTTTGGCACAACCTGCAGGCTGAAGGGCCTGTACTCTGCTCTATGTTCAAACCACAAACATTTTTCCATACTTTGATTAGCCAGAAGACTGTATTTAAAACTCTTATTTTCAAATCCCTCAATGGCTATACCCTGCTGAGGAGAGTATGAGGAGATGTCAGAGGCAGGTTTTTTTACACAGAGTGGTGGGTGCTTTGATCACCCTGCCGGGGCGTGGTGGAGGCAAATGCACTAGAGGCATTTAAGAAACTCTTAGATAAGCGATGGATGACAGGAAAATGGAGGGTTATGTGGGAGGGAAGGGTTAGGTTGATCTTAGAGACGGTTAAAAGGTCGGCACAACATTGTGAGCCAAAAGACCTGTACTGTATTGGGCTGTGGTGTTCTATGTTCAAGGTTCTATATCACCTCTTCGAAGCCAGCTGGTAGCATCTTGCTTGTCAGCAATGCTGAGGTCTTGTAAATGAAGAAAGAAATATAAATACCTCAAACAAGAGAATATCTGCAGATGCTGGAAATCCAAGCAACACACTCAAAATGCTGGAGGAGCTCAGCAGGCCAGGCAGCATCTATGGAAAAGAGGGCAGTCGACATTTTGGGCCAAGGTTCTTCCCCAGGACCGGAGAAAAATAGATGAGGATTGATCTTTTTGTATGAACGCTTTCTTCAGCCTGGGTGCCCAAGTTGTTTCTCACCCAGAGTTTGCATTGCTATCTTGTGTATTTGGTCCTGCGTTGGGTATGAACTGGATTGTATTAAAAGCTATGTGAATCCCCATGGGTTTGTATCTCCACAGGGACGCAGTGAAGAGCAGCGACTGTGGTAACACTGACAGATGAGTGGCCAGAGGTATGAGGAATCGTTACAATAAGACAATTACTAAACAACACAGCACCACACTCTGCAGCACTGCCTGTGAGAGTGACGTTTGATTCCCACTGCTGTTTGTAAGGAACTTAAACACTGTCCCCATCCTCCATGGTTTGGAGGCTTACATGCCTCAATGAGCCAGAGAGCTGTGTTGGCTGGAGTCGGGGCTTTATGCTTGGCTCTTGGTAGGGTCACCCATGTCAAACAGGTCAAAGGGTAAGATCAGACTAAGAGTCCACCAGTCCTCCAGGTTTGGGGGTTCAGCTCAGGGCTAACAACCCTGACTGGTCAAACAAAATTGTTATGGACACAGCAATGAACAATCTTTCCACATCTGAGTGTGACTGTATTCCTGAGTCTCCACCTGGGACTTGCATGACTGACTGACAGTAGTGAAAGCTGACACAACGAAGGAAGCCCCGAACACCGTCAGAGAAGGAGGACCTTCATTGTTGCCCTAAGTGCCAGCAGCGTAATGGGCAGTGAGTACATTCTCCTCATGACCATGTCCTCCAATTCCCTCCCACATTCCAAAGCTGTATGAGTCAGAGTTATTAAGTTGTGGGTCTACCATGTTGGCGCCAGGAGCTTGGTGACACTTGCGGGCTGTCCTTAGCACAATCCTTGCTGATTTTATCAACATATTTCTTTGAATGTTTTGATGTACAGATAACAAATAAAACTCTCTGTTTAGATGCTGGAAATCCAAAGCAACACACACAAAATACTGGAGGAATTCAGCTGGTCAGGCAGCATCTATGGAGATGAATAAACAGTTGACATTTTGGGCCGAGAACTTTCATCAAGACCCAGTAAAACAATTCTGTTATAGATTGGAAAGCTGTATTCTGAGATATTAAACATTTAAGATCTAATTTGAAGTTTTTGGTGTGTTCTGGTTGAGTCCTGTAGATGGAGCTATGGTTGTGTGAAATGGTCACATATGTTGCCAAGAAGGGAACTGATCTGAAGGTTCACAAACTGTCCTGTCTCCCCCACCTTAAAGCTGAGTGTTGTTTTAAAATGCCCGACATTAATTCAGGCCTCTTCTAGAATCTGTATTCCCAGCATCACACCCCTCAGTATATGTTTAGAAAAAGAGCTGGCCATTGACTTCAGGAAGCAGGGTTGGGCACACAACATAAGCACAAGAGATTCTACAGATGCTGGAAATCCAGAATAACACACACAAAACACTGGTCAGACAGAATCTATGGAGGGGAATAAGTAGTTGACATTTTGAGCAGAGACCGTTCATCAGGACTGAAACGGAAGGGGGCAGAAGCCAGAATAAGGGGGAGGGGGAGGAATGCAAGTTGGGCTTGCCTCTGCGTGTCGGTGGTGCTGAAGAGATGGTGGCGAGATTCAGGTCCCTAGGTATAAGTCTCACCAAAAGCATGATCTAGTCCAACCATATAGATACCGTGGTTGAGAGAGATCACCATCTTTCTACATCCTCAGAAAGCTGAGGAAATACAGCATGCTGAAGGGTCTTGGCCCGAATCATCGACCCTTTATTCCTTCCCACAGATGTTGGCTGGACCCAGACCTGCCGAATTCCTCCAACATTTTGTGTGTATGTAACTAAGAGGGATTACACTAGGGACATTGAAGAAACCCTTAGATAGACACATGGATGACAGAAAAATGGGGGGGCTATGCTAGAAGGGTTTCGATTGATCTTAGAGTGGGTTAAAAGGGTAGCAAAACATTGTGGGCCAAAGAACCTGTACTGATCTGTACTTTCGACAGTATATTCTATGTTCCCAATTTTTATTGAGTTACCATAGAAAGCATCCTATCCAGCTACATCATGGGTTGCTACGGCATCTGCTCTGCCGATGACCCCGAGAAACTGTAAAGCCTATCAACTCCTTCTGTTGCCTCTCCTCCTTCCCTTTCTCCTACAGTCCACTCTCCTCTCCTATCAGGCTCCTTCCTCTCCAGCCCTTTATTTTTCCTACCCACCTGGCTTCTCCTATCACCTTCTAGCTTGCCCTCCTTCCCCTCCCCCCCATTTTTATTCTGGTGTCTTCCCCCCTTCTTGCAGCCCTGATGAAGGGCCTCGGCCTGAAAGTCGACTGTTTATTCATCTCCGTAGATGCTGCCTGACCTGCTGAGTTCCTCCAGCATTTTGTGTGTGCTTGTCTGGATTTCCAGCAACTGCAGAATCTCTTGTGTTTATGATTTCCTGCATTCTGTTCTTGTTTTTCTCTTTGTACAGCTCAATGTACTGATGTATTCTAACCATCTCTGTGGGTGGTATGTACAGTATCGTGCCAGAGTCTTAGAGACACACACACACACACACACACACACACACACACACACACACACACGCACGCATATATATATATATATATATATATATATATATATATATATATCGGGTGCCTAAGGCTTTTGCACAGGACTGTATTTGTCAACGTGGAGTGGAGAGCGTTTGTAAATCTGGCGGGAGCAAAGGATGTTGGGAATGGTGAGGGTGGAGCACCGCCGGAGGGGTGTGGAACAGGTGGCAGAGAAGGAGTGCCAGGGGTGGTGGGGTTGTACACCCAGTCCTGAGACACCAGGTAAGGTTATTTGACTCCAAACAATTGGTTTATTGATCATTACAGGTCTCTCTGCTGTTTCCCACTCCCTTCCCCCTTCCCATTTTCCCAACCGTGATTTCCCTCTCTCACTGTCCCCTTCCCACTCTCAGTCCACACCAGAGACCCATATCAGAATCAGGTTTATCATTGCTCACATATGTCATGAAATTCGTTTTTTTTTGCAGCAGTACAGTGCAATGCATAAAATTACTGCAGTATTTGCAAAAGTCTTAGGCACCCTAGCTATATATATGTGCCTATGATTTTTGCACAGTACTGTAAAACTACACTCTGACTGTGTAGTTAACAGGTGTGTTAAACTTTGTGCCGATCATTGCTCATGGTGTGGGCTGGCCATGTCCCCATCACGTCCTTGCGTTTCACTGCTGAGAGACAAAACCAGAAAGCTGATTCTCACCGCCTGACTTCTTCTTTTCAACATAGTGACATCTTCATTGGTCACTTGTGCATGTAGAATCCAAGTCTTCAGACTCTTTCCTCGTTCACTTTGTTCCTCGTGAAATCTTCACCAGGAAAGTAGCTTCGTTGAGAGAGATGAGCATTTCTCCCCAAGTCGGTCACTTGTTTGATTTACCAGATTTCTGAACGTTCCATAAACCCATGAACACTACCTCACTATTCATCTTTTGTGCTATTTATTTTGTTCATAACTGATGACAATTTTTGTGTATTGTACCGCACTGCTGCTACAAAACAGCAAATTTCCTGATGTATATTCAGTGGCCATTTTTTTTTTAGGTACAAGTATCCAATCAATGTGGCAGCAACTCAATGCATAAAAACCTGCAGACAGGGTCAAAAGGTTCAGTTGTTGTTCAGACCAAACATCAGAATGGAGAAAAATGTGATCTAAGTGACCTTGACCGTGGACAGATTGTTGGTGCCAGATGGGGTGGTTTGAGTGTCTCAGAAACTGCTGACCTCCTGTCATTTTCATGCACAACCATCTCTAGGGTTTACAGAGAAAGGTGCGAGAAAGAAAAAAATATCCAGTGAGTGGCAGAAAAGCACAACATGTCGAATCTGAAGTGGATGGACTACATCAGCAGAAGACACGAGCATACACTCAATGGCCACTTTATTAGGTATAGGAGGTAGCTCATAAGATAGCCACTGAGTGTATATCATCATATACAGTACTACCTTCAGATTCATTTACTTTACATGATAATAAAGGAAATCAATAGAATTTATGACAACAAAGACTGACAGACAAGCAATGTACAAAGAAGACAGGTTGTGGAAATAAAAACAATAACACTAAGAACATGAGTTGTAGAGTCCTTGAAAGCGAGTCCGTAGGTTGTGGAGTCAGTTCAGAGTTGAGGTGAGTGAAGTTACGAATATATCACCGTGTATGACCATGAGATTCATTTTCTCACAAGCATTTACAGGGAAATAAAGAAATACAATAGAATGTATGAAAAACAAAACATAAATGACGACTGACAACAAAACAATGTGCAAAAGAAAACAAATCTAAAATAAATAATAGTGAGATCAAGAGTTATAGAGTTCTGGAAAGTGAGTCTGTAGGTTGGGAAATCAGTTTAGCATTTTTCATCGTATCTTGCGTCTATAAACTAATTGATAAACCATTTGATGGTCATGTGCCTTCTGATGCCAAGGTTCTCTCCTCCCCAAACCTTCCTTCCTCTCTTCCTTTCTGATATCCCCGAAACCCACACCTCAGTCTGTCCTTAAGGTGGCTTGGAGATAAATTTTATTCCATCCCATCCTCTTAGAGCACCTACTTCTCATGAGGTGCTATGCGAATCTAAGTTGTTGTTGTTTAATCAGTCAGATTGTGTTGATCTGTGATGTGGACACAGGTCTGTGCTGAAGTTCGGAGACCTGAAGATCTGAGTTCAAATCCCTTCATCACAATGGTCGACGTAAAGCTTAGCTGGTCATTGGATTTTTGTTTTAAAGAAACCAGCTGTTTTTAAAAATGATATTCATCAAGCTACAGGATTGCTATATGGCTCACCAATTGGTATTGGAATTGGCTTATTAAAATTCAAAGTTCAAAGTAAACTTATAATAAAAGTACGTGCATGTCACCACATACAACCCTGAGTTTCATTTTCTTGGGGACATTCTCAGTAAGTTCATTATAGAATAATAACCATAACATAATCAATAAAAGATCACACCAACTTGGGTGTTCGATCCATGTGCAAAAGACAACAAACTGTGGAAAGAAAGAAAGAAAGAAAGAAAAGCAATAAATATCAAGAACATGAGATGAAGAATCCTTGAAAGTGAGTTCATAAGTATTATTGTCACATGTACTGAGATACAGTGAAAGGCTTGTCTTGCAGACTGTCCATACACAACACAGAGCACTGAGGTAGAACAGAAGAAAGATTAGCTTTATTTGTCACATGTACTGTACATTGAAATATGAAAGCACAAAGTGAAATGTTCCGTTTTGCATCAACGATCGACACAGTCCGAGGATATGCTGGGGAGGAGGTCACCTGCAAGTGTTGCCACGCTTCTGGCACCAACATAGCATTGCCAACAACTTACTAACCCTAACTCGTCGTGTCACGGTGCACGCTCGCAGGACTGCACCCACATGCAGAGGAACGGCAGACTACCTCTGTCACGGAGAGCTCCAGTGACGACTCAGCCCAGGGTCAGAGGAACAGTGAAGAGTTGCAAACAAAAGTTAGACATAGGTATACCAACAGAGCATCGGAGGTATGACCAAGCAACATGGCGAAACAAATCATTCTCAACACAAGGACTCTGCTTAACAGAGCACAATGAGGGTCCCCTTTAAATAATTATGGAAACGGGAAAAGATATGCTGCTCACAATTACCTTGACAAGATTAAACCAAAAGCACCTGGGCTTAACGGCTCTAACAATTAGTAAACGCAGGTGCTCGAGAAACCCTGAAGCCAAATGCTCGATGGCAAGTCACAGAGGATTGCAGGATGATGACACCGTACATCTCCGAAATGTGGGAGGAAACCAGAGCAGCCAGAGGAAACCCACACAGTCATTGGGAGAACATATAAACTCCTTACTGGCTGGGAGAACATCAGAGCAACAATGACGTGAGTTTCTGGGGAAAATGAGGAAGGTGCATATAGATGTATTCCAAAAACAAAGAAACACTCAAAATGGCAAAATACTACCACCGTGGCAAATAAGGGAAGTCAAAGCTAATGTAAAAGCAAAAGAGAGGGCATTCAACAAAGCAAAAACTAGTGGGAAGATAGAGGATTGCAAAGCTTTTAAAAATTTACAGAAAGTAACTGAAAGAATCATTAAGATAGAAAAGATGAAATATGAAAGCAAGCTAGCAAACAATATCAAAGTGGATGTAAAAGCTTTTTCAAGTATACGAAAAATAAAAGAGAGATGAGAGTGGGTATAGGACCACTAGAAAAAGAGGCTGGAGAAATAATAATGGGGGACAAAGAGATGGCAGATAAACTAAATGTGTATTTTGTATCAGTCTTCACTGTGGAAGACGCTAGCAGTGTGCCAGATGCTGAAGGGTGTGAGAGAAGATAAGAGAAGTGAATGCAGTTACTATTACAAGGGAGAAGGTGCTCAAAAAGCCGAAAGACCTAAAGGTACACCAGACCAGGTTAACTGCACCCTAGGATTCCAAAAGAGGTCGCAGTAGAGATGGTAGAAGCATTAGTAATGATCTTTCAAAACTCAGGACTGGAAAATTACAAATGTCACTCCACTGTTTAAGAAAGGAGGAAGGCAGCAGAAAGTAAATTATAGACCAGTTAGCCTGACTTCAGCGGTTGGGGAGATGTTGGAGTCAATTATTAAGGATGAGGTTATGGTGACACAGGACAAGATAGGACAAAGTCAGCATGGTTTCCTTAAGGGAAAATCTTGCCTGACGAACCTGTTGGAATTCTTTAAGGAGATTAGAAGTTGGATAGATAAAGGGGATGCAATGCATATTCGGACTTTAAAAAAGGCTTTGACACACTGCCACGCATGAGACTGCTTACCAAGTTAAGAGCCTGTGATGTTAGAGGGAAGTTACTGGCATGGCTAGAGCCTTGGCTCATTAATAGGAGACAGTGAGTGGGAATAAAAGGACCATTTTCTGTTTGGCTGCCAGTGACTAGTGGTTTTCCACAAGGGTTGGTGTTGGGACCATTTCTCTTTACATTGTATATCAATGATTTAGATGATGGAATAGGTGGCTTTGTTGCCAAGTTTCCAGATTATACAAAGATTGGTGGAGTGGCGGGTAGTGTTGAGGAAACAGGTAGCCTGCAGAAGAACAGACTGATTAAGAGAATGGACAAGAAAGTGGCAAGTGATATACAAAGTTGGAAAATGCATGGTCATGCACTTTGATAGAGGAAATAAATGTACGGACTATTTTCTAAACAGGGAGAAAATCCAAAAATCTGGGCTGCAAAGGGTCTTGTGAGTCCTTGTGCAAAACACCCTAAAGGTTAACTTGCAGTTTGAGTCATTGGTGAGGACGGCAAATGCAATGTTAGCATTCATTTCAGGATGTCTAACATACAAGAGCAAGGATGTGATGCTGAGGTTTTATAAAGCAATGGTGAGGGCTCATCTTGAGTATCATCAACAGTTTTGGGCTCTCCATCTAAGAAAAAAATGTCCTGGCAGTGGAGAGGGTTCGGGGGATATTCACAAGGATGATTCCGGGAATGAAAGGGTATCATTCGAGGAATGTTTGATAGCTCTGGGCCTGTAGTCACTGGAACTTAGAAGGATGAAGGGGGATCTCAATAAAACCTTTCGAATGTTGAAAGGCCTAGACAGAGTAGAAGTGGAAAGGGTGTTTCCCATGGTGGGGGAATCTAGGACAAGAGGGCACAACCTCAGGATAGAGGGGCGTCTATTTAAAACAGAGATGCGGAGAAATTTCTTTAGCCAGAGATAGTGAATTTGTGGAACTTATTACCACGGGCAGCTGTGGAGGCCAGGTCGTTGGGTGTATTTAAGGCAGAGCTTGATAGGTTCTTGATTGGCCACGGCATCAAAGGTTATGGAGAGAAAGCTAGAGAGTGGGGCTAGGGGGGATAGAAGGATCAGCCATGAATGAATGGCGGAGCAGACTTGATGGGCTAAATGGCCTCATGCTGTTCCTACGCCTTATGGTCTTATTGTAGTGGAGCATCATTTCATAGTCTTGCAAATGCCGTTCAAGAGGAGAAAATCTTCCGTGCTTACCGGCCCTTGCCTTTATGTGACTCTACATCCAACAATGTGAACCCAAGGGTCCTGTGAAACAGCCCAGAATGACTGTTAGGTTGAGTGCAGTCAGAATAGGTGATAAATACACCTTTGTATGTCTGTGTCTGTGTGTGAGATTGGGATTTATCTCTCTGTGTGTATGTGGGATGTCTGTGACTGTGATTGCTATTGTTTGCATATTTCACTGTATTTGGTGTGACTGTGATTAGGACTGTGTGTGTGTGTGAGAGAGAGAGAGAGACTCGGATTACATATATCTGTGTACGCCTGTGATTGGGATTGTGTGTGAGTATTACCTATTTATTGAGCTACACCATGAAATAGGCCCCTGCAGCCCTTTGAGCCGTGCTGCCAGGCAATCCCCCAATTTAACCCCAGCCTAATCACGGGACAGTTTACAATGACCAATTAACCTACCAACCAGCACGTCTCGGACTGTGGGAGGAAACCAGAGCACCCGGAGGAAACCCACGCGGTCACGGGGAGAACGTACAAACTCCTTACGGACGGCAGCAGGGAGGTATGTGAGTGAATGGAGGAGATAGGGAGACTTGGAGCACATTTATCTGTGTGTGCACCAATGATTAAGAATGTGTGTATGTGTACATTTCTATAACTGTGATTGGGATTCCCTGTGTAGGTACACGGTACACATGTACCAGGGACTGGGAGGTGTGTGGGGGATGAGAGGTTTCAGAGGTGAGGAGTGTGATAGATCAGAGACTGACACAGGGAGCTGTTTAACTTATTGTGCCCATGACCCAGGGGTGTATCAAGCCATCTTTATTTTGGGAATAATTATCTTCAAATTTTCATTTCCTTTCATCTTGTGCAGTATGTCAACGTACTGAGAATCACAGACAGCGCGAGCCCGGTTGCCAAGTGGAGACTAAAGCGAGTCTGGACCTTGTCAACAGAAAGTAACTGAGAGGACGCAATAGCGGATTTAATTTAGTATCTTGCTGCATTTCCTTTCCGATTTGAAGAGATGGCTGAACTTGATATATCCGCCTCTCTGGGGAGTATCAGTCTCAATCTCGGAGAGCGGACCCGACGAGGATGCGTCGGAGGCACCCAGTTTCTGATGTGTCTCTTATCTATCGGTTGTTTTATTGGATGCAGACTGGTTGCCCTCCAAACCTTGGCTTCAAGCAAAACCAGCTCTGTTTTCATCTTTTGTTTTAAGTTTGGCAGTTTAATGAATCGGATTGCTCTGGCTCAGCAGCTTTGACCATTGAGCCTAAGTGGGCCTCTATCCGGTCACCACCCCCCCCAACCCCAGCCCCCTTTCTCTGTAGGACCATAGCATCATAAGACATAGGAGGAGAATTGGGCCATTCAGCCCATCAAATCTGCTCCGCCGTTCCATCATGCTGATTTATTATCCCTCTCAACTCCATTTTCCTGCCTTCTCCTTGTAACCTTTGACACCCTTAGTAACCAAGAACCTGTCAATCTCTGGTTTAGATATACCCAATGAATTGTCCTCCACAGCCATCTGTGGCAGTGAGTTCCACCCTCTGGCTAGAGGAAAACTAAAGTGGAAACAGGTTTATTCAATCTCTCCCCATAACTAAAGTCTTCCAATTCAGGCGGGAGGAGAAGATGGCAGCGCGACGCAGCACGCGCAGCTCTCTGGTGAAATGATATGGTATTTGTTAAATAGGGTACCATGCGCAATTCTGATCTGATGGAGACAGACGTGAGAAGGCACAGAGGAACATCTGGAGAAATTTCTGAAATGCCCGGTTCGCTGCCGCTTCTACTGTGCAGTCAAGAATCTGTGGAGGGAAGGCCCCAGAATCCCCGGCTTTGCCTGCTGCTGGTGACCGAGGCTGGAGTCGAAGCGTTCGGCAGAGATGGTGCTCGGTACTCGGTGTCGGAGGGCTGGTTGGAAGCTCGAAGTTTTTGGACGACTCAGAGTCGGACTGTGGTTGGACATGGCAGGGAGAGCTTTCTTCCTTCTCCCGTCTGCGTGAGATGTGGGACATTCGAGAGACTTTGAACTTTTTTACTGTGCCATGGACTGTTCTTCATCAAGTTATGGTATTGTTGCACTGTTGTAACTATATGTTATAATTATGTGGTTTTGTTAGTTTTTCAGTCTTGGTTTGTCCTTTTTTTTGTGATATCACACCGGAGGAATATTGTATCATTTCTTAATGCATGCATTACTAAATGACAGTGAAAGAGGACTGCGTGTCATAATCTAAATATCCTCTAAATTTAAGAAAAGTTTGGATAAGTACATGGATGGGAGAGGAATGGCGGGCAGGTCAATGGGACTGGGAAGAATACTAATTTGGCATGGACTAGAAGGGCTGAAGAACCTATTTCTGTGCTTTGTGATCCAGGACTCTATGGTTCTACCCTGGAGAATGTCTTCTGCAATTTTGTTCATGGAGATGTGGTTTTTGCATATGAGAATTCAGGGTCATAAAGAAAACTTTTACGGAAAGAAAGCAGGAGAATGGGGGTTGAAAGGGATAATAAATCAATCATGATGGAATGGCAGAGCAAATTTGATGGACCAAATGGCCTAGTTCTGCTCCTATGTCTTATTGTGTTATGGTCTTTTGGCACATTAACCCTCATAAATCAGGATATTGAGTTGGAATTTTATGTTGAAGTTGTTTAAGACATCAGCGAGATCGATTATGGAGTATTGTGTGACGTTCTGATCCCCTACCTACAGAAAAGATGTCAATAAGATTGAAAGAGTACAGAGAAAATTTGCAAGGATGCCGCCAGGACTTGAACACGTCAATTATAGGACAAGACTGAATACGTTAGGACTTTACAATGAGGGAAGATCTTACAGACATTTACAAAATCCTGAGGGATATAGATGGGGTGAATGTACACAGGCTGGGTGAGGCTAGAATTAGAGATCACGGGTTTGGGTTTAAAAGGTGAAATATTTAAGGGGAACATGAGGGGAGATTTTTCAGTTAGAGGGTGGTTGGAGTGTGAAATGAGCTGCCAGTGGATAGAGGTTCATTTGTAGCATTTAAGAGAAGTTTGGATGGGAGGGGCATGGTTCGGCCGCAGGCAGATGGAATGAAGCATAAGACCAAATCAGCATAGGTTAGATGGGCTGAAGGGCAGTGGTGCTGTACGGACTCTGTGGCTCTAAACCAGTAGGAATCTCTTGTCGAATCACCCATCGTTGTCATTGTTGTGAAGGTCAGTAATGAGTGGTCATACGAACGTTATGTCTTGACGCAGAGATTCGATCTGAAACATCAACCACCTCTGCTCTAGGGGAAATGAGTCGAGTCTATACCATCTCTCCACAGAACGAAAGTCCTCCAATCCAGGCAAGATCTCTACAACATTCCCTCATTTCTCCCTTCCCATCAGGTAGAAGATACACATACCAGCCGACTCAAGGACAGATTCTGCCCCGCTGTTATCAGACCATTGAACAGACTTGCTGTACAATAAGATGGACTCCTGACCTCACAAACTACTTAGTTATGGCCTTGTTAATGTCCACCTGCACTGCACTTTCTCTACAGTATAACTGTAACCTCTATTCTGCAACACACATCAAAGTTGCTGGTGAACGCAGCAGGCCAGGCAGCATCTCTAGGAAGAGGTGCAGTCGACGTTTCAGGCCGAGACCCTTCGTCAGGACTAACTGAAGGAAAAGTTAGTAAGAGATTTGAAAGTGGGAGGGGGAGGGGGAGATCCAAAATGATAGGAGAAGACAGGAGGGGGAGGGATGGAGCCACAAGCTGGACAGGTGATTGGCAAAAGGGGATATGAGAGGATCATGGGACAGGAGGTCCGGGAAGAAAGACAAGGGGGGGGGACCCAGAGGATGGGCAAGAGGTATATTCAGAGGGACAGAGGGAGAAAAAGGAGAGTGAGAGAAAGAATGTGTGCATAAAAATAAGTAACAGATGGGGTACGAGGGGGAGGTGGGGCCTAGCGGAAGTTAGAGAAGTCGATGTTCATGCCATCAGGTTGGAGGCTACCCAGACGGAATATAAGGTGTTGTTCCTCCAACCTGAGTGTGGCTTCATCTTTACAGTAGAGGAGGCCGTGGATAGACATGTCAGAATGGGAATGAGATGTGGAATTAAAATGTGTGGCCACTGGGAGATCCTGCTTTCTCTGGCGGACAGAGCATAGATGTTCAGCAAAGCGGTCTCCCAGTCTGCGTCGGGTCTCGCCAATATATAAAAGGCCACATCGGGAGCACCGGACGAAGTATATCACCCCAGTCGACTCACAGGTGAAGTGTTGCCTCACCTGGAAGAACTGTTTGGTGCCCTGAATGGTGGTAAGGAAGGAAGTGTAAGGGCATGTGTAGCACTTGTTCCGCTTACACGGATAAGTGCCAGGAGGGAGATCAGTGGGGAGGGATGGGGGGGACGAATGGACAAGGGAGTTGTGTAGGGAGCGATCCCTGCGGAATGCAGAGGGAGTGGGGGAGGGAAAGATGTGCTTAGTGGTGGGATCCCGTTGGAGGTGGCAGAAGTTACGGAGAATAATATGTTGGACCCGGAGGCTGGTGGGGTGGTAGGTGAGGACCAGGGGAACCCTATTCCTAGTGGGGTGGCGGGAGAATGGAGTGACAGCAGATGTACGTGAAATGGGGGAGATGCGTTTAAGAGCAGAGTTGATAGTGGAGGAAGGGAAGCCCCTTTCTTTAAAAAAGGAAGACATCTCCCTCGTCCTAGAATGAAAAGCCTCATCCTGAGAGCAGATGCGGTGGAGACGGAGGAATTGCGAGAAGGGGATGGCGTTTTTGCAAGAGACAGGGTGAGAAGAGGAATAGTCCAGATAGCTGTGAGAGTCAGTAGGCTTATAGTAGACATCAGTGGATAAGCTGTCTCCAGAGACAGAGACAGAAGGATCTAGAAAGGGGAGGGAGGTGTCGGAAATGGACTAGGTAAACTTGAGGGCAGGGTGAAAGTTGGAGGCAAAGTTAATAAAGTCAACGAGTTCTGCATGCGTGCAGGAAGCAGCGCCAATGCAGTCGTCGATGTAGCGAAGGAAAAGTGGGGGGCAGATACCAGAATAGGCACGGAACATAGATTGTTCCACAAACCCAACAAAAAGGCAGGCATAGCTAGGACCCATACGGGTGCCCTCTATTCTGCATTGAGTTTGTGTTGTCACTTGGACTACCTCAATGCATTGTTATAATTAAATTATCTGTATGAACAGTATGCAAGATAGGATTTTCACTGTACCTCCATGAAACGTAGGTCATAAAAGAGTCCAGTACAGTAAAGCCCTTCGGCCCACGATGTTGTGCTGACCTTTTAACCGACTCTAAAGACAATCTAACCCTTCCTTCCTACATAGCCCTCCATGGGACAGCACAGTAGTGTTGTGGTTAGCACGATGCTCTACAGTACCCGGGACCCGGGTTCAACTCTCACTGCTACCTGTAAGGAGTTTGTTCGTTCTTCCTATAAACGCTTGGGTTTCCTCCAGGTGCTCTGGTTTCCTCCCACAGTCCAAAGACTGTTGTCCCATGATTAGGCTGGGGTTAAAACTCAACTGCAACTTAAAGGGCTGGAAGGGCTTATTCTATGCTGTATCTCAATAAATACTTTTTTCTTTTCTTTCATCCATGTGCTAAAAAAACTCATATATATCCCTAACGAATCTGCATGTGGCCATAGTAAACCAATTTAACAATTTACTAGCTTCTCATGTCTCTAATGCGATGTGCCTGTTATGCGTTGAAAGTAAGCTTTCAATGCTCCTGTGCACACATAGACTTGTGCAGATGACGATAAACTTGTACGTAGATAGACTTGTACATAGACTTGTGCAGATGACGATAAACTCCACTTTGACTTTGGCTTTATGGACAAAGGAGGCAATGGGCTCCAGCAACATCGGCAGCAGTAGGATCAGCCAAATCTTACCGAGTGTCTCTGATTTTCACCTCAGCAAGGGATGCCCTCGCACCTCTGACCGGTTTCCTTTTTGTGGGATCTTGCTGTGCACCGCTGTGGCAGGAGGAGCTGGAGGAGTGCCGACGGTGAAATGTGTTTATTTATTGAGATACAACACAAGAAAGGCCCCTCTGACCCTTTGAGCCTGGCACCCAGCAATCTTTCAATTTAACCCCAGCCTAATCACAGGACAATTTACAATGACCAATTCATTTTGCTTCATTTTGGTAGGTCAAATATGACGACAGAATACAGTATTAATGGTAAGACTCTTGGCAGTGTGGAGGATCAGAGGGATCTTGGGGTCCGAGTCCATAGGACACTCAAAGCTGCTGCGCAGGTTGACTCTGTGGTTAAGAAGGCATACAGTGCATTGGCCTCCATCAACCGTGAGATTGAGTTTAAGAGCCGAGAGGTAATGTTGCAGCTACTTAGGACCCTGGTCAGACCCCACTTGGAGTACTGTTCTCAGTTCTGGTCGCGTCACTACAGGAAGGATGTGGAAACCATAGAAAGGGTACAGAGGAGATTTACAAGGATGTTGCCTGGATTGGGGAGCGTGCCTGATGAAAACAGGTTGAGTGAACTCGGCCTTTTCTCCTTGGAGCAGCGGAGGTTGAAAGTTATCCGATAGAGGTGTATAAGACGATGAGAGGCATTGATCGTGTGGGTAGTCAGAGGCTTTTTCCCAGGGCTGAAATGGCTAGCACGAGAGAGCACAGTTTTAAGGTGCTTGGAAGTAGGTACAGAGGAGATGTCAGGGGTAAGTTTTTTACGCAGAGAGTGGTGAGTGTGTGGAATGGGCTGCCAGCGACGGTGGTTGAGGCGGATACGATAGGGTCTTTTAAGAGGCTCCTGGATAGATACGTAGAGCTTAGTAAAATAGAGGGCTATGGGTAACCCTAGGTAAGTACATATTCGGCACAGCATTGTGGGCCGAAGGGCCTGTATTATGCTGTAGGTTTTCTATGTTTCTAAGTTTCTATTGTGGAGGAAACCCATGCAGTCATGGGGAGAACGTACAAACTCCTTGCGAAGCTGGACATTGGCATTGAGCAGAGGGGAGATGAACGAAATGATCATTGTGGAGGACAATGGGCTGAGCGGAGATACCTGCACCAACTTGCTTGTTGAAAAATTAGGAAACAGAATGTGTCTCTCAAAAAAGATTATGGAAATTTAAAAAAATTGATACAAATAGTAATGTCACATGAGCTGGGGTGCGTGAGCTCCAGTATTTAATTTTAACATATATGTGGGACAGCTCACTTCAGATTCAACCGAGCACAGCTAACAATATTTAGTTCACGTCTTAATACAGGGTCAGGTTATCTGAGTGAAGCCAAGTCAAGATCTACAACAAGGAGCATTAATTGGAGCATATTAATCCTGGCAAACATGGCAAGGAAGCGAATATATCTTATAAATATTTGATGGGGATGTTGTGCTGGAAAACACGCACCCTCCATTGTACATTATCTATGCATTTATGCAATCTCACTGACATGGATCGGTAGTTTAATATCGGGAATCCAGTTTCCTTTGTTTGCTAACCCTTGTTTGCATCTCTGTCCGTGTTCATACAGGGTGATGAGAAATCAGGATGGTGATAATTGAAAATGTCCTAAACAATGTTGTTGGCTTTGAATTATCTTTAGTGACGCGTTGGTATAAGCAGAAGGAGGTTGGCTGACTCCTTGATGATGTTCTGCCACTTTATGGCCGATTTCATGGCTGACTGGATTTTGGGATGGGGGACGGGGGTGTCTCCTAGGTACGTGAGTTGGTGAGACCTGAGCTCGAGGCCTAGTGCTTGGGGTCCCATTTTTGGCAAGTCTGGAGCTCAGGGCGTGGAGTTCGTGCTGCCTTTTGTCGCCATTGGCAAACCCTGGGGTGATACCAAAGATCAAAGTGCCAGGGTTGATTGGGAGTCCAGAAGTTGAGGCCTGATGGCCAGAGCCTCGAGGTTGTGAATGTCTGTGAGTCTGCTCAGCAAGTCAAAAGCCCAATATCTGGAACTCCACAAGTCCAGTGGAGGCTGGAGACCAAGGAGGTTTAGAGGTCTGAGGGTGGGTTCATTAGGGGGAAGTGGGCAGGGGCTTGTTTTCCTGTTGTTGCTTTGTCGTCTGGTATGTTCTGTTTTGTTGTGGTTTGTGTAATTTATTTATTTATTGTGATACAGTGCGGAACAGGCCTTTCAGGCAGTGCTGCTCTGCAACCCCTAATCACGGGACAATTTATAATGACCAATTATCCAAACAACCAATACATCTTTGTACTGTGGGAAGAAATGGGAGCACCCAGAGGAAACGCAAGCAGTCACAGGGAGAACGCACTTACTCCTTACAGACGATGGCGTGTTCTGCCGTACATGGTATGGAGGTGCCAGAATATGTATGTTTCAATGTACATGAGAGAAATAAATCTGAATATGAATGTGAATCTTTGATTAAGAGATGTCCATCACTTAAATACTGGAAATACTCCACAGGTCAGGCAGTACCAAGGTTACATGGTGTATCGGAGGGATAGGAAGGTCGGCAGAGGGAGTGACACGGCTCTGCTGGGAATAATAATAAATCTGCTGGTAAAGAATGGAATCAAATCATTAGAAAGATATGACATGGGATTGGAAGATGTTGAATCCTTGTGGGCTGAGTTAAGACACTCATATTAAAATCCCCTGTGACTATTGTAACATTACCCTTATTACATGACTTTTCTATCTTCCAATGTAAATTATATCCCACGTCCTGGCTACTGTTTGCAGGCTTGTATATAACTACCAGTAGGGTCTTCTGATCCTATGTCACACAAGGATTTGATTTCATTTTTAACCAACCATCCCATCCCCTCTGCCTACCCACCCGTCCTTTCAATACAATGTGCACCTTTGGACATTAAGCTCCCAACTATGATCTTCTTTCAGCCACAGCTCAGTGATGTTGTCTTGTATTAGCTGCTTCCGCCCTGGGAAGAAGTCTCTCGCTGTTCACTCCATCTGTGCCTGATCATCTTGCACACCTTTATCAAGTCAATTCTTATCCTCCTTCGCTCCAAAGAGAAAAGCCCTACGCTCACTCAGTCTATCCTCATAAGATTATAAAACCGTAAGAGATAGGGGCAAAATCAGGCCATTCGGCCTATCGAGTCTGCTCCTCCATTTTATAATGACTGATCCATTTTCCCCCTCAATCCCATTCTCCTGCCTTCTCCCTATAACCTTCCACGCCCCAACTAATCAAGAACCTATCAACCTTCCCCTTAAATACACCCAATGACTTGGCCTCCGCAGCCACCTGTGGCAAAGAATTCCACAAATTCACCACTTCCTGGCTAAAGAAATTCCTTTTCATCTGAATGGACATCCCTCACAATATTCCAAGTGTGGTCTGACCAATGCCTTACAAAGCCATAGCATCACATCCTTGTTCTTGTACTCTCATCCTCTCGAAATGAAGGCCTTCTGAAAACCCAAGTAAACAACATCTACTGACTCTCGTCTGTCTATCCTGCCTATTATTTCCTCAAAAAATTCCAACAGATTCATCAGACAAGATTTGCTCTTAAGGAAACCATGCTGTCTTTGGCCTATTTTATCACTTTGCTCCAAGAACAATGAAACCTCATCCTTAACAATTAACTCCAACATCTTCCCAACCTCTGAGTTCAGGCTAACTGACTTATAATTTCCTTTCTGCTGCTTCCCTCCCTTCATAAAGAGTGGAATTCCGGAATCTGTTGATTCTTGAAAGATCATTACGAATGCCTCCACAATCTCTTCAGCCACCTCTTTCAGGCCCCTGCGATGTAGTCCATCTGGTTCGACTAATGTATGTACCTTCAGACCTTTCAGCTTCACAAGCAGCTTCTCCCTACAGAAAGTTAAACCTGAAGGCAGAATACAAGGTTAATGGCAATTTACAAAATGATAAATTATAGTAATTAACAAAACGGTGCGAAATAAAAGGAATAATGAGGTACTGCTCATGGGTTCATAGACCATTCAGAAATCTGATGGCAGAGAAAAAGCTGTTCCTTTAATAGTAGCTTGTGGGTCCTCTGGCTCCTGTACCTCCTCCCTGATGGTAGCAATGAGGACAGGAAGGACTGTACTTTGCTCTACTGTTCTGTGTTCTACATCCTACGTTCAAAGTAAATTTATTATCAAAGTACATATATGTCATATAACCATATAACAATTACAGCACGGAAACAGGCCATCTCGGCCCTTCTAGTCCGTGCCGAACGCTTACTCTCACCTAGTCCCACCAACCTGCACTCAGCCCATAATCCTCCATTCCTTTCCTGTCCATGTATCTATCCAATTTAACTTTAAACGACAACATCGAACCTACCTCAACCACTTCTGCTGGAAGCACGTTCCATGCAGCTACCACTCTCTGAGTAAAGAAGTTCCCCCTCATGTTACCCCTAAACTTTTGCCCTTTAACTCTCAACTCATGTCCTCTTGTTTGAATCTCCCACACTCTCAATGGAAAAAGCCCATCCACGTCAACTCTATCTATCCCCCTCATAATTTTAAATACCTCTATCAAGTCCCCCCTCAACCTTCTACGCTCCAAAGAATACCACATACAGCTCTGAGATTCATTGTCTTGCAGCAGAGTGGACAACCGGTGTGCAAAAGACAACAAACTGTGCAAATCCAAAAAGAAATAATAATAAACAAATAAGCAATATACATTGAGCAAATGAAAGTTAGTGTCCTTGAAAGTGAGTCAATTGGAACAATTCAGTGATGGGCAAGTGAAGTTATCCCCTCTGGTTGAAGAGCCTGAAGGTTGGGGAGTAGAAACTGTTCCTGAATCTGGTGGTGTGAGACCTAGGGCTCCTGTATCTTCCTCCTGATGACAGCAGTTGGAAGAGAGCATGTCCTGGGTGGTGGGGGTCCCTGATGATCGATGTTCTTTCCATGTTCTATTCCTCAATGACCTCTGAATTTTCAGGTGAGTTCATCGCTTGCGTTGTGGTGGCGTGGTAGTGTAGTGGTTAGCACAACGCTTTACAGTACTGCGACCCAGGTTCAATTCCCGCTGCTGTCTGTAAGGAGTTTGTACTTTCTCCCCGTGACCGTGTGGGTTTCCTCCGAGTGCTCCGGTTTCCTCCCACAGTCCAAAGACATATCAGTTTGTAGGTTATTTGGTCATTGTGAATTGTCCCATGATTAGGCTGGGGTTAAATCAGGCGTTATTGAGTGGTGTAGCTCGAAGGACCGGAAGGGCCAGTTAGAATAGTTGATTTCTCTGTAGCCCAGAGGCAGAGCAAAACTTTGCAGTGCCAGCGATGGGAAGATTGGGATTCAATTCACACTGATCTTTGAAGGAGTTCGTACATACTCCCTGTCACCACATGAGTTTCTTCCAGGTGCTCCAGTTTCCTCCCACAGTCCAAAGGCGTACGGGTAAGGGTCTGTGAGTTGTGGGCATGCTACGTTGGCAACAGAAACATGGCAACACTTGCAGGCTGCCCCCAGCACATCCCGCACTGTGACACAAAAAGACACACTTCACTGTACATGGGACAAATAAAGATAATCTTTCAATCTTTAACTCACATTGAAATCATGGTGCTTTGTGCAGGTGTATTCCTGCATTTTAAATTGGACACCATCGTATAATTACTCTTAATTCCAATAACCCTCAGGGTGACAACATTAAGTGGATGATTAAGGATTTCCAATTAACTGGTACATTCAAGGAACTGCAATGAGATAAGGACATTGCTTTGTTCCTACCCTTGATGTTCTGACTTCATATAAGCTGTCTTGATTTCCACAAAATTCATTTAAAAATTCTCACACGTCGTGCTGGAGGAACAGCAGCATCTGTGGATGGAGGGGAATGAATTGTCAATGTTTTACACTGAGACCCTTCATCAGGACTGGAAAGCAAGGGGACAGAAGACAGTATTAAAAAGTTGGGGGATGGGGAGGAGTATAACCTGGCCTGTGATAGGTGAGATCAGGTGAGGGAGGAAGGTGGGTGGATGGATGTGTTTGAACATCGAACAGATGTGTTTCTACTGGAACAGATGTGTTTGCACATGAACAGACATGCCTGAACCTGGTGAGGTGTGCCTGACACTGAACAGATGTGTCTGACACTCAGCAGATGTGTCTGACACTGAACAAGCGTGCCTGAGTGGGAAAAGATGTGTTTGTACCTGAACAATCACATCCATGTCACTCACCACCCTGACTTGGAAACATATCACCATCCCTTCATTGTCACTGGATCAAAATCATGGAATTCCCTCCCTATCAGCCCTGTGGGTGGACCTACGCCTCAGGGACCGCAACGGTTCAAGAAAGCAGCCCATCACCACCTTCTCGAGGGCAGCTAGAGGTGGACATTAAATGCTGGCTTAGCTGGTGACACCCACATCCCGTAAATGAGTAAATAAAAAAAAACAGATGTTTTTCTACAAGAACTGATGTGTTTGAACATTGAACAGACCAGCCTGTACCCAAACAGGTACACTTGTACCTGAACAGATGTGTCTCAACATTAACCAGATGTGCCTGAGCCTTACCCAGATGTGTCTGAATGTGAACAGATATATTTGAATTTTGAACAGATGTATGTGAACCTGAACAGATGTGCTTGAATTGGAACAGATGTGTTTGTGAACAGATGTGTTTATACATTGAGCAGATGTGTTTGTACCTGAACAGATGTGTTTAATTATTGAACAGATATTTTTGTGCCTGAACAGATGTGTTTGAACTTTGAACCATAAGACCATAAGACATAGGAACAGAATTAGGTCATTTAGCCCATTCAGTCCACCCCACCACTTCATCATGGCGGATCCCAGATCCCATTCAATCCCATTATCCTGCCCCCTACACTATCCCTTATTAGGGTTAGTTCTGCCAAAGGGTCTTGGCCTGAAACATGGACAGTACTTTTTTCCATAGATGCTGCCTGGCTTGCTGAGTTCCTCCAGCATGTAGTGTGTGTTCCTTTCAACATTCGGGGGGGGGGGGTTACAATGAGGCCCCCACCTATTCTTCTAAATTTCAAGAGTGGAGTGACATGTGCAATTTTCCAGTCCTCCAGGACCATGCCAGAATCAAGTGATTCTTGAAAGATCATGACCAATACATTCATTATCTCCTCAGCAACCTTTCTCAGGATTCTGGGATGTAGTCCACCTAGTCCATGTGACTTATCCGCCTTAGGACCTTTGGGTTTGCCTAGCACTTTTTCCTTTGTAATAGCAATGGCACTCACTCCTGCTCCCTGACACTCACGGATCTCCGGCATACAGCCAGTGTCCTCCACAGTAAACACTGAAGTATTTATTAAGTTCCTCTGCCATTTCTTTATCCCCCATTACTACCTCACCAGCATCATTTTCCAGTGGTCCAATATCAACTCTCACCTCCCTTTTACTCTTTATACAATTGAAAAAACTTGAACATTGACCAGAAGGTATTTGTACATGAATGGATGTGTTTGTAAATTGAACAGATGTGTTTGAAACTGAACAGATGTGTTTGAAACTAAGGAGATGTGTTTGACCTTTGAACAGATGTGTTTGAAACTGAGAAGATGTGTTAGATCTTTGAACAGATGTGTTTGAAACTGAGAAGATGTGTTTAATCTTTGAACAGATGTGTTTGAAACTGAGAAGATGTGTTTAATCTTTGAACAGATGTGTTTGAAACTGAGAAGATGTGTTTGATCTTTGAACAGATGTGTTTGACTGAGAAGATGTGTTTAATCTTTGAACAGATGTGTTTGAATCTGAGAAGATGTTTTTGAACTTTGAACAGATGTGCTTGAAGAGCTATATTAATACATGAAAGAGGGAGGGGATTCAAGTTTTTGGATCATTGGGACCTCTTTTGGCGCAGGCGTGACCTGTACAAAAAGGACGGGTTGCACTTGAATCCTAGGGGGACCAATATCCTGGCAGGGAGATTAGCGGGGGCTACTGAGGTGACTTTAAACTAGAATGGTTGGGGGGTGGGAATCAAATTAAAGAGGCTAGGTGTGAGGAGGTTAGTTCACAACAGGGGGATGGGAACCAGTGCAGAGAGGCAGAGGGGTGTAAAGTGAGGGTAGAAACAAAAAGTACTATGGAGAAAAGTAAAAGTGGCAGGCCGACAAATCCAGGGCAAGCATTAAAAAGGGCCACTTTTCAGCATAATTATATAAGGGCTAAGAGAGTTGTAAAAGAGCGCCTGAAGGCTTTGTGTGTCAATGCAAGGAGCATTCATAATAAGGTGGATGAATTGAAAGTGCAGATTGTTATTAATGATTATGATATAGTTGGGATCACAGAGACATGGCTCCAGGGTGACCAGGGATGGGAGCTCAACGTTCAGGGATATTCGATATTCAGGAGGGATAGACATGAAGGAAGGGGAGGTGGGGTGGCGTTGCTGGTTAAAGAAGAGATTAACGCAATAGAAAGGACATAAGCAGGGAAGATGTGGAATCGATATGGGTAGAGCTGCGTAACACTAAGGGGCAGAAGACGCTGGTGGGAGTTGTGTACAGGCCACCTAACAGTAGTAGTGAGGTCGGAGATGGTATTAAACAGGAAATTAGAAATGTGTGCAATAAAGGAACAGCAGTTATAATGGGTGACTTCAATCTACATGTAGATTGGGTGAACCAAATTGGTAAAGGTGCTGAGGAAGAGGATTTCTTGGAATGTATGCGGGATGGTTTTTTGAACCAACGTGTCGAGGAACCGACTAGAGAGCAGGCTATTCTGGACTGGGTTTTGAGCAATGAGGAAGGGTTAATTAGCAATCTTGTCGTGAGAGGTCCCTTGGGTAAGAGTGACCATAATATGGTGGAATTCTTCATTAAGATGGAGAGTGACATAGTTAATTCAGAAACAAAGGTTCTGAACTTAAAGAGGGGTAACTTTGAAGGTATGAGACGTGAATTAGCTAAGATAGACTGGCAAATGACACTTAAAGGATTGACGGTGGATATGCAATGGCAAGCATTTAAAGGTTGCATGGATGAACTGCAACAAATGTTCATCCCAGTTTGGCAAAAGAATAAATCAAGGAAGGTAGTGCACCCGTGGCTGACAAGAGAAATTAGGGATAGTATCAATTCCAAAGAAGAAGCATACAAATTAGCCAGAGAAAGTGGCTCACCTGAGGACTGGGAGAAATTCAGAGTTCAGCAGAGGAGGGCAAAGGGCTTAATTAGGAAGGGGAAAAAAGATTATGAGAGAAAACTGGCAGGCAACATAAAAATGGACTGTAAAAGCTTTTATAGATATGTAAAAAGGAAAAGACTGGTAAAGACAAATGTAGGTCCCCTGCAGACAGAAACAGGTGAATTGATTATGGGGAGCAAGGACATGGCAGACCAATTGAATAATTACTTTGGTTCTGTCTTCACTGAGGAGGACATAAATAATCTTCCAGAAATAGTAGGGGACAGAGGGTCCAGTGAGATGGAGGAACTGAGCGAAATACATGTTAGTAGGGAAGTGGTGTTAGGTAAATTGAAAGGATTGAAGGCAGATAAATCCCCAGGGCCAGATGGTCTGCATCCCAGGGTGCTTAAGGAAGTAGCCCAAGAAATAGTGGATGCATTAGTGATAATTTTTCAAAACTCGTTAGATTCTGGACTAGTTCCTGAGGATTGGAGGGTGGCTAATGTAACTCCACTTTTTAAAAAAGGAGGGAGAGAGAAACCGGGGAATTATAGACCGGTTAGCCTAACGTCGGTGGTGGGGAAACTGCTGGAGTCAGTTATCAAGGATGTGATAACAGCACATTTGGAAAGCGGTGAAATGATCGGACAAAGTCAGCATGGATATGTGAAAGGAAAATCATGTCTGACGAATCTCATAGAATTTTTTGAGGATGTAACTAGTAGAGTGGATAGGGGAGAACCAGTGGATGTGGTATATTTGGATTTTCAGAAGGCTTTTGACAAGGTCCCACACAGGAGATTAGTGTGCAAACTTAAAGCACACGGTATTGGGGGTAAGGTATTGGTGTGGGTGGAGAGTTGGTTAGCAGACAGGAAGCAAAGAGTGGGAATAAACGGGACCTTTTCAGAATGGCAGGCGGTGACTAGTGGGGTACTGCAAGGCTCAGTGCTGGGACCCCAGTTGTTTACAATATATATTAATGACTTGGATGAGGGAATTAAATGCAGCATCTCCAAGTTTGCGGATGACACGAAGCTGGGTGGCAGTGTTAGCTGTGAGGAGGATGCTAAGAGGATGCAGGGTGACTTGGATAGGTTGGGTGAGTGGGCAAATTCATGGCAGATGCAACTTAATGTGGATAAATGTGAAGTTATCCACTTTGGTGGCAAAAATAGGAAAACAGATTATTATCTGAATGGTGGCCGATTAGGAAAAGGGGAGGTGCAACGAGACCTGGGTGTCATTATGCACCAGTCATTGAAAGTGGGCATGCAGGTACAGCAGGCGGTGAAAAAGGCGAATGGTATGCTGGCATTTATAGTGAGAGGATTTGAGTACAGGAGCAGGGAGGTACTACTGCAGTTGTACAAGGCCTTGGTGAGACCACACCTGGAATATTGTGTGCAGTTTTGGTCCCCTAATCTGATGAAAGACATCCTTGCCATAGAGGGAGTACAGAGAAGGTTCACCAGATTGATTCCTGGGATGGCAGGACTTTCATATGAAGAAAGACTGGATGAACTGGGCTTGTACTCGTTGGAATTTAGAAGATTGAGGGGGGATCTGATTGAAACATATAAGATCCTAAAGGGATTGGACAGGCTAGATGCAGGAAGATTGTTCCCGATGTTGGGGAAGTCCAGAGCGAGGGGTCACAGTTTGAGGATAGAGGGGAAGCCTTTTAGGACCGAGATTAGGAAAAACTTCTTCACACAGAGAGTGGTGAATCTGTGGAATTCTCTGCCACAGGAAACAGTTGAGGCCAGTTCATTGGCTATATTTAAGAGGGAGTTAGATATGGCCCTTGTGGCTACGGGGGTCAGGGGGTATGGAGGGAAGGCTGGGGCGGTGTTCTGAGTTGGATGATCAGCCATGATCATAATAAATGGCGGTGCAGGCTCGAAGGGCCGAATGGCCTACTCCTGCACCTATTTTCTATGTTTCTATGTTTCTATGATACATGAGCTGGATCCAGGTGTGACTGAGGTCTAAACACATGGTTAACGGCAACATTTCAAGGTGAAAAGGAGCAAGGAAATTTAAAACATGCATTAGAATATGCAACGGGTGTTACACAGGTGGATAGGGGATGATAGAAGACTTTAAGGATGAAAAGGGTGCAATTAAATACTAGTCATCTCGCTTTATGGGAAGGATGTGAAAGCTTTAGAGAGGGTGCGCAGGAGATTTACAAGATGCTGCCAAGATTAGAGAGAATGTCTTATGAGGATAAATTGAGCGTTCTAGGGCATTTTTCTTTGGACCAAAGGAGGATGAAACGTGACTTGATAGAGAAGTACAAGGTGATAAGAGGCATAGATCGAGTGGACAGCCGGAGACTTTTTTAACCAGGGCATAAGTTAAAGATGATTGAAGGAGGGTACAGGGGAGGGATGTCAGAGGTAGACTTTTTTACACAGAGAGTGGTGGGTGTGTGGAACACACATGACAAGGGGTGTTGGTAGGGACAGATACATTCGGGACATTTAAGACATTCTTAGATAGGCATATGGATGAAAGAAAAATGGAGGGCTGTGTGGAAGAGAAGGTTTAGATTGTTCTTGGAGTAGGTTAAAGGGCTGGCACAATACTGTGGGCCTAAAGCTCTGTACTGTTCTACAAAGTTGAAGCAGGTGTGATTGAAGATGAAAGGTCACTTTATTAGGTACACCTGATCATTAATGCAAATATCCAATCAGCCAATCATGAGGCAACAACTCAACACATAAAAGCACGTAGACATGGCCAAGAGGTTCAGTTGTTGTTCAAACCAAGCATCAGAATGGGGAAGAAATGTGATCTGAGTGGCTTTGACCGTGGAATAATTATTGGTGCCAGACAGGGTGGTTTGAATATCTCAAAAACTGCTGGCCTGCTGGGATTTTCACACCCAACAGTCCTTAGGGTTTACAGAGAATGGTACAAAACAAAAACAAAACACATGCAGTGATCAGTTCTGTGGGTGAAAATGAGTTGTTAATGAGAGAGGTCAGAGGAGAATGGGAAGACTGGTTCAAGCTGACGAGGAGACAGCAACTCAAATAGCCACACATTACAAACATCTCTGAAATGCACAACACTTCAAACCTTGGAGTGGATGGGTTGCAGTAGATGAACACAGTGGCCAACTTTATTAGGTACGGGGAGTACTTGTGGTGTAGGTAAGATTGAAGGTGAAACCAGAGAGACCCCAGTGTGATGAGGTGCAACAGGTATGACTGACATGAATAATCTGCAGCTGAAGAGCAAAAGGGTCTTCTTGCCTTCAGGCCAATCACCCCTACTGTGGCATAGGCTGCCGGCAGCAGGTCGTAAGAATGCCCTGTCCTGGGCCAGACCCTCAAGTTGTCCCCAGATGTGGCCCATCTTCAAAGGTCATTCCTCTCCCTGGATGAGGTCTTTGTTTCTGGAGCTCTGGGTTTTTACAGGATGGAGTTTCTAACCCCATGTCAAACCATCCTCCTTTCCAGTAGGCTTGAGAATTTGAATTGAATTGACTTTATTACTTCTATCCTTCATATACATGAGGAGTAAAAATCTTTATGTTATGTCTCTGTCTAAATGTGCAATGTGCAATTATAGTAATTTATAATAAATAGTATGTACAACAGGGTGGAGTTGCGTCAGTATGAATTAATCAGTCTGATGGCCTGGTGGAAGAAGCTGTCCTGGAGCTTGTTGGTCCTGGCTTTTATGCCGTGATACCGTTTTCCATATGGTAGCAGCTGGTGTGACTTGGGTCCCCAGTGATCCTGCGGGCCCTTTTTACACACCTGTCCTTGTAAATGTCCTGAATAGTGGGAAGTTCATGTTCACATCTACAGATGCGCTGGGCTGTTCACACCACTCACTGCAGAGTCCTGCGATTGAGGGAAGTACAGTTCCCATACCAGGCAGTGATGCAGCCAGTCGGGATGCTCTCAATTGTGCCCCTGTAGAAAGTTATTAGGATCTGGGGGCTCATATCAAACTTCTTCAATAGTCTGAGGTGAAAGAGACGCTGTTGTGCCTTTTTCACCACACAGCCGGTATATACAGACCACGTGAGGTCTTCGGTGATGTTTATGTCGAGGAACTTAAAGCTGTTCACCCTCTCAACCCCAGATCCATTGATATCAATAGGAGTTAGCCTGCCTCCATTCCTCCTGTAGTCCACAACCAGTTCCTTTGTTTTTACGACTTTGAGGGCGAGGTTGTTTTCTTGACGCCACTGTGTCAGGGTGATGACTTCTTCCCTGTAGGCTGCCTCATTATTATTTGAGATTAGGCCAATTAGAGTAGTGTTGTCAGCAAATTTAATTTGCAGATCGGAGCTGTGGGTGGCAACACAGTCATGGGTATACAGAGAGTAAAGAAGGGGGCTTAGTACACAGCCCTGAGGGGCACCTGTGTTGAGGGGCAGAGGTGAGGGAGCCCACTGTTACCGCCTGACAGGAGGTCCAGGATCCAGCTACACAAGACAGGGTGTAGGTCAAAGTCTCTCAGCTTCTTGTCGAGCCTGGAGGGAATGCTGAACTGTAATCTAAGAATAGCATTCTCACATAATGTGTGGGACGGTGAGTGTTGAGTTCTGTCTATTGTAAAATCTGTCGATCGGTTGTGCTGGTAGGCGAATTGTAGGGGATCTAGTTTGAGTGGTAGCAAGCTGCCGATGTAGTCCTTGACCAGCCTCTCAAAGCATTTGCTTCTTATTGAGACTGTCCATTGCAAAGTTCAAAGGAGTCTGATTCATGTTAAAGTCCTCTGACTTAAGATGAAACACGTGGTATTGGGTGTGAAGCCGGTGGGACAGAAATTGAACTTTCTAGCTTTGAACAGGGCAAAACTGAAATGAAAGATATAATAGACGTAGCTGAAAATTGATTGGTACGGCCCTGCATGAGAAAGATGCAACTCGATGTGTAGCAATCGCCTTATCATCAAACAGCTGATTGAATCAGACTCAGAGTCAGGTTTATGACATTACAGTGCTAGACATAAATACTACGAAATGTTACAAATAAACCATTTGTGCAAAAATGGAGCGAATCAGTCAGGTAGTGTTCATGGGTTCATGGACCATTCAGAAGTCTGATGATGGAGGGGAAGAAGCTGTTCCTCAAGCATTGAGTGTTGGTCTTCAGGCTCCTGCACCTCCTCCCTGATGGTAGAAGTGAAAAGAGGGCACGTCTGGGTGATGGGGGTCCGTAGTGATGGGTGTCACCTTTTTGAAAACGTCATCCACCTCTGAGAATCTAACCTGGTGCCCAACATATCGATGCAGCTATAAAGAAGGCAGGACAACAGCTATATTTCATATATTTGGTTTGTCACCTAAAGCACTTGAAAACTTCTATAGATGTACCGTGGAGAGCATTCTGACAGGCTGCATCACTGTCTGGCTCAGGGGGTGGGCATGCAACTGCACAGGACCAAAATAAGCTACAGAAAGTTGTAAAAATTAGTCAGCTCCATCTTGGGTCTAGCTTCCACAGTATCTAAGATATCTTCAGGGAGCAGTGCCTCAGAAAGGTGACATCCATTATTAAGGACCCCCATCACCCAGGACATGCCCTCTTCTCACTGTTACCATCAGGGAGGGGGTACAGAAGCCTGAAGACACCCACTCAGTGATTCAGGAACAGCTTCTTCCCCTCTGCTGTACGATTCCGAAATGGACATTGAACCCATGAATACAACCTTGCTTTTATTTTCATATTATTTCTGTTTTGCACTATTTTAATCTATTTAATATACATATATATACTTACTGTAATCAATTTATTTGTTTAGTTAGTTATTTATTCTTTCTATATTATCATGTATCGCATTGTACTGCAGCCGCTCAGTTAACAAATTTCACGATACATGCTGGTGATAGTGAACCTGATTCTGATGTGGAGACTAGTGCCCACCACGCAGCTGAATGAGTTCACAGCTTTCTGCAGCTTTTTCCGATCATGTGCACTGGCCCCTCCACACCAGACAGCGATGCAACCAGTTAGAAGGCTCTCCCCAGTACATCTGTAGAAATCTGTTAGTCCTTGGTGACATATTGAAGTGAACTGAAATATGCCTTTCAGCCTTGTGTTTTATATTCTGTGTTTTTGCTCATTTTTTGTTACCATTAGAGTGATTTTTGCGCATGAGGAGAGTGGGCTTTGATGTTTAATATTTTTCTTTGATCGAGTTGGTTCCATGGTTCTTTGTTTTGCGACTGTCAGTGGAGAAGACGAATTTCAGGGTTGTATACCGTATAAATAATTTGATAATAAATGTACTTTGAATCTTTGAATACCAAGTCTCCTCAAACTTCTAGTGGTTTCTTAAGGTTGTTGTAGCTAGGGCTGGTAATGGGGACAAGCTCCCACTACCTATTAAATACCCCCAATGGTGTGGGCCTCAAACAACCTCTGACAGCCAGGTCCTGCTCCTGGCTTTCTTATCCGGTTTAGCTACTAAGCCCGGCAGAACTGTTTCAATTGACAGGAGAATGCAAAGGCAGGTTATTGGCACCTTAGGTGCAAGCAATGTTCTCTCCAAGCTGTGCGTGTGTACACGAGCACACACGTTTTTCAACCAGTGCACAAAGGAAATCAATGTGCGCACAAAAGGTTAGTTACCTAAAATAATGTAGTAATTAATAATTATACTTACTGAAAATAATCTTCTAGCTAAATGTTTCTGTTAACTAGTTAGTCGGTTTTTCAAATACCACAATGCACGTCACTAATTTACGTCACCTCACCTTTCCTGTTCCGGTTTGTACACCTGCATCACGGCAGACAATGTTCATATCGTAAAGTTTACAAAGATCTGTTTCAAATCCTGTAGATAGCTTTCTAAGTTTTTATTGAAAAATATCTGTCAAATGACCCTGTGGCTAAATACTGTCACAAGAAATTGATAACCATCACATACAAAGTAGCTTTACAGGTTTGAAGTGATGTCTTTGATGAGCTGGCTGCACTGTGCAAGATTCTGCAAAAGAGTGGCCTGACATCAATTGATTCACTTCATTTTGCATGAGGCAAAATTAACAAGATAAGAAAGCAGTATCTGGGAGACAATGTTTCGTGGAGTGACAAAGTTAAAGTTTTGCTAAGCCAACAACGTGAAGAAAACATCACAGTAGATACAAGTTCGCTGTTGACTTTTATAAATAGTCTTTGTGTTCATTTAGAACAAAGGTTTCCTGAAGATGAGGTACAAGAATGGTCAGCTTTTGATTTCTCCGCAATTGCATATTGTGACTTCACATTTGGCGATGAACAAGTTAATACCCTATGTCTAAAATATCATGATTTTCTAGCTGAAAATACTGTAATAATTAGACAGTTCAATGATTTCAAATTTTCCATGCAAGAAAAAATGTAATCCAAACTAATTTCAAACTTTGCTCAAGTTATGGCATTTGTACTTCAAAAGGAACGGTTTTGCAACCTTGCACAGCTGATGGACATTGGGGGAATCTTTCTTGCGACTAGTGCGGACAGTGAGCAAGGTTTTAGCCTAATGAATCAACTCAAAAACAAGCTGAGAAACCGTTTAGGTGAATGTCATTTGGATATGTTAATGAGAATCAAAAGATATTAACTGGATGGAAGCTCTATTAGTCTAGATAGAATTTACAAAGAATGGGTAAATGCCAAAGACAGGAGAGAGAAAAAATAACTGTGACTTAAATATGTATGTTATTTTGTTGTTATTCTGTGCAGTTTTATGTTAAATATTTTGTAAACCTACATAAACTGTGCCATGTGTGCATTCAGAGCGCACATACTTTTGTCACAGGAAAAAAAAATTGCACAACGTAAGATTTTTGCGCACAGTGACTACTAAAAGTTAGAGGAAACATTGGGTGCAAGGCGTTCCTTCCTTCCCTAGCCTGCAGGTCACTCTTGGGCAAAGTGTACTACCTGCTTAGCCTCCCCCACCCCCCCCGCCCCGCCCAATTCCCGATCAGGGTCACGTGAAGCCATGAGGATGGATGGTCGTATGAGCAGCTGGTGCACATCACAAGTCCTGGTTATGCGCCCACTGATGACAGGCAGACAATCTCTGAAGAGTATTGATAATTGCTGGGGTCACCAGTCTTGTAAAGACGCTGCCCAGAAGAAGGCAATGACAAACCACTTCTGTAGAAAAGTTTACCAAGAACAATCATGGTCACAGACCGTGATTGCCTACATCATAGGACGAGGCACATAATGATGATGATGAAGATGATGAATCCAGATGAAGTGTCCCGACCCGAAATACCGACTGTCCATTTCCCTCTACAGGTGTTGCCTTACCTGCTGAGTGCCTCCAACATTGTGAATTGATTTTGCTGCGGATTCCAGCTTTTTCCCATCTCTTGTGTCTCCATTATCTTCCTCATGCCCACTTCTGTCCACGCATCGAGAAATACATTGGATTCCGGTCAATTGAGTTGTTGATTAATTAGGGCAGCGACTTATTTAGGAAAGCTTTGAAAGAACAAAATCTAATTGAAAAAATAGCCGGGATTGCTTCTCGATTAATAGTTTTACACACGCTCTCATCAGAGTCCAAAAGTTCCCTTCTGGAAAGAGCAAGACACACAAAATGCTGGAAAAATTCAACAGGTCAGGCAGAGAAATAAAGAGTCAATGTTTTGGGCCCAGACCTGTCATCAGGACTGGAAAGGAAGGGGGAAGAAGACAGGGGAGGGGAAGCATTCTCTAGTGTTCTGGAAAGAGCCATAGAGCTATTAAAGCAAAATCTTCACGCCGGCTTAAAAGTTTCTTCATCTAGAGAGTTAATCAGATCAACCATTCTAGCTAGCCTCCCCCATCGCCTCTATCTACTCCCCCATTACTACTCTGCCAGTTTTCATGATGATGCTTACATTGTAAATAAATGTTGATATTTACATATTGACGCACACTTTATTCCATGTCTGTACTTCTAGCTTTAATTTTTAGAATTCCTTATTATTTATAATTGTTGAATGTTGTTTTTGTTGCATGTCACGCCAACACACTGCAGCAAATTCCAAATACATGTAAATATATATGGCAAATAAAGTTGCTCCTTGATCCTTGGATTCAAGCCAATTTATCCTTCAGAGGGTTTTAATTGGAGCAGGCAGTGCTTTTGTGTATAAGAAAACAATTACTGGTCAAAGGCGAGCATATGCTGGAAATTGGACAGGGAACATTGCTGGCATGAAGCGGGCACAATGTCCTTGTTTCCAGAAAGCAAAGAAAAGCAACGTGCTTTTCATTGTGTTGGCCTGAGCTCCAATCCTCCCTGCGGAGGTGATACCAAACAGCATCACCAAGCAGGCGCCCATTCAAGGCGTGCATACAAATTCAAGCTAATTATGCAATAGGGAGCATTCAGAACTGGCGAGTGCCAAGCCTTAGTGACTGGAATACGTTAAGGAGAACACAGTTCCCCATTCATCTACACAATGCCATGTTATGTCTCCCTCCAATCTTATTTGCATCTATTTTACTTTCAGGTTCACATTCCAAAACACCTGCTCCGCCTTCAGTCACACCTGAATCACAGCCTTCGGAAATTAATCTATCATCATCATAACCTGTTGCTGTTGGCAACAGAGTTTCAGATGCTGACGAGGAGGAGTACAGGAGCGAGGTATGCTGCTCGAGTGCTTTAGTGGTGTCACAACAACAACCTTGCACGCAACGTCAATGAGACCAAGCAGTTGATTGTGAACTTCAGGAAGGGGAGATTGAGGGAACACACACCAGTCCTCATCAAACAGCTAGCAGTGGAAAAGCTGAGCATTTTCAAATTCCTGGGTGTCAACATCTCTGAAGATCTATCCTGGGCCCAAGATATCAATGCAATTATGAAGAATTTTCGCCCAATTTAGATATTGTTCCTTTTACCAAAATGCATTATCACACATTTCCCAACACTATATTCCATCTGCCACTTTTTTTGCCCATTCTTCCAATTTGTCTAAGTCCTTCTGCAATTGCATTGCTTCCTCAGCACTACCTACCCCTCCACCTATCTTCATCTCATCTGCAAACTTTGCCACAAAGCATTCAAGTCCATCATCCAAATCAATGACAAGAAATGAAATAGGAAGCAGTTCAAATACTGACCCCCTGAGGAACGCCACAACTCACCGCAGCCAACCAGAAAAGGCCCCCTTTATTCCCACTTGCTGCCTCCCGCCTGTCAGCCATTCCTCTATCCATGCCAGGATCTTTCCTGTAACGCCATGGGATCTTATCTTGTTAAGCAGCCTCATGTGTGGCACCTTATCAAATGCCTTCTGAAAATCCTGGTAAATGACATCCACTACCTGTCCTTTGTCCACCCTGCTTGTAACTTTCTCAAAGAACTCTAAAAGATTTGTCAGGCAAGAATTCCCTTTACAGAAACCAAGCCAACTTTGACTTATTTTGTCATTAGTCTCCAAATACCCCCAAACCTCATCCTTAATAATAGACTCCAACATTTTCCCAACCACTAAGGTTAGGCTAACTGGCCTATAAATTCTTTCTTTTGCCTTCCTCCCTACTTAAAGAGTGGAGTGACATTTGCAATTTTGCCTGAAGGCACACACTCAACGATTCAGGAACAGCTTCATCCCCTCTGCCATCTGATTTCTGAAAGGGCATTAAACCCATGAACACTAACTCACTACTTCTCTTATTAATATTTTCTGTACTACTTATTTAATAAATAAGTATATGTATATATGTAATTCATAGTTTTTTTCTATATTATTATGTATTGCATTGAACTGCTGCCACAAAGTTAACAAATTTCACGTCAGATGCCGGTGATATTAAACCTGATTCTATTCCGATTGCTGGGTGGCGCGACTTGAAGGGCTGGTACGGCTTATTCCACATGTATCTCAATAGATGAAATAAATAAGAAATGAAAAAAACATAACAGTTATTAACCTACAATCATCAGGCTCCTGATCCAGCGTGGATAACTTCACTCAGAACAACTCTGAGTTGACTTCACAGCCTATAGACTCACTTTCAAGGTCGCTACAATTCCTTTTTATTTATACAATTTGTCTTTGTTGAACATTGGTTTTGTGTCAGTCTTTGTTTATGTATAGTTTTCATGGGGTGTATGGGGTGTCAGAGAGGGGTAGCACCTCTGGTGAGGTAACATGTCGCGTCCTTTTCAAGGCGGTTAGTCCACCTTTGGTCCCCACCTGGCACTCAGCTCTCACCTGTGGCTCCCAATAGCTGTTTGCATGCGACAGTGGCCACACCCCGGGCAACGGCTTCGACAAGCCGGTTAAACCAGGTGAGGGTAGCCGACGGGTCTCAAACCCTCGGTGAGATCGGGAGTTGTCTATCCCAGCATGTGAAGACAGACTCCAGCGGATTGAGCGGATGAGACCAATGGAAGGTCCAACGGTTGAGAAGGCAGTCTCTGCAAGCGTCGTGGAACGTGTAGAGTGGGACAAGACACAGAAGACGTCCTGGTCATCCACTGTGCCTAGTCCCATCTCCAGCCGTCTAGACTCTGTCTTGCCACTGGATCCAGATGGGAATTGGGAAGAGAGAGTGAGGCTGACGCTGCGCGACTCTCCCTCACTTAAATCCAAATCACACGCTAGTCTCGACACCATCATAATGGTGTCAAGGTCCTCATCGACGCCAACGATAGACGAACACACACGCATAGGTTTCATAAATTCTGTTGTACTTCTTTATTTTCCTGTAAATGCCAAATGCAAGAAAAGCAATCTCAGGGTTGTATATGGTGACATGTATGTACTTTCATATTAACTCTACTTTGAGTTTGACTGCTCGTCCCAGTGTGAACTCCAGCTTTTTAGTATCTTGACATTAAATTGTACATGGAGTTTTTAGCTGAGGTGCTGAGTTATTTACTCATCCCATCCTATCCCATCCCATCCCATCCCAAATGCCCACACAATAAACTAAACATTTATGCACAGTAAGAGGGTTAGCACTGTCCTGGTATGGAAATTTTAAATGTCAAACATTTAAACACCAGGTGGGTACAAGCAATCTTATGGCCTTTCAAAGTGTCCTCAGTGCTGCCCAGTATTTAGCAAAACTCACTCAGCATCAGCAGCACGTGATTTGTAGCTTGGGGTCTTGCTGTGCATAGATGGGCCTCTCAAATACCGTACTTGCTTCAGAAGTGTTCCATTAGCTGTAAAACACAAAGGACTATTAGATCAGATTAGGTTATGAGGATGCGCAGTCCTCTTTTATTGTCGTTTAGTAATGCATGCATTAAGAAATTATACAATATTCCTCCGGTGTGATATCACAGAAACACAGGACAGACCAAGACTGAAAAACTAACAAAACCACATAATTATAACATATAGTTACAACAGTGCAACAATACCATAACTTGATGAAGAACAGGCCACGGCACAGTAAAAAAGTTCAAAGTCTCTGGAAAGTCCCACATCTCACGCAGACGGAAGAAGGAAGAAAACTCTCCCTGCCATGCCCGACCACGGTCTGACTCTGAGTCGTCCGAAAACTTCGAGCTCTGATCAGCCCTCCGAAACTGAGTACCGAGCACCATCTCTATCCGAATGCATCGACCTCAGCCTCGGTTGCCGGCAGCAGGCAAAGCCGGAGATTTTGGGGCCTTCCCTCCAGAGATTCTCGATTGCACAGTAGCAGCGGCAGCGAATCAGGCATTTCAAAAATTTCTCCAAATGTTCCTCTGTGCCTTCTCAAGTCTGTCTCCATCAAATCAGAATTGTCCACGGCCCCTGTTTAACAGATACGATATCATTTCACCGGAGAGCTGTGTGCGCTGCGTCACGCTGCCATCTTCTCCTCCCGCCTTCACAATGTATACAAATCTATTACAAATGTCAATAGACATCTGTTACCCCAGGGTTGAAACGTCTAATACTAGAGGGCATGCATTTAAGGTGGGGGGTGGGTGGGAGGTTCAAGGAAGATGTGCAGGGCAAGTTTTTTCACACAGAGAGCAGTGAGTGGCTGAAGTGCACTGCCGTTGGTGCTGGGGAGGCAGGTACAACAGAGTTGCTCAAAAGGCTTTGGTAGACACATGAATGAGCAGATAATGGAGGGATGTGAAAATCATGTAGATAGAAGACATTAGTTTATTTGGGCACTGATTACTAAGTTAACACCTCTCTGTAAATGGATCTGTAACAGCAGAGATGAGGCAGAGTAGCTGGTAGAATGGTATGGGCATAACAACTTGGGTCTTAACATGGACAAGACCAAAGAGATGACTGTGGAGTTTAGGAAGGTGACCACTTCTCACTGCATATGCTCAGCTCCTCCATGGAGAGAGTTCAGAACACCAATCTTCTGGGAGTGCACATAATGGACGATCTCACCTCGTCCCTCAACACCACTTCTTTGGTCAAGGAAACACAGAAGCATCTCTATGCCCTGAGGAGATTGAGGTGAGTTAGGCTCCCCACCCCCATTCTAACCACATTTTACCAGAGCACCATCGAGAGTGCCCTGACCAGCTGTATCACTGTCAGGTAAGGGAACCACAAGGATCTGTCCTCAAGACCCTCCGACAGGTTGTGAGGATTGCTGAGAGAATCATCAGGGTCTCTCTCCAACCACCATCCAGCACATAAACTAGAAGCACTGTGCTTGTGGAGTCCTCAGCAATGTCAGGCACTGCTCCCATCTGTCCCACAATCTGTTTGACCCCCCTACCACCAGGCAGGAGGTACCATAGCATTAGGACAAGAACTGTTACGATGAGAGACAGTTTCTTTCCCTGGCTCTACTGAACTCCCTGCCACTGCCCAGGTCTCATCACGTATGAAACGGCAGTAGCATTTTACTGTCTACTTTTTGACTGGTGTTCTTGTGATTTGTTAATTTATTTGTGGTAATATTACCTTATGTGTTGGGTGTGAGTTCTATGTATTGTATTGTGCACCTTGCTCCAGAGGAGCAGAGTTTCATTTGGCGGTATACGTGTATGAATGACAATGAACAACGTTTTGAACTGAATGACCTGTTCCTGTGCTCTATGAAGTAGAGCGCTCTGTTTGGATGCATCAGCACCAGAGGCTGTAGAGGGATGTCAATGCAGCCAGCTCCATCACGGACACAACTTCCCTACCGTCGAGGATCTCTTCAAAAGGCAGTGCCTCAGAAAGGCAGCATCCATCATGAAGGCTCCTCACCATGCCCTCTTCTCATTTCTACCATCAGGGAGGAGGTCCAGGAACCTGAAGACTCACACTCAACATTTTAGGGACAGTTCCTTCCCCTCCACCATCAGATTTTCTGAACAGTCCAGGAACATCCCATTTCTTTCACTATTTAATTGTGCCATTTGTTGATTTTTATCTCTTTGTACTATACTGCTGATGCAAGACAACAAATGTCATGTCCTGTGGCAGAGATAATAAATCTAATTCTGAATGTCCTCACTGTGAAGTCACCGGACAATTTTCTTCTTTCACCTGTCCTTTTCCCCTCACTCTTCCTTCCCTTCCTCTTGTTGGATGCTGATGTGTTTGTGATCCAAAGGGTCTTCAGAAGTCAAGAAAGAGGCATAAAACTTTTTGCTTACCATTGTTTTAATAAGTGATACAAAGGCAGAAAATGAACAAGAGAAGCAGAGAGAATTAAGAAAATACAAAGGAAAAAGTTCTCATGGTCTCATACTCAGACAAGAGACGATAAAAATTCCAGTAACAAAAAAATCACCCTGATTTAAGTAGCTTGAAACCTGCTGCTGAAAACCAAAATACAGAAGCAACCGTACTGTAATTACTGGAAAGTTCACTGAACAATTACATAATGTCTATTGGGGCACAGTTAGAGCAGTGACCACGGCTGTGAATGTGAGGTCATTGGGTGCGTTTAAAGCAGAGGTTGATAGGTTCTTAATTAGTCCATAACCCTATAAGACCATAAAACATAAGAGCAGAATTAGGCCATTTGGCCCATCGAGTCTGCTCCGCCATTCCATCATGGCAGATTTATTGTCCCTCTCAACCCTGTTCTTCTGCCTTCTCCGTGTAGCCTTTGATGCCCCTACTTATCAATAAACTATCCACCTCTGCTTTAAATATACTCAACGACTCCATGGCCATTGCTGGCAACGAATTCCACAGACTCACCACCATCTGACGAAAGGAATTTCTCCTCATCTCTGTTCTAAAGAGGTGTCCCTCTATTCTCCAGCTGTGCCCTCTGGTCCTGGACTCCCCCGCCAGAGGAAATTTCCTCTGCACATCCACTCAATTTAGGCCTTTCAATATTCGATAGTTTTCAATGAGTTCCGCTCTCATTCTTCTTAAATGCAGCGAGTACAGGCTCTGAGCCATCAAACACTCCTCATGTTAATCCTTTCATTTCCAGAATCATTCTGGTGAACCTCCACTGGACCCTCTACAAAGCGAGCACATCTTTTCTTTGATAAGGGGCCCAAAACTGCTGATAGTACTCCAAGCGCGGTCTGACCAGCGCCTTGTAAAGCCTCATCATTACATCCTTGCTCTTATATCCTAGTCCCTTTGAAATGGATGCAAATATTACATTTGCCTTCCTCATCACCAACTCAGCCTGCAGGCTAACACTCAGGGAATCTTGCACAAGGACTCCCAAGCCCCTTTGAATTTTCTGCCTGTTTAGAAAATAGTCTACACCTTGGTTCCTTCTACCAAAGTTCATGACTATATACTTGGGATAGGGAGGGGAATAAAGATCAGCTTTATTTGTCGCGTGTACATTGAAACATACAGTGAAGTGTGTCATTTTCATCAAATCAAATCAGTGAGGATTGTGCTGTGCAGCCCACAAGTGTTGCCTTGCTTCCAGCCAACATAGCAATCTGGAGACTCTCTCCACCATGTTAACTTGGAATGAGTCTCCCATGCCTCTGAAGTAGGTAGTCAAAATGCGCCAACACACTGGTCTTATTGGGACGCGTTCTTCAGCCTTTCACACATTTCTCAATACCAATTCTACCTCCTGGTAAAGAACGTCCTGAATCCAAGACTGATGGAGAGCTGCCAACAGAAAACACGTACATGGGTTGTTTCTGTCAATCTTACAAGTGCCTTCAACATATTGGCTCTACCAAAATACCTCATTCTGTTAAAAAAAAATTCTCATAACATTTCAAGAATAATTAACTTTCTAGCTCACTTTCTATCAATTAAAAAACAGCCTACAATATCTTTGTGCTATCACTGTCAGAAAACTTACAGTTCTATGACTCCAGGAGTTTGGATAGTTACATGGATGGGACTTGGCAGTTCAAATAGTTTGGTACGGACTAGATGGGCCAAAAGCCTGTTTCTGTGCTGTACTTTTCTATGATGCCATGACTCTATAAGAATAGACAAATACTCCAACAACTGTTTCCAACTACTTAGTTCCAAACTTTCAGCCTTCCAAATTCCTTTGGCAATTTTGTTCATCTTTCTGAATTTTTACCTTCTCTGGGCTCGTGTTACTTTGCAAATCACCTCTTTTGTCGTTTGTGATACATACGAATAATTTGGATGAAAAGCACAAGAGATTCTGCAGATGCTGGAAATCCTGATGAAGAGTCTTCGCTCAAAACGTGGTCTGTTTATTCCTCTCCGTAGATGTTGTCTGAACTGCTGAGTTCCTCCAGCACTTTGTGTGTGTTACTCTGGATAAAAATGTAGGCGAGCAGATTAGTGAATTTACAGGTGGCACAAAAGCTGTGAGTTGTACATGGTGAGGAAGACTGTCAAAGAATTCACCAGGGTATTGATCAGTTGGAAACGTGGGCAAAGGGTGACCCAGTAGCACAGTGGTTAGCACAACACTCTACAGAACCAGTGACCCAGGTTCAATTCCCATCGTTGTCTGTAAGGAATTTGTGTAATCTCCCCGTGACCGCATGTGTTTCCTCTGGGTGCTCCAGTTACCTCCCACAGTTCAAAGACGTACTGCTTGGCAGGTTAATTGGTCATTGTAAATTCTCCCGTGATTAGGCCAGGATTAAATCAGAGGACTGCCGGGCAACACAGCTCAAAGAGCTGGAAAGGCCTGTTAGTGATGGACTCCTAACCGCCTCATCCGTTTAGGGCCACGCAGGAAGGTCAAAACTTCTAGCCTCACCAATGTGCCTCCATTCTCCACCTGTGTCACACTTGAAGTGGTTGACGTCCGATGAAAAGTCTGGGCCCAAAACATGGACTCTGTATTCCTCTCCATAGATGCTGAGCTCCTCCAGCATTTTGAGTGTGTTGCTCTGGATTTCCAACATCTGCAGAATCTCTTGTGTTTTTCTGGAGAGGATATATACTTGGAATATTGTGTTCAGTTCTCATCACTCCATTATAGGAAGGATGTGGAAGCTTTAGAGAGGGTGCGGAGGAGATTTAACAGGATGCTGCCTGAATTAGAGAGCATGCCTTATGAAGACAGGTTGAGCGAGCCAGGGCTTTTCTCTTTGGAGCAAAGGAGGATGAGAGGTGACTTGATGGAGGTGTGCAAGATGATAGGAAGCATAGACAGAGTGAACAGCCAGAGACTTTCTCCTAGTGTAGAAATAGCTAATACAAGAGGGGCATAATCTTAAGGTGATTGTTGGAAAGTATGGAGGGTTGTCAGGTAATTTTTTTTTACAAGGAACTGGCGGGTGCCAGCTGTGATAATGGAGGCAGGTACATTAGGGACATTTAAGACACCCATAGAAAATGGCGGCCTATGAGGATGGGAAGGGTAAGATTGATTTTAGAGTAGATTAAGAGGTTGTGAACCAAAGGGCCTGTACCATTCTATATTCTATAACATTAATTTGAAAGTTTGGAAGCTTGAAGAATTATATACCACATCTGTACTGTGCATCTCATAATTTTGTATACTTCCATCAGGTTGCCTGTCGGCCTCCAACACTTCAGAGGAGGCAATCCAAGTTCACCCAACCTCTCCTTATAGGACTCTCTAATCCAGGCAACATCCTGGTGAACCTCTTCTGCACGTTTTTCAAAGCCTCCGCCTCAGCCCTGTAAAATCAGGTCAGGACTCCACCCAATACTGCAAACACAAGCTCACCAAAGTTTAATGTAGCTGCAACATCACTTCTCAAATTTTATATAGCACCCTGACCGATGAATGTAAGCTTTAAGCCTTCTTGGCCATTCAAAGTGCATTTATTACATTCTGCAACTTTGAGATTCGTCTCCTTACAATAGCCACAAAACAAGAAACCCATGAAACAAACGACCACCAAACATCGAATGTGCAGAGAGAGAGAGAGAGAAATAAAACCAAATCATACAAACAATAAAAATAAGCAAATAGCTTTTAGAGTGAAAGTGAGTCCTCAGACACGAAGCCTGAGGCAGCGGGAGCAGGCCACAGCCTCAGCCTCAGTTCGTCACAGAGCAGGGTATCTAATCTTGCCGGATTCAGGGAGCTATGGGTTTGCACCACGGGATCCCCGGCACATCCTTGCCTCTAGAAGTGCGGCCACTTACTTTGCACTTACCTCCCAAAGTGCAACAACTTGGATTTGTCCACACTGAACTTTACCCGTTATTTATTTACTTACTGAGACACAGCGCAGAATAGGCCCTTCCCACCCTTGGAGCCGTGACCCCCGCAGTCCCCCAGTTTAACCCCAGCCTAACCACACGACAATTTACAATGACCAATTAACCTACCAGCTGGTCTGTCTTTGGACTGTGCCTGTAAAGCGTAAAGGACTTTGGTCGCCTGTACTGTAAAGTGTTGTGCTAACCACTATGCTACTGTACTGCCCCTCTATAGCTGTGTACGTACATCTACTGATGCTTCTGGACACATCTTCAGTGGTGTTCCTGGAATCATCGGGTGTTTTGGGTCTTTCAACATCATACAACCCCCTCCAGATGACCCAGCCGGGGCTGATCAGACCCCAGCTTGTGTCCAGATGGCTAGCTACTTATGACTCCATGGCTCCCCTCTTTTGAGCCACAGCCATCTTGAGGCCCTCTCTGCCGCATCGGTGGTACTGCGGATGGCTCTCCTCTTCCTCTCTCCCTCGATGCCCAAAATGCTGAAGGCTCTAAGGAACGGGCTGCGAATCCCCTACAACCAACCTCCACTGCCCCTCTATATAAATGCATAACAAATGATGGATTATCTTCCCTGCAGAATTCGATGCGTTGGTACTTTCGTGGCCATTGTTCATAGGACCAGTTCTATTTAATGAATCAAAATATTTTTTCCAAAAGACTGATAGGCTGCAAATTCATTGATTGTCGTCTGCACAAGTCCACGTTTGCACAGACGCCTTGAAAAACATATCTGCAGCAGCATCACAGGAACGGAGTATCAGGAAAGCAGCATTCACAAGAAAATCATAAATTAAACATAAATCAGATACAACATACACCAGAAAGAATACAGATAGAATTTAAAAAGTCCTCTTTACGGCAAAGAGGTCATTGTGTTGCTAAACTGAGGTAGAGATTAGGGTTGTGCCAGCTGGGTCAAGAACTGAATGGTTGAAGGGAAGTAGCTGTTCCTGAACCTGGTGGTGTGGGACTTCAGGCTTCTGTACCTCCTGCTCGATGGGAACAGTGAGAAGATGCCATGGTCCAGATAGTGGGGATATTTAGACCATAAGACATAGGAGCAGAATTAGGCCATTCAGCCCATCGAGTTTGCTCCGCCGTTTGATCATGGCTGGTCCATTTCTCTCTCAGCCTCACTCTCATGCCTTCTCCCCATAACCTTTCATACCCTGACGAATCAGGAACCTAACAACCTCCACTTTAGATATACCCAATGACTTGGCCTCCACTACTGCCTGTGGCAATGAATTCCACAGATTCACCACCCTCTGGCTAAAGACATTTCTCCTCATCCCCATTCTGAAGGGACATCCCTCTATTCTGACATTGTGCCCTCTGGTCCTCGACTCACTCACGATAGGGAAGCATCCTCTCCACATCCACCCTATCTAGGCCTTTCAACATTCAACAGGTTTCAATGAGATCCCCCCCACATTCTTCCAAATTCCTTCGAGTACAGGCCTAGAGCCATTAAACACTTTTCATTGGATAAGCCTTTCATTCCTGGAATCATATTCGTAAACACCCTTTGAACCCTTTCCAATGTCAGCACATCCTTCAGATAAGAGGCCCAAAACTGCTCACAATACTCCCAGTGAGGCCTCACCAGTGCCTTATTAAACCTTAGCATTTCATCCTTGTTTTTATATTCTAGTCATCCTGAATTGAATGCTAACGTTGCATTTGCCTTCCTCACCACAGGCTCAGCCTGCAAGTTAACTTTCATGGAATCCTACACAAGCACTCCCAAGTCCATTTACACCTCTGATTTTTGAATTTTCTCACCATTTAGAAAAGAATCTATGCTTTCACTCTTTCTGTCAAAGTGTTTGAACATATATTTCCTGGCACTGTATTTCATCTGCCAATTCTTTACCCATTCTCCTAATCCGTCTAAGTCCTTTTGCAGACTCCCTGCTTCCTCGACACTACCTGTCCCCGCACCTATCTTCATATTGTCCACAAACCTGCTGCAAAGCCATCAATTCTGTCATCAAAATCATTGACATAAAATGTTAAAAGAAGCAATCCCGGTACAGACCCCTGTGGAACTCCACTAGTCACTGACAGCCAATCAGAAAATGCTCCTTTTATTCCCGTTCTTTTCCTCCTGCCGATCAGCCAATGCTCTATCCATGCTAGTATCTTTCCTGTAATGCCCTGAGCAGCCTTATGTGTGGCACTTTGTCAAATGCCTTCTGAAAATCCAAAGAAACTACATCTCTTGACTCTGCTTTGTCTATCCTGCCTGTTATTTCCTCAGAGGGTTCCTACATGTTTGACAGGCAAGGTTTCCTCTTTGGGGAACCTTGCTGACTTTGGCCTATTTTATCATGTGCCTCCAAGTACCCTGAAACCTCGTCCTTAATAATGGACTACAACATCTTCCCAACACTGAAGTCAAGCTAACTGGCCTATAATTTCTTTTCGTCTGCCTCCCTCCCTTCCTGAAGAGTGGTGTGACATTTGCAATTTTCCATTCCTTCGGAACCACGCCAGAATCAAGTCATCCTAGATGATGGACGGTGATTTATTGAGGCAACGCTTCCTGTAGATACTAACAATGGTGGGGAAGGATGTGTCCATGATGTACCGGGAGAAGTTCACAGCTCTCTGTAGCTTCTGTGTCAGAAGCTTGCCCCACACATCACCTTTAGGCCTCAAACAAGAGAAAATCTGCAGATGCTGGAAATCCGAGCAACACACGCAAAATGCTGGAGGAATTCAGCAGGCCAGGCAGCATCAATAGAAAAAAGTACAGTCGACGTTTTGGGCTGAAACCCTTTGGCAGGACCTTTAAACCTCCCCCCTCTCACCTGAAAACCCTTTCACCCTTTTCTGGGCGATTTTTGAATTGTGGTATCCTGCAGATAGCAAACACTGAGCTGAAGTGAAGTATGCCTTTTGATTTTGTGTTTCATACTCCGTGTTTTTGCTCACTTTCTTTTGGTGCCGTTTGTGTGATTTTTCTTTGCACGTGGGGGGAGGGGGTTGATGATTTTCTCTGAATGGGCTGGTTCCATGATTTTTGTTTTGTGTCTGTCTGTGGGGAAGATGAACTTTCAGGGTGAACACCTCATATAGCGTCTCAGTAGTCTGCAGCCCCTTGGTATGAACATAGAATTCTCCAACTTCCGGTAGTTCCCTCCCCCTCCCTTCCCCTATCCCTATTTCACTCTGCCCCCTCCCCCAGCTGCCTATCACCTCCGTCATGGTTCTGCCTCCTTCTACTACCCATTGTGTATTCCCCTATTCCTTCCTCACCTTTCCTGCCTATCACCTCCCTGCCTCCCCTCCCCCACCCCCTTATCTTTCCCCTTACTGGTTTTTCACCTGGAACCTACCAGCCTTCTCCTTCCCACCCTCCCCCCACCTTCTTTATAGGGCCTCTGCCCCTTCCCTCTTCAGTCCTGATGAAGGGTTCCGGCCGAAACGTTGACTGATCGTTTCCACGGATGCTGCCCGACCTGCTGAGTTACTCCAGCGTGTTGTGAGTGAACCTTCAGGGTTGTATGCTGCACACTTTGATAATAAATGTACTTGGAATCTTTTGCATTTTCTGTGCTGCATCGGATTCGGAGTAGCAATTGTTTCATTCTCCGTACACTAGTGTACTGGAAATGCCATTAAACGCCCTCGAACCCTGAATCTCACTGAATTGATCTGAAGGAACGGTCTGAAGGAGAGGGCTTTCACTGCACCTCGGTACTCGAGGCAATATTAAACCAATTTACTAACACACACAACATGCTGGAGGAACTCAGCAAGTTAGGCAGCATCCAGCAAGGGAGCAAACTATGTACGTTTACCAGGTGGTGCAGACATAACCTGTACCTGCAGACTAACATTCACTGGGTCATAAGGGATCCTCACCCCTGTCGGGCCTGAGTTTCCATTTGAACTTCACGGATAGGAGCTGAAGTCTCACACTATCAGGTTTAGGAACAGTTACTGCCCAATAACCATCAGGCCCCTGAAACAGTGCGGATAACTTCACTCACCAAAACTCTGAACTGTTTCCACCACCTATAGTCTCACTTTCAAGGGCTCTACAACTGAAGTTTTTAGTATTATTTATTTATTTGTATTTACACAATTTGTTGTCTTGCATATTGATTGGTTGTCTTTGCGTGCAGATTTTCATTGATTCGATTGTGTTTCTCTATGAATGCCCACAAGGAAATGAATCTCAGGGTAGTATATGATCGTGCTTTGATCATAAATTTACTTTGAACTTTGAGTGATTCCTGCAGAATCAAACAAATTGGGTCAAATGGTGAGTTGGTCCCGCTGCAGAGGAATTTTTTTTCCACAGTCATTGCTGACGCTGGGCGACCTTATGAATCTCCTACAAGATCAGCCTGTGATGGGGGAGTCGGAGCAGATAGAAATGGAGGGGTTCCTTCACAGAGCGACACGTTTATTTACTCGAGATTGCATCATTCCTGGAGAATGGCGGAGCAGGAACCAACCGCAGAGGGGGATATAGTGGGGAAAGTCAAATGGAGAGTAATTTCTGTTTGAGCTTACAGATCTCTTATTTACTGTACATTGATTCCACTCTAACTGGTAGTGGTAGAGGCAGGTTTGATTTTGTCATTTAAGAAAAAATTGGATAGGTATATGGACAGGAAAGGAATGGAGGGTTATGGGCTGAGTGCAGGTCGGTGGGACTAGGTGAGAGTAGAGTTCGGCACGGATTAGAAGGACCGAGATGGCCTGTTTCCGTGCTGTAATTGTTATATGGTTAAATAACCTTGGATAGCTGATGATGAAAAGACTTCAGTTTTTTCCACGAAGTTCACTTCTCTGATTTTCGGGATTAAAGATTAGCTTTATCTGTCACGTGTGCATTGAGACACACAGGGAAATGAGTCGTCTGAGTCAAATTAAATCAGCGAAAATTGTGCTGGTAGCAGCCCGCAAGTCTCGCCGCGCCTCGGGCGCCAACATAGCATGCCCACCGCTTTCTCACCCTGACCTGTATGTCCTTGGGAAGTGGGGAGAAATCAGAGCGTACAGAGGATACCCGCATGGTCACGGGATGAACACACAAACTCCTTGAAGAAGAGCTGCACTTTTCCACACTATCAGGAAGGCAAAATGGGATCATTCACCGAGAATATAGAGCCACCTCTGTGATACCAGAGATACACAAGGCGCACGCGGCAGGGCATTCAGACAACAATGGGCTACAAGTCCACCCCGCACTTCAACAACAGTGGCGCTCCTCTTCCTGATAGGCTGAATGTCCTTTACGCTCAATGTGCCGCTGAGAAGGCCCTTCGCACCCCTGCTCCCCCCCGCACCCCTGCTCTCCCCCCCCCCACACCCCTGCTCCCCCCCACACCCCTGCTTCAAGGCAGCCACCATCATCCTGGTGCCCAAGAGGATATCAGTAACTTGTCTCAACGAATACTGTGCAGTGGTACTGACTTCAGCAGTGCTGAAGTGCTTTGAACAGCTGGTCATGGATCGCATTGAATCCCACCTGCCTGCTACTCAGAACTTTCTCCAGTTCACTTTCTCACTCCTCTGATCCACTGATGATGCAAGGCCTCTGCACTCCACTCTGTCCTGTCCCACCTGGAAAATGGTGCCTCATAAACAGGATGCTGTCTTTATTGACTTCAGCTCAGCGTTTAATATGATCATCCCACAGAAACTGTCCTCGCTGGGTCTCAACACATCTCTCCGTGACTGGATCCTGGACTTCTTGACAGAAAGGCCACAGTCAGTCCGAGTTGGCAGAGATATCTGTAGTGCCATCACACTGAGCACTGGCACACCCCAAGGCTACATGCTCAGCCCGCTGTTGTTCACACTACTGACGCATGACTACACTGCTAGATCCAGTTCAAACCAACTCATCAAGTTCTCTGATGACACAACAGTGGCTGGCCTCATCAACAATGATGACAAGATGGCGTACAGAGAGGAGGGAGACCGGCTGGTAGAACGGTGCGAGCACAACAACTCAAGGTGGACGAGACCAAAGAGATGATGTCGACTTTAGGAAGATACAGGTTGACCACTCCTCACTGCACATACACGGCTCCACCGTGGACAGAATTAGTAGAACCAAGTTTCTAGGAGTGCACATAACGAATGACCTCACCTGGATCCTCAACACCACCACTCTGCTCAAGAAAGCACAGCAGCATCACCACTTCCTGAGGTTAAAGATGCTCCCCACCCTGAACATTCAGATCATTTTTTTCAGGAGCACCATTGAGAGTGTCCTGACCAGCTGTATCACCATCTGGCACCAGAACTGCAAGGCATCTGACTGCAAGTCCCTACAAAGGATTGCAAGTTCTGCTGAGAGGATCATTGGGGCCTCTCTTCCACTCATCAGGAACGCTGCGTATGCAAGGCCCTTAGCATTGTTAATGATCCTTCCTATCCGTCTTTGACCCCCTACCATCAGGCAGGAGGTACCGTAGCATTAGGACAAGGACTGTTAGGATGGGAGACAGCCTCTTCCCCCAACCGTAAGACTATGGAAATCCCTGCCACCACCCAGGTCTCACCACACATGTAGTGTTACACTGTGTTGTTTATTATTATTTGTTAATTTACTAGTGGTAATATTATTTTGTGTTCGCGCATGGCCAAGTGGTTAAGGCGGCGGTCTAGCGATCTGAAGGTCGTGAGTTCGAGCCTCAGCAGAGGCAGCGTGTTGTGTCCTTGAGCAAGGCACTTAACCACACATTGTTCTGCAACGACACCGGTGCCAAGCTGTATCAGCCTTAGTGCCCTTCCCTTGAACAACATCAGTGGCGTGGAAAGGGGAGACTTGCAGCATGGGCAACTGCCGGTCTTCCATACAACCTTGACCAGGCCTCGGTCAATATCGAAATCGATGGACAGCTGAAGAGAAGAGAATATTATTTTATGTGTTATGTATGTAAGTTATATGTACTGTGTTGTGCACCTTGGTCTGGAGGAACATTGTTTCATTTAGCGGTATACATATGTACGGTTGAATGACGATAAACTGAACTTGAATTTGAACTCCGGGCACTGGTGGTATACAGTGTTCCACTAATCACCTTGCCACCATGCTGCCTCTAACTCGATAAGACATGGGAGCAGAATTAAGCCATTTAGGCAATCAAGTCTCCTCCACTATTCAATTTTGGCTGATTTATTTGCTCTCTCAATCTCATTCTCCTGCTTTCTCTCCAGAACCCTTACTAATCAAGAAGCTATCAACCTCCACTTCAAACACACCCAATGACTTGGCCTCCACAGCCACCTGTGGCAGTGAATTCCACAGATTCACCACTCTCTGGCTAAAGAAATTCCTCCTCATCTCCGTTCTAAAGTGATGTCTTTCTATTCTGAGGCTGTGCCCTTTGGTTCTACACGCCTCCACTCTTGGAAAGGTCTTCTCCACGTCCACTATATCTAGGCCTTTCAATATTTAGTGGGTTTCAATGAGATTCCGCCCCTCTGCCCCCCGTTCTTCTAAACTCCAACGGGGAGCCATCAAATGTTCCTCATATGTTATTCCCGGGATTAGTCTCATGAATATTCTCTTGATCCTCTACAATGCCCGCACATCCTTTCTTAGGTTCAGAACTACTCACAGTAATCCATGTGCGCTCTTGGCAGTTTCCTTACATCCCTTTCTTCTGGTTACCAACTATTTGCCCTGGGGATTTATGATGGAAATGCCAAAACTAAAGACTGAACAGCCATGGGACTGATTAACAGAAATTCAGCACTAAATCCTTCCCAGAGCTTATCTCTGGATCAACAACACCACATCACGGCAGTTGCAATCGTTTAGAAATCAGGTCTTCGGAGTAAGCTGGATATTAATGCTGGCTGAAGCAAGTATACTCCCCTTCTTCACTTTGAAATGTGCCTATGGGATCTGCCAGGCTGCAGTAAATTTCCCCTTCCCCCTCACCCTGGGTTCAGGGCTGTGCTGAAACTTCTGTAGCTTGCCGCAAACTCCACTTATCTGAAGGACGTATTAACTCTGCACTGTCATTCAAGTTCTTAAGTGATGGCACTTCACCTCCCATTGGGCTCTGTGTAGCTAAAGTCTGATGAACAACCTTCAATAAACTTTCCTTGTCATTGAATTAAGCTGGTGAATCAACTCAATCCACTTGAAAGCAATGTTATAGTTGTATACTGCATTGGTGGGACCAATTTTGGAGTATTGTGTGCAACTGTAGTCACCTACCCACAGGACTGAGAATGAAAGTGGGCAGGGAAAATTTACAAGGATCTTGCCAGATCTTGAGGACCTGAGTTAGAGGGAGAGGTTGAACAGGTTTGGACTTTATTCCCTGGAGCGTGGGAGAATGAGGGGAGATGTGATAGATGCATAAAAGATTATGGGGGCTGTAGTTAGGGTAAATGCAAGCAGGCGTTTTCCAGTGAGGTTGGGTGAGACTCGAACCAGAGTTCATGGGTTAAGGGTGAAAGGTGAAATATTTAAGGAGAACCTAAGGGGGAACTTCTTCACTCAGAGGAATGTGGAATGAGCTTCCGGCATGAGTGGTGGATGCAGGTTTAATTGCAACATTTAAGAGTAGCTCAGATAAGAACATGGATGGGAGGAGAATGGAGGGTCATGATCTGGGCCAGGTAGAAGGGACTGGGAAGAATAGCAGTTTAGCATGGACGTGATGGGCCGAAGGGCCTGTTTCTGTGCTGAAGTGCTCAGTGACTCTATGACTCTGATAAGATTCAGACTTCCAGTTTTTATCTCCTATCTTTGCATCTCGGGGGTGACTTCATCAGAATAATTCAGTCAGACTGCTCGTGTTGGTCTGTTATTGTCACGTGTACAGAGGTACAGTGAGAAGCTTGTCTTGCACACAGATCAGATCATTACACAGCACACTGAGGTCGTACAAGGGAAAACAATGCACTGTATAGTGGTTTGATCTGTCTGATCAGTCATAACAGTAAAACCTTACATAATCTTTCTTTACTTTCACTGAGTTAAATTGATGGATAAACTCATTCCACAGATAAAATTCACAGTTATTTAGTCTTCTAACTTTGATCTTGGCCCAAAGTATTGACTGTTTATGGGACGCTTGCTTTTATTAGTTGAGACATTGAGTTCAAAAGTCAAGAGGTTATGTTGAAACTTTATGAAACTCTGGTTCGGCCACTCTGGAGTATTGGACACAGACGTCCGGCCAAGATGGCACCCACGTACCATGCTCCTTCGGTCAACATCTTCTGAAACAATATATTCACTTCTTTTATGTCTTTTACAGTTGTTTTTTGTCTTGACTGCAATTCTGGAACTGTTGGAGTCTGTGATTTGCAGTTTTTGTATTGTTTGGTTGTTCCAGCACTTCGCAGTCTCTGAGAACATTCTGGGAGGCAGAACCTCCTGGTGAGGAGACTGTGGGACGATGTTTTACTCCATTTCACTGACTAAAGCTTCCATTGTTCGCTGATTAGTGCGATGATAGAGATTGAAACATCGAGGCAAATGCGCAAGGTGAGCGCCAGCTGCCTCCCTTTTGATCACTGGTGGGATCGCTCTGCTACTGGGAGGGAAAAGTCTGATACTGGGTCTGAGGAATGTTACCCAGCTTTTCTGCACTTTGGATATGGACTTGGACTACAGACTTTTCTCAGTCTTATAATTTTTTATATTCTGTGTTTTTTGCCCAAGTTTTCTTGCTTTTTTTGTGTACGGGGGAGGGGGATTTGGGGGTCAATGTGCCTGTTCTGTTTTTGTTCATTTTTTGTGAGGGGAGGAGGGATTTAGAAGTTGATGATCATGTTGCCATTCTTTTCTCTTTATTCTTTCTTGGTTTCATGGCTATCTGGGGAAGAATAATTTCAGAATTGTGTACTTTGATAATAAACGATCCTTTGAACTTTTGAACTGCTCTGGTCACCCCACTATAGGAAGGACATTGAGGCTTTGGAGAGGATACAAAAGAGGTTTCCCAGGATCCTGCCTGGTTTAGAGGGCATGTGCCATTATGAGCGGCTGGACAAACTTGGGTCGTTTTCTCTGGACCACCAGAGGCTGAGGGGAGACCTGATAGAGGTCTGTAAGATTATGAGAGGCATAGACAGAGTGGACAGAGAGTATTTGTTTCCCAGAGTTGAGATGTCTAATACCAGAGGGCATGCATTGAGGGTGTGGGGTAAACATTTTACTCGGAGAGTGGTGGATGTCTGGAATGCACTGCCTGGAGTGGTGGTAGAGGTAAATACATTAGAGGATTTTAAGAGACATTTAGAGAAGCACATGAATATGAGGAAGATGGAGGGATATGGATTTTGTGTAGTTAAGATGGTTGCCATACACGAATGCTCCGGATGGCTCTTGATGTGAGTTGGCAACAGCACATGACGAACATTGATCTCTATAATGACCTACCGATGCTCACCACTAAAATGGAGGTGAGAAGACTGCAGCTAGCGGGGCACTGTCTACGCCACCCTGAGCTACCTGCCAGCCTAGTCATCATATGGGAGCCCAAGCACGGGAGGATGAACCCTGGGCGCCCTCCCAAGACTATGGTCAACACGCTCCTAGAAGACAGCAGCGCGGCTAATGTAGATGAACTGAACACACTGATGAGGGAGAGGGAGAAGTGGAGAGTCCGTCATCATGCCCGACGCCCACCCCCTAGGCCTGAGTCGACGTAGTAGTAGTAGTAGTTAAGAAGGATTAGTATTTGGGTGTTTTTGATTTACTTTTTAACTGGTTCAGCCCAACATTGTGGGCCAATGGCCCTGTCCCTGTGTTCAATGCCCCCTTCCACAGATGCTGCCTGACCTGCTGAGTTCCTCCAGTATTTTGAGTGTGTTGCTCTGGATTTCCAGCATCTGCAGAATCTCTCGTGCTTCCAATTATCACCTCCTGTCTTTGTGGCGGGGATAGGGGGGGAATAATCAGGATCAATCACTCAGACCACTGGATCAATAGTCTAAACTTCCACTCCTGTCCTCACCCTGAAGCTTCTGTTTGGTACCGGAATCTGAATCACGACCAGGTTTACCAACGCTGACATGAAATTTGTTGTCCTGCGGCAGCAAAGACTTAAAAATCTATAAATTACAAAATAAATTGGACAAAAAAAGTAATAATGAGGTCGTGTTTCTGGGGGCGGCCCATTAGCGTAGCGGTTAGTGGAATGTTATTACAGCTCCAGCAACCCAGGTTCAATTTCAGTGCTGTCTGTGAGGAGTTTGTATGTTCTCCCTGTGACGTGTGGGTTTCCTCCGGGTGCTCTGGTTTCCTCCCACATTCCAAAGATGTTTGGTTAGGGTTAGAGAGTTCTGGGCATGCTATGTTGGTGCCGGAAACATGGCAACACTTGGATAGATAGATACTTTATTGATCCCAAAGGAAATTGCAGTGTCACAGTCACATTACAAGTGCACAGACATACAAATATTAGAAGTGAAGAAGAAATTTTAAAAAAGTTACCTTAAAAATAAGATACAAGTCATAGATTACAAGATCGCTTCTCCAGCTATAGGTTGACTCATTATAGATCCTGATGGCCGAGGGTAAGAATAACCTCATGTAGCTGCGGGCTGCCCCCAGCAGAAACCTCACTGATTTGATTTGACACAAACAACATGTTTCACTGAATGTTTTAATGTACATATCGTAATCCCACAAGCTCGTGAATCTTTCAGAAATCTGATGGTTGTGGGGAAGAAGCTGTTCCTTACCCTCTGAGTGTGTGTGTCCTCGGGATTTTGTACCTCCTCCCTTTTCTCGAGAAGAGGGTACATCCCAGGTGGTGAGGGTCCTTAGTGATAAGACCATAAGATATAGGAGCAGAAGTAGGCCATTTGGCCCATCGAGTCTGCTCTGCCATTCAATCATGGGTTGATCCAACTCTTCCAGTCATCCCCACTCCCCTGCCTTCTCCCCATACTGTTTGATGCCCTGGCTAATCAAGAACCTATCTCTCTCTGCCTTAAATACACACAATGACTCGGCCTCCACAGCCACTGGTGGCAACAAATTCCACAGATTTACCACCCTCTGACTAAAGTAATCTCTCCACATTCTGATGGATGCTGCCTTCTTCAAGCTGTTGTTGATGGTGGCGAGGGATGCAGGTAATAAATTTTTCCCCATAACGAAGTGTAGTTACAGGTACTGCAGGGAACACAGTGTACAAATGTACACGGCAAGCGTTCACAAGCACCAATGCACTAACTGTGCTGTCAGTGCATGGGAAGCAGTGAGTACACACTCTTCTCTCAAAACTGAGCCAACAGCAAGTCTGCAAGGGAGAAAGAAAGAAGCAAAGAGAAACGAGCCTTCCCTCTGCCCACCTCTCCCACTTAATAAAAAAAATGAAACAGCATTCCTCTGGACCACGGTGCACCCACAAAACATATCACACACAGCACATAAAACAAAATACTACCATAAACAATAAAATATAATTCAAAATTCATGTAGTCCACAGCACAGGTAAACAGTAAACAGCTTGCTGTCCTAGTGACGAGACCTCGGTGGTGGCAGAACGCTCAAAGAAACCATTAGGCTGCATCTTGACACGATGATGACCCCTGGCCCTGCACAGAAGCAATCTCTCACTGGCTGGGCCCCTGCTCTCCATTTCCCCTAACCCAGGAACCTTATTCCTCACCGGTATCAAATGCATGATCCAAACCCATTGTTGTTTTCCTGGAAGTTTGAAAATTAAACCCCGAGGCATAGTGAATCTATGCTGACAAGCTGAGCTTGTCTATTTTCTTATGCAAAAGAGCTGTTTATTTCTTGATTTACTGGCCCAGGTAATGAATGTTACAGGTGGCGGGGTGGAGATACATCTCTACCAAAGGAGGTGTAAGGTGCTCCTTCCCTCCGCTAGCCTCCAGGTCACCCTTGGGCAAGGTGTAGCACCTGCTCATCCCCTGATCAGGGTCACGTGAAGCCATGGGACCAGGTGGTGGATGGTCGTATGAGCAGCTGGTGCATATCACAAGTCCTGGTTATGCGACCACTGATGCCAGGCAGACAATCTCTGAAGAGTACTGATAATGGCTGGGGTCACCCGTCTTGTAAAGACACTGCCCAGAAGAAAGCAATGGCAAACCACTTCTGTAGAAAAATTTGCCGAGCACAATCATGGTCAAAGAGCATGATGGCCCATGTCATACACACAGCACATGATGATGATGTTGAATGAACTTTGGAAGATTGTAGGAGTAATTACTTTCACTGTCATGTTGATATCAGGGCCATTCTCTGCCCCTTCCTCAGACCGCTGATATCAATTGATTTACACCTACCGGTCCAAACAAAACCTTTGTTCTATAGAGTAGTCGTCCTTTCTACATTACCGTCTGGAGCTGAATCATGGACCACCTACAATAGGCACCTGAAAGCCCTGGAACAACATCACCAAAGATCCTTACAAAAGATTTTGAGGATCATCTAGAAGGAAAGATCCACTAAAACCAGCTCACTGGAGGAGGCCAACATGAACAGCATCCCCACCACAATAAAGCCACACCAACTCTGATGGATAGACCACGTCATTCAGATGCCTAACTCACATTTCCCCAAAGAGATCCTTCACTCCCAGGTCAGTGAGTCCCCGGTGGGCAATGGAAACATCGACATCAGCCTGAAGAAATTCAACGTTACTGCTTAGAGCCGGGAAGACATTGCACTCAATGGATGCACCTGGAGGAAATCTGTTTAGGAAAGAGCTGCACTACATCAGATCGATCTCCACTGTGCCTCAGAGAACCAGCAGCAGCTGCCAAAGGAGAGACTGAACAACCAAAAGACCCGACCACTAACCACAGTCACCACTTACTCTTGCCACACTGCACCAGGTTACGTGGATCCCGGATCAGCCTCTACAGCCAATAGACAAACCCTTAGAAGAACATCTTACTTGACTGGAGTGATTGCACTACCCCTGTCATTTATATGCTTTCTTGACCTATGGGTGTAATTACAATGGTCCAGAATTCATTTATACAGAGACATTACAGATTCCTTCAGCCTGTCAAATCAGCAATGATGTACATTTACATAATTCTTGTAATGCACAGAGCATTCATTGACGCAAACAATTCATTTTACACATGTGACAAATAAAGCTAATCTTCAAAGCAATATTCTGTATCCTGACTAGTTGCATCATGGTCTGGGACGGCAACCCAAATACACAGAAACGTAAGAGGCTACAGAGAGTAGTGGGCTGTGCCCAGTAGATTACAAGCACATACCTCCCCAGCACCGGTACTATCTATAGGAGGTGCTGCCTCAAAAAGTCAACACCCATCATCAAAGATCTCCATCATCCCAACCATGCCATCTTCTTGCAGTTACCACTGGGCAGGAGGTTCTGAAGCCTGCAGACCCACACTACCAGCTTTAGGTACAGCTACTTCCCTCCAACCATTCGGTTCTTGACCCAAACAGCACAACACCTCAGTAACGCAACACTATGACTACTTTGATCACTAAAATAGACTTTGGTTTTGTTTTACTTGTGTATTAATCTGATGTTATGTACCTGTGACGCCGTGACAGGGACGTTTCTCCATTGTATCTGTGCACACATGGACTTGTTCATCCCATATGGAAATAAACCCAACTTTGACTTTGAAAATGTCGCGATGTGCTTTACTGGAGATTGTTTTTGTAACAGGTTGATTGTTTAGATGGGACCGTACTGGAAAAGCCATCCCTAATTGAGGATAAGAGGCCCAGACTGCGTGGGCAGCCAGAGATCTTTTTTTCCCAGGGCAGAAATCGCTAATATGAGGGGACATCATTTTAAAGTGATTGGAGGAAAATACTGGGGGCATGTCAGAGGCTTGTAAAGCAATAACAATGCAGAATAAAGTGTAAAAATTACCAAAAAGGTTTAGTGCAGGTAATATCCAATAATGAAATATCTAGCGAAACTAATTCCTTCTGTCTGCACAATGTCCATATTCCTCCATTCCCTGCACATTCACGTGCCTGTTCAAGAGGGTCTTAAACACCTCAATTGTATCCATGTCCACTGCTATCCCCGGCATTCCAGGCACCCACCACTTAGCATGTAAAATATCACTTTCCCCGCACATCTCCTTTGAACTTAGCTCTTTTCACCTTAAATGCATGCCCTCTAGAATTAGAAATTTCAACCATGGGTAAAAGACACCAGCTGCCTACTCTGCCTATGTCTCTCAGGATCTTCAAAAGTTCTATCAGGTCTCCCCTCAGTCTCCAGTGCTCCAGAGGAAAAAACCCAAAATGATCGCACTTTTCTATAGGACTATAGGATACAGGAGCAGAATTAGGCCATTTGGCTCATCGAGCCTTCTCCACCATTTCATCATGGCTGATCCATTTTCCTTCTCAGCCCCAATCTTCTGCCTTCTCTCCGTATCCCTTCATGCTCTGAGCAATCAAGAATCTATCAACCTCTGCCTTAGATATACGCAAAGACTCAGCCACCTGTGGCAACGAATTCCACCACTCTCTGACTAAAGAAATTACTCCTCATTTCCATTCTAAAAAAAATGCCATCTATTCTAAGGCTGCGTCCTCTGGTCTTGGTAGCCCCACCATAGGAAACATCCTCTCTGCATCCACTCTATCAAGGCCTGATTTAGTGGGTATGACCTTGTCATAACTCATACCCTCTAAACCAGACTGCACCCTCTGCAAAGTTTCCATGACCTTCCTGTATAGGTGCGACCAGATCTGCACACAATACTCCAAGCGTGGCCTAACCAAAGTCTTATACAGCTTTAAAAAGGCCTTCTCACTGTTCTACTCTCTGTCCTGACCAATGAAGGCAAGAACGCTGTATGCCTTCCTCGCCAGCACTCCCGGGGGTGGTAGAGGCAGATACATTAAGGGACCTTTAAGAGACAGGCACGTAGATGAAAGAAAAATGGAGGGCTATGTGGGAGGGAAGAGTTTCAAGTCAAGTCAAATCACTTTTTATTGTCATTTCGACCATAACTGCTGGTACAGTACACAGTAAAAACGAGACGACGTTTTTCAGGACCATGGTGCTACATGAATAATACAAAAACAACACTGAACTACGTAAAACAACACAAATTGATTTTAGAGTAGGTTAAAAGATCAGCACAATATCATGTGCCGAAAGCCTGTACTGTTCTATATTCTATGTTCTATGTTCTGTGTTCCTCTGTTCTATATTCTATGTTCTATGTTGTGTGTTCTGTGTTCTATGTTCTATGATCTGTTTAGTCGCGTGGCCACTTGCAGGGAGCTATGCACTTGGCCTCCAAGGTCACTGTGAACATTTCTGATCACTCTGACCTACCTGCCCCTCCCCTGTCTCTGTATCACCCACAAACCTGGCTACACAGTTACCAGCCGGGGTGACCTTATTCAGAATCACAAGTAGAATCGGTATCAGCTTTAATATTACCGACCTATGATGTGTAATTTGTTGTTTTGTGACAGCAGAATAATATACAATTATTATAAATTACATAAATAAATAGTGCAAAAAAAAAGGGATAGTGAGGTGGTGTGCACAGGCTCACGGACCGTTGGGAGGTCTGATGGTGGAGGGGAAGAAGCTGCTCCTGAAACATTGAGGGGTACCTCCTCCCTGCTCTACACTTGCAGGGTGCGGAGAGCAGGTGGGGGAAGGGTCCATCTGTTAACACTTGCACAGAACCAGGCAGGCTGACCGGCCTCCTTCTGCAGTGTAACCACTGTCTGAGTTGCACGTTCAATACTCCCTCTCCAACCTGTAAAGGCCCCATTATATTCTCCCCTCTTTCTTTCTGGCAACAATATGCAAACTGCAACAATATGCAAATGGAGTGGAGCAGGAATTTGTTTAAAGTAAAATATTGAGGCAGGAACAGTAAAAGGCTCCTTTGTCTTGCTGATGCCAGAACATGTTCTCCAGAGACTGTCTTGGCCCTACACCTGCTGAAAACTTATTCCAATGCTTTTCTCAGTTACTTGCATTGCAGTTTGTCCAGCCTCCCGCTCCAAACCGGCTCTATCCAGATTCCTTCTGTTCATTCACCAAGTTAATTCCTGAGATGAGAACATTATCCTACCATGAGTCGCTGAGCAGCTTGGGGCTATATTACTTGGCATTTAAGACCACAAGACATAGAAGCCATTCAGCCCATCGAGTCTGCTCCACCATTCGATCATGGCTGATTTACTATCACTCTCAACCCCATCCTCCTGCCTTCTCCCCCCTGAACCTGTGATGCCTTTACTAATCAAGAACCTATCAACCTACACTTTAAATACACCCAGTGATTCATCACCTTCTGACTAAAGAAATTCCTCTTCCTCTCTGTTCTAAATGGGCATCCCTCTATTCTGAGGCTGTGTCTTCTAGTCTTAGACTTCCCCAGTATAGGAAACATCCTCTCCATATTCACTCTACTTAGGCCTGTCGATATTCGATAGACTTCAATGAGATCTCCCCTCATTCTTCTAAACTCCAGTGGGTACAGACCCAGAGCCATCAATTTAACTCTCACATTAACTGTTTCATTCCTGGGGTCATTCACATAAACCTCCTCTGGACCCTCTTCAGTGATATCACATGCTTTCCTAGCTAAGAGACCCAAAACTGTTCAATACTCCAAATGCAGTCTGACCAATGCATCCGTTAGTCTTGCGAGACCATGGATCTGCGCCTGGAAAGTCTTCACTCTCCAGGGCGCAGGCCTGGGCAAGGTTGTATGGAAGATCAGCAGTTTCCCGTGCTGCAAGTCTCCCCTCTCCACGACACCAATGTTGTCCAAGGGAAGGGCATTAGGACCCATACAGCTTGGCACCGGTATCATCGCAGAGCAATGTGTGGTTAAGTGCCTTGCTCAAGTACCTCTTCCTAGAGATGCTGCCTGGCCTGCTGCGTTCACCGGCAACTTTTATGTGTGTTCCATGGTACTTCTGTAGTTTTTGAGTGTTTTAGGTGTCAAACCAAATCTCATTAAACTCACAATAAAATATAGTTGCTGTCTTGCCTTCTTTATAGGTGCTTCAGTATGCTGGGATCAGGTTAGATCCTTAGAGATCTTGATACCCAGGAACTTGAAATTGCTCGCTCTCTCCACTTCTGATCCCTCCATGAGGACTGGTTTGTGCTCCCTCATCCTATCCTTTCTGAAGTCCACAATCAGCTCTTTAGCCTTACTTACATTGAGTGTAAGGTTGTTGCTGCTACACCACTCAACCAGCTGGTATATCTTGCTCCTGCACACCCTCTCGTCTCCATCTGAGATTTTGCCAACAATGGTTGTATCATCAGCAAATTTATAGATGGTATTTGAGCTATACCTAGCTGCACAGTCATAGAGAGAGTAGAACGGTGGGCTAAAAGCACATCCCTGAGGTGTGCCAGTGTTCACCGTCAGCGATCGTTATATTCTGGTCCGCTCGAAATGAGTGCTAACATTGCATTTGCCTTCCTTACTGCCGCCTCAACCTACAAGTTAACCTTTAGGGAGTCCTGCATGAGAACTCCCGAGTCTCTTTGCATCTCTGATTTCTGAATTCACTCTGCTCAGAAAATGGTGAATTCTTTATTCCTTCTATCAAAGTGCATGGCCATACACTTCCCTACACTGTATTTCATTTGCCACTTCTTCGTCTATTCTCCTAATCTGTCCGAGTCCCTCCAGAGACTCTCTGCTTTCTCAGCATTCCCTGCCCCTCCACCTATCTTCATATGGTCTGCAAACTTTGCCACGAAACCATCAATTCAGGAGAACGAGAGGTAACTTCATTGAGAACCAGAACCTGAGACCAGTTTCAGGTTTATTATCACTGACATACGGCATGAAACGCGTTGTTCTACGACAACAGAAGGACGTAAAATTACCATAAATTACAAAGGTAAATAGTGAAAAAAAAGAATAATAAAGTAGTGTTCCTTGCCCATTCAGAATCTGATGGCTGATGGGAAGTAGATGTTCCTGAATCGTCAGGCTTTGAACCCCCTCCACCAGGGGAGAGGTATGTCCTAGATGGTGGGGGGGGGGGGTCCTTAGTGGTGGACGCTGCCTTTTGGAATCACCTCCTCAGCTGGGGGAGGGCTGTGCCCATGGAGGTCCTGTCACCATGCCGTATCTCTAAATAAATACACTTCTTTGCGTGACTGAACGTCTGCTCGCTATCTCGAATGCGCTGTGTGGGCTCTGTGCCGTGTATATTTTGCTCCTTCACCCGAGGGAGTGCTGCTTCATCCGGCCATATTCAGGTAATGAGAACTTTTTCCACACAGAGAGCGGTCCGTATATGGATAGTGTTATCAAAGCAAGACTAAAATAACAATGGCTAAAATAACAACTTTATAGAACGCTCTTGGGCAGTCGGGATGTGCTGTTGGAGTAGCCTGTGGTGCAAGTGTAGACAGGGCTCTCTGTAGCCACTGTGGGGGGGAGTGGAAGTTTAATGGGGTGAATGGAGAGGCAGGCAGGCACGCTGCTTAATCCCGGATGGTGTTGAACTTCCTGAATGTGCTGGAGTCGCACGCACGTAGTGATGAACTCTCCCACGGAAGGTACCTGTGTGAAAAATCTCACCATTAGAACACACACTGTGGGGAGGGAGGAACTGGGAAAATTGTCTGGACCGTCAGCGATTGGTACTTGGACACTCTCTTAGTCTCTGCAGCCTCTTGCAGTTCAGTTCAAGCATTTGAGATCCCAAGGAGATTTGACAGGGTAGATATGGAGATGGTTCCACGAGCGGGAGAGTTGCATTTGGTTTTTACGTCGGGGACTCGGAAGTGGCCTATTCTGAGGATGGAAGCTTGGCTCTGTGTGTGAGTGGCTGGGTGGATGGGGGGTGGTAGAAAAGGGGCTTGTTTTGCTGCTGTGGTCTTGTTTTTTTCTGTGCCGTCGGTGTGGTTGCGTGCGGTTGTGGGTTCTTTTTGAGGGGCTTTGAGGTTCATGAGGACTACACCTCATATACCGTCTGGGTTGTCTCCAGCCCCTTGGTATGAACATAGAATTCTCCAACTTCCGATAATTCCCTCCCTCCCCTTCCCCTATCCCTATGTCTCTCTGCCCCCTCTCCCAGCTGCCTATCACCTCCCTCATGGTTTCGCCTCCTTCTACTACCCATTGTGTTTTCCCCTATTCCTTCTTCACCTTTCCTGCCTATCACCTCCCTGCCTCCCCTCCCCCACCCCTTTATCTTTCCCCTTACTGGTTTTTCACCTGGAACCTACCAGCCTTCTCCTTCCCACCCTCCCCCCCACCTTCTTTATAGGGCCCCTGCCCCTTCCCTCTACAGTCCTGACGAAGGGTTCCAACCCGAAACGTCGACTGATCGTTTCCACAGATGCTGCCCGACCTGCTGAGTTCCTCCAGCGTGTTGTGCGTGTGGCTTTGACCCCAGCATCTGCAGCATATTTTGTGTTTGAGGTTCATGTTGCATGGGTTATGCTTTCTCTTTTATTAACAGTCTTTCTTGCTGTTTTTTTGCGTGGTTTTACTAGGGCAGCCAGTGAGGACGGCAGCACTGTGGCGAAGACTGGCCCTGCAGTCTGCAGTCGGCTGTTGGCACTGAACTGAACTGAGCTGAATGCTCCTGGTCTCCCGGTTTGAAGTTTGATATTCGCTGTGTTGTTTGCTCCCTTTCTGCTGTTTGCACAATTTATTCTTTCTTTCGCACTTTGGGTGTGTGATGTTTTCCTTGAACAGGTTCCACGGTGTTCCATGGAGGTCTTGTGGCTCCCTGCGGGAGGACCAATCTCAGGGCTCTATTCTCTGCACATACATTGATAATAAGTGTACTTTGACTTTTGACGTTGTTGTTCTGCTGAATATTGGAGGGAGGAGAAGATGGCGGCACGACGCAGCGCACGCGGCCGTTCCAAATGATATCGATATGTGTAACTAGGGGCCGTGCACAATCTGGATTTGATGGAGACAGCCGTGAGAAGCACAGAGGAACATCTGGAGTAACATCTGAAATGCCTGCTTCGCTGCCGCTGCTACTGTGCGATCGAGAATCTCCGGAGACGAAGGCCCCAAGTCCTCGGCTTTGCCTATTGCCTGTTGCCGGGGCCAGGGTCGAAGTGCTCGGCAGAGATGGTGCTCGGTGCTCGGTGTTGGGAGGTGGTCGGAGGCTTGGAGTTTTTCGGACGGACTCAGAGTCAGACTGTGGTCAGATGCTTCCGGGATGCTGCACCGGCAAGTTTGCGGCGCTGGAGGTTCACCGTCTGCATGAGATGATGGGACTTTCGAGAGACTTGGAGACTTTTACCATGCCATGGTCTGTTCTTATCAAATTACAGTATTGCTTTGCACTGTTGTAACTATATGTTACAATTACGTGGTTTTTGTTAGTTTTTAAGTCGGTTTGTCATGTGTTTTCATGATATTATTCTGGAAAATCATTTTATCATTTCTTAATGCATGCATTACTAAATGACAATAAAAGGGGACTGCGTGTCCTCATAATCATAATAATCATATTGTGGGGACCAGAATGTGCGACCACACTTGTGGGCTGCCCCCAGCATGTTGTTAGGTTGTGTTGGTTGTTAACACAAATTACATGTTTCACTCTATGTTTCGACATACATATGATAAATAGATGAATCTTAGTCTGAATAGTCATAGAGGTATACAGCACAAAAAGAATGGGGTCAGGGGTCTCATTGAAACCTATCAAATATCGAAATAGATAGAGTGGACATGCAGAGGATGTTTTCTATGGTAGGAGAGTCCAGGACCAGAGGGCACAGTCTCAGAATTGAGGGACGTCCATTTAGAACAGAGATGAGGAGGAATTTCTTTAGCCAGAGGGTGGTGATCTGTGGAATTCATTGCCACAGACGGCAGGGAGGCCGATTCATTGGGTATATTTAAAGCGAAGGTTGATAGATTCTTGATTAGTCGGGGCATCAAAGGTTACAGGGAGAAGGCAGGAGCATGGGATTGAGAGAGATAAAAAAAATTTGGAGCCCAACACTCTCCGGTGCCCCGCACAGGTCCAAGGGACATATTACAGAGTGAAAAAAAGATAGAGGTTGAAGGCAGATGTTTCAATAGTGGAGGCATCTAGGACCAGAGGGCACAGCTTCAGAATAGAAAGGCGTCCCTTTGGAACAGAGATGAGGAAGAATTTCTTTAGCCAGGTGATGGTGAATCATTGCCACAGATGACAGTAGGGGTCAAGTCTCTGGGTATATTTAAAGTGGAGTTTGATAGGTTCTTGCTCAGCCAGGGCATCAAAGGTTACGGGGAGAAGGCAGGAGAATGGGGTTGAGAGGAACAATAAATCAGCCATGATAGAATGGCAGAGCAGACGCGATGTCTTATGGTCACATGGAGAGATAGTGAGAGGGAGTAGTAAAGAGGAAGAGGGATGGACAGGTAGGGAAAGAGATGTAGAGTTAAAGTTATAGTGAATTGGCTTTCTCTGTTGTACTGTACTGTGGAGCATAACATTACTCACTGCGAGCATCCAGGGAAGCCTTTCTATTTAGTGTTGCGGTCAGCTCTCCAGCCTCTCTGATCCATGCTACAGTCAATGTTGTAACAGTTAACCACCAAGCACAGTACCTTGAGGAAGCAGCCAGAGAATGGCAAACTACTTCTGTAGAAAAATTTGCCAAGAACAATCATGGTCATGGAAAGACCATGATCGCCCACGTCATACAACGCATATAATGATGATTGTGACTACTGACTCAACTGCAAGTTAACCGTTAGGGAACCCTGCACCAGGACTCCCAAGTCTCTTTGCACGTCTGACTTCTGAATTTGCTCCCTGTTTAGAAAATAGTCTCTGCCTTTATACACTTCCCCACACTGAATTCCATCTTCCCCTTCTTTGACCACTCTCCCAACCTGTCCACATCCTTCTGTAAGCAACACACATAAAAGTTGCTGGTGAACGCAGCAGGCCAGGCAGCGTCTCGAGGGAGAGGTGCAGTCGACGTTTCAGGCCGAGACCCTTCGTCAGGACTCCTTCTGCAAACTCTTGCTTCTACAGCCCCACCTGTCCCTCCACCTATCGTTGTAGAGTCACAGAGTCAAGTAGTAACAGAGCACAGGGACAGGCCCTTCGGCCTATTCAGTCCATACTGGCCAGAGCCCACCCAACTTGTCCCAATTTCCTACATTCAGCCCATATCCCTCAAAGCCTCTCCCCTCCATGTATCCATTCAAGCGCTTCTTAAAAGATACTATTGTTCCTGCCTCAACCACTTCCTGTGGCAGCTCGTTCCACATACTCACTGCTCCCTGGGTGAAAAATTTACAACTCTATTCAATTTCTCCCCTCTCACCCTCAACCTACACCCCCCTGGTGCTGGACTTCCCTACCACGGGGAAAAGACTATCCAATGCACCCTAACTATACCTCTCATAATTTAAAATGTTTCTATAAGATTACCTCTCATTCTCCTATCCTGGCTAGCCTCTCTCTATAACTCAGACCCCGCATCCTAGTAAATCTTCTCTGCACTCTTTCAGTTTAACCACATCTTTCCTTTAACAGAACTGTACACAATGGTCCACGTGGACTAAGATGTTAACTGTCCTGTGCTATCACCAGCGGGATCACCAGCTGATCTGCCACCTGTCTTCAGGAGTTTCAGCCCGCTTATGATCAAGACTCCCTCGAGGTGGTGGGCCAGCAGTCACTAATAACTTACACCACTACAATTAATGTCCCAGCTCCTAGATGCAGTTCCCTGACTGGTGATGTCTTGTTCACAACTCTGTCTACCTCTGACACTGGTTTCAATGAAACGTGCTCTTAGCATCTCACACTGGCACAATCTGCAAACTTGGCCAAAGTGCCGCCGGTTTCTCATCTGGATCATCAATGTATAAAATAAGAAGCCGCATTGACACCTGCAGCGCTCCACTTCTCACTGGCAGCCATTCTAATCCCCAGTCTCTGACTTCTGCCAGTCAGCCAATCTTAACAACTCATAAAACCACAGAAAAGTACTGCACAGAAACACCAACCCTACGCTAACCCCATTTCTTTGTTCTCCCGACTAATCAAGGTTCCCCTCCTGTCTTCTATCATTTTGGATCTCCCCCTTCCCCTCCCACTTTCAAATCTCTTACTAGCTCTTCCTTCAGTTAGTCCTGACGAAGGGTCTCGGCCTGAAACGTTGACTGTACCTCTTCCTAGAGATTGTGCCTGGCCTACTGCGTTCACCACCAACTTTCATGTGTGTTGCTTGAAATTCCAGCATCTGCAGAATTCCTCGTGTTCGAGTTTATTTATCACACGTACATTGAAACAGACAATGAAATGCTTTGTCCGCGTTAACACCCAACATCCTGCAGTGACCAATTAACCCACCAACCCTCCACATCTTTAGGATGTACAGTACTTTGAAGAAGTCTTATGTGTGCATATATATAGCTAGGGGGCCTGAGACTTTTGCCCAGTATTGTAATAATTTTATGTACTGCACTGTACTGCTGACACAAAAAAAACTAATTTCATGGCACATGTGAGTGCTGATAAAGCCGATTCTGATGTGGGTCTCTATCATGGACTGAGAGTGGGAAGAGGACAGGGAGAGGGGAATCATGGTTGGAAAAGGGGGGAGGGAGTGGGAAGCATCAGAGAGACATTCTGTAATGATCAATAAACCAATTGCTTGGAATCAAATTATCTTGCCTGGTGTCCCAGGGTTGGGTGTGCCTGCGCACATGCCACCCTCGACCCCTGGCACTCCTTCTCTGCCACCTGTCCCTCACCCCTCCCACAATGCTCCACGCTCACCATTCCCAACATCCTTTGCTCCCGCCGGATTTACAAACTCGCTCTCCACTCCACGTTGACAAATACAGTCCTGTGAAAAGTCTTAGGCAGCCTAGTGATACATAAGTGCCTAAGACTTTTTCACAGCATTGAATGTGGAAATCAGATCACCATGCAGTCACAGGAAGAACATATAACCCAGACAGATGGCATCAGAGGATGAAATTGTACCAAATTGGGACCAATGTTAATTCACCAACACTATCAATATCAAGTAAAAAGATCTTTTATCAGATTACTGGAGGCTTGGTTGCGGGGTGGGGACGCATCTCTGGAAAAAGAGGTATAAGGTGCTTCTTCCCCCCACAAACCTGCAAATCACCCTTGGGCAAGGCATAGCGCCCCCTCACCCCCCACACACCACCCAGCCAGGGTCATGTGCAGCCACGGGAGCAGGTGGTGCCAAATTTTTCTACAGAAGTGGTTTGCCATTGCCTTCTTCTGAACAGTGTCTTTACAAGATGGGTGACCCCAACCATTATCAATCTCTTCAGAGATTGTCCGCCTGGAGTCAGTGGTTGCATAACCAGGACTTGTGATCTGCACCAGCTGCTCATACGACCACCCACCACCCGCTCCTACGGCTTCACGTGACCCTGATCGGGGGGCTAAGCAGGTGCTACACCTTGCCCAAGGGTGATCTGCAGGCTAGCAGAGGGAAGGAGTGCCTTCCACCTCCTTTGGTAGAGAGGTAGCTCCACCCCACCACCCAACAGGTACAATACCAACAGTTAAAAGACGGTTGGCCAGATATGTGGATAAGAAGGGTTCAGGGGCAGGGGTTCCAAACCTGGGGTCCACAGATTCCTTGGTTGATGGTATTGGTCCATGACATATAAAATGTTTTGAACCTCTGGTTTAGCGGGATATGACCTAAACACCAGGTTAGCTTAGATTGGAATCTTGGTCAGCATGGGCCAGTTGGGCTGAAGGGCCTGTATTGAGTTGTATGACACTGTAACTCTGTGACTCTATTCTACAGTCCACTGCGTGCAGAATGAATTTGTGACTGGGGCTTTACCAAACTGCTTTTGTGTCCTGTGATAGCGGCCGAATATTAATTATATAATGGTTCCGTTGCACAAGCTAACCGCTCCTTCCTGTAGAATGGTTACAGAAGTTTTGCGAAATTCTCAAAATAAAAATGGAATCACACTAATCAGATTGTGGAGAAGAGATGCAGTCTCACCGGATGTATGGCTTGGAGCTGATTCATTCTGATTAGTGCAATGTCGTTATTTGCCAATATCCATCTGTTTCTCCACAGTTTGTCCTGCGTTGATAAGGGCACCTTTCATGTTTCTGGTTGGGGAAAGTGACACAGAGACGATTAAATGAGTAGCAACTATATTATAGAAAGTCAGTACTTGGAAATCCAGAGGAGAGCGCCAGGGGCTTTCTCTAATGTTCTCAGTGATACTAGTAGGGCATGAACATTTTCTTATTTTTTTTTTTTTTCGGTTCGTTCCTTGACCCTGTGCCAAAGCCCCAAAGTCTGAGGCAGTCTGAAGTTTCACTGGGAGATATGTATATGTGGGCGATATTAATTAACAATGCAGAGGACTTGATACGTTTATATATTCAGATGCCTATCTTTGAACATGGGCACTGCATAAGTGGTGGATACAGCCCACATCATCACAGGCAAAGCCCTCCCCACATTCGAGCACGTTTACACGGAGCACTGCCACAAGAAAGCAGCATCTGTCATCCGTCACCATCCAGGCCGTGCTCTCTTCTCGTTACTACCATTGGGCAGGAGGTACAGAAACCTTAGATGCCACACCATCAGTTATTATCTTAAAACCAGCAGGGTGCTAAACCAGTGTGGATAAAATCACTCACCACAACTCTGAAGTGAGTCTACGGCCTACGGACTCACTTTCAAGGCCACTACAATTAACTCATGTTCTCAGTGTTATTTTTTTCTATTTGCATAATTTTTCTTCTTTTGCACGTTGGCTGTGTGTTTGTGTGCTTATGCTCATAAAATTCTGTTGTATTTTTTTCCCTATAAATATCCACAAGAAAATGAATCTCAGGGTAGTATGTGGTAATATGTATGCACTTCGATGATAAATTTACTTTGAATGTAGAATGTTGAACTACTTGAGACTAATTGGTTCATTATTGCCACATGCGTCAAGAAGCAATGAAAAGCTTTTGTCTGCGTGCATTCCATACATAACTACACACAGGCAGTAGAAAGGAAAGCAGAATGCAGAATAAAGTGTTACAGTTACAGAGAGAGTGCAGTGTAGGCAGGCAATAAGGTGTGAGAGGAACAATGATGTAGACTGGGTGATCTAAAGTTCATCTTTTAGACCATAAGACCATAGACATGGGAGCAGAATTAGGCCATTCGGCCCATTGAGTCTGTTCTGCCACTCCATCATGGCTGATCCATCATCCCTCTCAACTCCATTCTCCAGCCTTCTCCCTGTAACCTTTGACATCCTGATTAATTGAGAATCGATCAGCCTCTGCCTTAAATACGCCGAATAACTTGGCTTGAAGGAGAGTCTCGGCTCGAAACGTCGACTGTTTATTCTTTTCCATAGATGTTGAGTTCCTCCAGCATTTTGTGTGTGCTGCTTCAAGTCACTGAAGGACACTCAACAGCTGTGACAGGGCTTGGATGCTACCACCTCCGACAAACTTCATAGTTCAAAGTACATTTATTATCAAAGTATGTGTACATTATTAAACTTTGACATTCGTCTCCTTATAGACAGCCACAAAACATAGAAACCTCAAAAAGATCCCATTAAAAAAGACCATCAAACACCCAATGTGCAGAGTGAGGGAAAAAAAAAAACAAATTTTGCAAACAATAAAAGTTAGTGAATAGTTTCGGAACTGGAGTTTTACGAAAGACACAAAGCCAGGCATCACGGCAGCCAACACTCCCATTCAGCGTAGAGCTGAGTAAACGTCGCAGATCAGCAAGTAGAACCAGCCCTCACCTCACCTCCAGCCCCGACGCCCTGGCCTTGTCAATCCCGCCCAGTGTTTAAATCATCCAAGTATCGGTCGTTCCTCATGCTCAGACCTCTCTGGGGTCTGGGCACTGCCGCCATGATTCAGCTCATACCCAAACTTTCAGATTCAGCCTGGGGCTTCAATCAATCAGAGATTGGGATTTTCCTTGCTGTCAGAAATGCCATGATTCTGCCTTGACCCCAACTCCGCTTCCCACAACCAGGCCTCACCCGCACCCTCCACTTGCCTTGCCCGCCCTTTGCTGGCCTCTCCATTGTCCGCATTAATCGTTATTAATGAAGTGTTATTAATAAGGTTTCAAAGGTACATTTAATGTCAGAGAAATGTACACAATATACATCCTGAAATGCTTTTTCTTTGCAAACATCCACAAAAACAGAGGAGTGCCCCCAAAGAATGAATGACAGTTAAATGTTAGAACCCCAAAGCCCCCCTCAGCTCCCCTCACTCCCACACTAAGTGGCATCAAGCAGCAATCCCCTCCCCCCACCGGCAAAAAAAAAGCATCAACACCCACCACTGAGCACTCAAGCGAGAGAAAAGCAGCAGTAAAACAGACTTGCAGTACTCCATAGACTGCTTGTTCACCCGGTATTTGACATACCACAGGCTCTCTCTCTCCTTAATAAGGAAAAAAGAGGTGTCTCTATTTCACAGCAAGAGGGGAGACATAACAAACAACTCGCTGGTTTACGATGTTAGAAGTCTGCCATGTCACTTTTTCCCAGCTCTATGCCCAAAGATCTCAGGTCTCTGGGCATACAGCCTTAGATCTTCCATCTCCCACAACATACTGATCTCCTGCTGGACATCGACCTCCGATCACTCTGTCTCCAGACCTATGAGATCTCGGCCCTCTAAAGGCGAGCTGAGCTCTTAGGCCGAGCCCTTGGCGTGCCGAATAACGGCCAGTCGTGAAACCCCGAGAGCAGGTCCCATTCCCGCAAAGAATTCTTAGTCAGCATGTAATTCCAGATCAGGGTCTTCAAAAGAGCCCTGAAAGGGAAAAATAGAGATATTAAAGATGGAAGTAGAGCTGTTTCTGAAGATGCAAACAAAGGAGTTGCCGTTAGGTGCCATTGATTCTCCTAAGCTCCTCCTAAGGTATATGGTAGTTTCCTTTGTTTTGTTTTCTGTCGCCTGTAAGTAGTCGCAGGGCATCACCATCACCATCTTAAACAGGAAGCAATTCAAAATGAAACCAAGCGTACAGGTGGTAACAAGGTTTCACTCCGAAACGAGCTCAGTGCCTTCTACACTCAATCTGTTTGTCCAAACACGGAGGCATTTTCACAAACTCCTACAGCCCATGCTTTCAGTCTCTGAGACCGACATGAGGGCATTCTTCAGAAGGGTGAACCCATGGAAACCATCCGGCCCAGACGGGGCACCTGGCCGAGTACTAAAGACCTGTGCTGATCAACCGGCTGGAATGTTCACCGAGATCTTTAATCTGTCACTTCGGCAGTCTGAGGCAAGCTTCAATTATGCCGGTGCCTAAGATGAATGTGGTAACCTGCACTAGCATCCACTAGCACTTACACCCACTGTGATGAAGTGCTTTGAGAGGTTGGTGATGAAACATATCACACTTGCCTGACAAGTGGCTTGGATCTGCTCCAATCTACCTGCAGTCACAACGATCCACAACTGATGCCGTCTCATTGCTCTTCACTTAACTCTGGAACATCCAGACAGCAAAGGTGAACACATCAGGATGCTCTTTATCGACTGCAGCTCTGCATTCAATACCATCATCCCCTCAAAACTAATCAATAAGCTTCAAGTCCTTGGCTTCAATACCTCCTTGTGCAATTGGATCTGTGATTTTCTCATTTGTAGACCCCAGTCAGTTTGGATTGACAACAACATCTCCTCCACAATCTCCATCAGCACAGGTGCACCACAGGGCTGTGTGCTTAGCCCCCTGCTCTACTCACTTTACACTTATGGTTATGCACAGCTCCAATTTCGTATTTAAGTTTGCTGACATCATTGTTGGTGGCCAAATTAAAGACGGTGATGAATCAGTATATAGGAGGGATATTGAAAATCTGGCTGACTGGTGCCCCAACTCAATGTCAGCAAGACCAAAGAGCTGATTATTGACTTCAGGAGGAAGAAACCAGAGTCCATGAGCCTGTCCTCATACGAAGTTCAGAGGTGGAGAGAGTCAGCAACCTCAAATTCCTCGATGTTATCAGTTCAGAAAATCTGTTCTGGGCCCAACATGTAAGTGGCATTATGAAGAAAGCATGGCAGTGCCTCTAGGTTCTTAGGGGTTTGCAAAGATTCAGCACGTCTAAAACTTTGACAAGGTTCTGTAGATGTGTGGTGGAGAGTATATTGACTGGATGCATCACAGCCTGGTACAGAAACACCAATGCCCGGGCTGGTTAGTGGCGCAACAATGTCGGCGCCGCACCTGGGAGTGGAGGTTCCCGGGTTCGAAACTAGTCGGGGCCGCGCCCGAGTACGCTTTCCATCCATGCCAAGTTGAGTGTCGAGATCGCAACTCGACCTCGTAAAACAAAAGGAAAAATACTGCGAAAATGTCTGTGTGTGGAGTGTCGCGCCACACAGTCTCTCTCTCACTCCGCACCTTGTAAAAGGCGTGAAAAAGACATCATCACGGACACACGCACAGACGCGCATGCAGGCACACGCCAAATAAAAAAACACCAATGCCCTTGAATGGAAAATCCCACAAAAGGTAGTGGATACATCATGAGTACAACCCTCACCACCATTGAGCAAATTTACACGGAGCGCTGTCCCAAGAAAGCAACATCTATCATCAAGGATTCCCGCCAACCAGGTCACGCTCTCTTCTCACTGCTGCCATCAGCAAGGAGGTACAGGAGCCTCAAGATTCACACCACCAGGTTCAGGAACAATATTATCCCTCAACCACCAGGCTCTTGAACCAGAGGGAATAACTTCACTTGCCCCATCACTAAACTGTCCTCACAACACATGGACTCACTTTCAAGGAGTTCATTCACAGATTCAAAATATATTTATTACCATGTTCTTGAGAGTTAATGTTTATTTATTTATTATTTTTAATATTGTATTCATATAGTTAATTGTGTTTTGTACACTGGTTGTTTGACCATCCTGTTGCGTAAGGTCTTTCATTGATTCTACAGAGTTTCTTGGATTTATTGAGTTTGCCTGCAAGAAAGTGAACCTCAGGATTGCATATGATGACATATATGTACTTTGATAATAAATTTCCTTTGAACTTTGAACTATCACCTCTCAGTTTCCCACTTCATCCCCCCCCCCACCCCCACCCCCACCCACCTGGCTTCACCTATCACCTTCTAGCTTGTACTTCTTCCCCTCCCTTCACCTCCTGATTCTGGCTTCTTCCCCCTTCCTTTCCTTGGCCCAAAAAGTCAATGTTTTTTTCCTTTTCATAGATGCTACCTGATCTCCTGCTTTCCTCCAGCATTTTGTGTGTGTTATTCTGAATTGCCAGCATCAGCAGAATCCCTTGTGTTAATGCATCATAAGAATTATTGCTGAGGTGCCTCTGCCTTCTAGGCTAACAAAGGAAAGGAGATTTGAAGAAAACCTAGGAAAAAATAGAACAAATGTGAGTCCAAGCAACAACTCCAAGTGTTCAGTAGCATTGCCTCTATCCCATCCGCTATGAATTCTCTGAGTATCACTGAGTTGGCCATAAAGAAGGCAAATGCAATGTTATCACTTATTTCAAAGGGACTAGAGTATAAAAGCAAGGATGTAATGCTGAGGCTTTGATCAGGCTACATTTGGAATACTGTATTGTGAGCAATTTTGGGAACCATATCTAAGAAATATGTACTGGTCCTGCAGACAGTCCAGAGCCAACTGATCGGAGTTCAACTCCCACAGCTGACAGCGATGCAGGTGGATCCTCATCTCCCTTGCTGATGCATCCAACTATGGCAGAGTCATATGCATCAGCAAGGGAGATGAGGCTGAGTACAGGGCTACGGTAAGAAACTTTGTCACATGGTGTGAGCAGAATTATCTGCAGCTTAATGTGAAAAAGACTAAGGAGCTGGTGGTAGACCTGAGGAGAGCTAAGGTACCAGTGACCCCTGTTTCCATCCAGGGGGTCAGTGTGGACATGGTGGAGGATTACAAATACCTGGGGATACGAATTGACAATAAACTGAACTGGTCAAAGAACACTGAGGCTGTCTACAAGAAGGGTCAGAGCCATCTCTATTTCCTGAGGAGACTGAGGTCCTTTAACATCTGCCGGATGATGCTGAGGATGTTCTACGAGTCTGTGGTGGCCAGTGCGATCATGTTTGCTGTTGTGTGCTGGGGCAGCAGGCTGAGGGCAGCAGACACCAACAGAATCAACAAACTCATTCGTAAGGCCAGTGATGTTGTGGGGATGGAACCGGACTCTCTGACGGTGGTGTCTGAAAAGAGGATGCTGTCTAAGTTGCATGCCATTTTGGTCAATCTCTCCCATCCACTACATAATGTACTGGGTGGGCACAGGAGTACATTCAGCCAGAGACTCATTCCACCGAGATGCAGCACAGAGCGTCATAGGAAGTCATTCCTGCCTGTGGCCATCAAACTTTACAACTCCTCCCTTGGAGGGTCAGACACCCTGAGCCAATAGGCTGGTCCTGGACTTATTTCATAATTTACTGGCATAATTTACATATTACTATTTTACTATTTATGGTTCTATTACTATTTATTATTTATGGTGCAACTGTAACGAAAACCAATTTCCCCCGGGATCAATAAAGCATGACTATGACTATGACTATGTCTGTAAGGAGTTTGTACATTTCCCCTGTGACTGCATGGGTTTCATCCGGGTGCTCCGGTTTCCTCCCACATTCCAAAGATGTATGGGTTAGAGTTAGTAAGGGTAGGGCATGCTATGTAGGCACCAGAAGCATGGCAAAACTTGTGGGCTGCCCCCAGCACATCCTCGGACTGTGTTGGTCATTGGAACAAACAGTGCATTTCCCTGTATATTTTGATGTACGTATGACAAATAAAGGTAATATCTCTAAAAATCTCTATCTATAGAAATAATTCCAGGACCCAAGGTAAGAGGAGCGTTTGATGTCTCTGGGCCTGTATCCGATGAGTTCAGAATGATGAGGGAGGGATCTCACTGAAAAGCCTGGATAAGGGATGTGGAGATGACGTTTCCAATAATGGGAAACTCTAGGGTCCGAGGGCACAACCTTAGAATGAAGGGACGTCCCTTTAGCACTGAGATGAAGAGGAATTTCTTCAGCCAGAGAGTGGTGAATCTTAAGGAAGTTGTTGCCACAGGTGCCAGGGGAGACCAAGTCATTGGGTATATTTAAGACAGATTGATCGGTTCTTGATTGGAACGTGGTTAATGGTTACAAACAGTAGCCGAAAAAAAATGGGATTGAAGAAAAAATTCCACTTTAAAAAATCAGAATGGGGCATTGACTCAATAGACCAAATGGCCTGATTCTGCTCGAACATCTCATGGTCTCATGGCCAAATACTTAACTGGCCAAAGTTCATGTAAATCCCAAGAGCAGCTTCTAACTCTCCAAAACCTTTCTGCCATCTAGCAAGTGTAGGTCAGGAGGTAGGGTAGATGGGGAGGAAATGGGGGCAAGGGAGGATGAGAAGGTAGTTGGGGTAGCTGCCATTAGGCATGGACACCTAATGGACATCAAGAACTTGTTCAGGATCTGAAACCCTCTTCTCTGCTTTCCAGACCTCACCCCTTTGCCTTAAGACGAACACTCGATGCTTTAGGAACATCTTCTTCCCTTCCACCATCAGATGCCTGAATAGTCCATGCAACCAGGAACATTATCGCAGTATTTTGCTCTATTGTAGCACAATTTGTTTATCTGTTTATTTATTTGTTACATAGTTATTTATTACTTCTAATTGTAACATGATACATTTTTATCTATATCACTGTACTGCTTCTGCAAAACAACACACTTCATGACTCACAGTATGTCAGAGACAATAACCATGATCCTGATTCTGAGGTGAATAATTTGCCATTTCCCGCTGTGGGTTTTGGGGGGTGGGGGGTGTTGCTAAATTATCCTCTTGAAGTAAGATCAGTTGATTTCATGGGAAGTAGAAGTTTAAAGGAAGTGGCTACCTAATACTGGGACTCTGAGAAACTGCCTAAGCAAGTCACACACGTTGATTGACAGTTAACCTGGGAGACCTCACTGCCACTTTTTTTGCATGACAAATCCCCCAAACAGTAGCATGAATGACAATGTTATACTTGTTAATTCAAAGTTCAAACTAAAGTAAGTTTATTATCAAAGTACATATACAAACCTGAGATTCATTTTCTTGCAGGCCTTCGCAGTGAATACAAAGAAACACAATGCAACCAGTGAAAGGCCACACACAAGGTGGACAAATCATTGGGCAAATGACAATAAACTGTGCAAATACAAAAAGAAAAGATACATAATAAAGAAGAATAAAGAGGCAGAGGAATGAAAGGTGGGGGAGTAGCATTGCTTGTTAGGGAAAATATTACAGCAGTGCTCAGGCAGGACAGATTAGAGGGCTTGTCTACTGAGTCCTTATGGGTGGAGCTGAGAAACAGGAAAGGTATGGCCACATTAGTGGGATTGTATTACAGACCACCCAATAGTCAACGAGACTTGGAAAAGCAAATCTGCAGAGAGATAGCAGGCAACTGCAGGAAACATAAAGTTGTGGTGGTAGGGGATTTTAATTTTCCATATATTGATTGGGTCTCCCATACTGTTAGGGGTCTAGATGGTTTAGAGTTTGTAAAATGTGTTCAGGAAAGTTTTCTAAATCAATATATAGAGGGACCAACTAGAGGGGATGCAATATTGCATCTCCTGCTAGGAAACGAGTTAGGACAAGTGACAGAAGTCTGTGTAGGGGAGCACTTTGGTTCCAGTGATCATAACACCATTAGTTTCAATTTGATCATGGACAAGGATAGATCTGGTCCTAGGGTTGAGGTTCTGAACTGGAAGAAGGCGAAATTTGAAGAAATGAGAAAGGATCTAAAAAGCGTGGATTGGGACAGGTTGTTCTCTGGCAAAGATGTGATCGGTAGGTGGGAAGCCTTCAAAGGAGAAATTTTGAGAGTGCAGAATTTGCATGTTCCTGTCAGGATTAAAGGCAAAGTGAATAGGAATAAGGAACCTTGGTTCTCAAGGGATATTGCAACTCTGATAAAGAAGAAGAAGAGGGAGTTGTATGACATGTATAAGAAGCAGGGAGTAAATAAGGTGCTTGAGGAGTATAAGAAGTGCAAGAAAATACTTAAGAAAGAAATCAGGGGGGCTAAAAGAAGACATGAGGTTGCCTTGGCAGTCAAAGTGAAGGATAATCCAAAGAGCTTTTACAGGTATATTAAGAGCAAAAGGATTGTAAGGGATAAAATTGGTCCTCTTGAAGATCAGAGTGGTCGGCTATGTGTGGAACCAAAGGAAATGGGGGAGATCTTAAATAGGTTTGTTGCGTCTGTATTTACTAAGGAAACTGGCATGAAGTCTATGGAATTAAGGGAAACAAGTAGTGAGATCATGGAAACTGTACAGATTGAAAAGGAGGAGGTCCTTGCTGTCTTGAGGAAAATTAAAGTGGATAAATCCCTGGGACCTGACAGGATGTTCCCTCGGACCTTGAAGGAGACTAGCATTGAAATTGCAGGGGCCCTGGCAGAAATATTTAAAATGTCGCTGTCTACGGGTGAAGTGCCGGAGGATTGCAGAGTGGCTCATGTTGTTCTGCTGTTTAAAAAAGGATCGAAAAGTAATCCGGGAAATTATAGGCCAATATGTTTAACGTCGGTAGTAGGTAAGTTATTGGAGGGAGTACTAAGAGACAGAATCTACAACCATTTGGATAGACAGGGACTTATTAGGGAGAGTCAACATGGCTTTGTGCGTGGTAAGTCATGTTTGACCAATCTATTGGAGTTTTTCGAGGAGGTTACCAGGAAAGTGGATGAAGGGAAGGCAGTGGATATTGTCTACATGGACTTCAGTAAGGCCTTTGACAAGGTCCTGCATGGGAGATTAGTTAGGAATATTCAGTCGCTAGGTATACATGGAGAGGTGGTAAATTGGATTAGACATTGGCTCAATGGAAGAAGCCAAAGAGTGGTAGTAGAGAATTGCTTCTCCGAGTGGAGGCTTGTGACTAGTGGTGTGCCACAGGGATCAGTGCTGGGTCCATTGTTATTTGTCATCTATATCAATGATCTGGATGATAATGTGGTAAATTGCATCAGCAAATTTGCTGATGATACAAAGATTGGAGGTGTAGTAGACAGTGAGGAAGGTTTTCAGAGCCTGCAGAGGGACTTGGACCAGCTGGAAAAATGGGCTGAAAAATGGCAGATGGAGTTTAATACAGACAAGTGTGAGGTATTGCATGTTGGAAGGACAAACCAAGGTAGAACATACAGGGTAAGGCACTGAGGAGTGCAGTAGAACAGAGGGATCTGGGAATACAGATAAAAAATTCTCTAAAAGTGTCGTCACAGGTAGATAGGGTCGTAAAGAGAGCTTTTGGTACATTGGCCTTTATTAATCAAAGTATTGAGTATAAGAGCTGGACTGTTATGATGAGGTCGTATAAGGCATTGGTGAGGCCAAATCTGGAGTATTGTGTTCAGTTTTGGTCACCAAATTACAGGAAGGATATAAATAGGGTTGAAAGAGTGCAGAGAAGGTTTACAAGGATGTTGCCGGGACTTGAGAAACTCAGTTACAGAGAAAGGTTGAATAGGTTAGGACTTTATTCCCTGGAGCGTAGAAGAATGAGGGGAGATTTGATAGAGGTATATAAAATTATGATGGGTATTGATAGAGTGAATGCAAGCAGGCTTTTTCCACTGAGGCAAGGGGAGAAAAAAACCAGAGGACATGGGTTAAGGGTGAGGGGGGGAAAGTTTAAAGGGAACATTAGGGGGGGCTTCTTCACAGAGAGAGTGGTGGGAGTATGGAATGAGCTGCCAGACGAGGTGGTAAATGCGGGTTCTTTTTTAACATTTAAGAATAAATTGGATAAATACATGGGTGGGAGGTGTATGGAGGGATACGGTCTGTGTGCGGGTCAGTGGGACTAGGCAGAAAATGGTTCGGCACAGCCAAGAAGGGCCAAAAGGCCTGTTTCTGTGCTGTAGTTTCTATGGTTCTATGGTTCTAAGTAATAATAATAAACAGGCAATAAATACCAAGAGTGTGGGCACGTGGCCAAGTGGTTAAGGCATTGGACTAGCAACCTGACGGTCGTGAGTTCGAGCCCCAGCCGAGGGAACATGTTGTGTCCTTGAGCAAGGCACTTAATCACACATTGCTCTGCGACGACACTGGTGCCAAGCTGTATGGGTCCTAATGCCCTTCCCTTGGACAACATTGGTGTCGTGGAGAGGGGAGACTTGCAGCATGGGCAACTGCTGGTCTTCTATACAACCTTGCACAGGCCTGCGCCCTGGAGAGTGAAGACTTTCCAGGCGCAGATCCATGGTCTCGCAAGACTAACGGATGCCTTTACTTTTAAATATCAAGAACTTGAGATGAAGAGTCCTTGAAAGTGAATCCATAGGTTCTAGAAGCAGTTCAGTGTTGGGTGAGTGAAGTTATCTCCTCTGGTTTAAGAGCCTGACGATTGGCGGGTAATAACTGCTCCTGAACCTGGTGGTGTAGGTCCTGAGTCTCCTGTACCTTCTTCCTGATGGCAGCAGTGAGAAGAGAGCACGTCCTGAGTGGTGGGGGTCCCTGATGATGCATGCTGCTTTCCTGCGACAATGCTCCACGTAGATGTGCCCGATGGCAGGGGAGGCTTGAACGTGGTGGGGTTCGAAGGCAGTACATTTGGTGATGTAGTTCTTGCTCACTACAGCTGAGTCCAGACCTCAGGCTCCTGACCCATTCATGTGAATAACACACACAAAATGCTGGAGAAACTCAACAGGCCACGTAGCATCTATGGAAAAGAGTATAGTCGACGTTTTGGGCACAGAGCGTCATAGGAAGTCATTCCTGCCTGTGGCCATCAAACTTTACAACTCCTCCCTTGAAGAGTCAGACACCCTGAGCCAATAAGCTGGTCCTGGACCTATTTCCTGGAATAATTTACATATTACTATTTAATTATTTATGGTGCAACTGTAACGAAAACCAATTTCCCCCGGGATCAATAAAGTATGACTATGACTATGACTATGACAATGACTATTTCAGTGTGAGGCACCCGCTCACACCAGGTGACTCCCAGGATGCGCTGGAGGCAGCTTATGTGTGTATGTCAGTGATAATAAATCTGGGATTCTGATTCAGTTCTGACAGTGAAGCACTCACACACCTGAGCCCAGGTTCCTTCAGTGGAACTTGCTTCCACTGACTCAAAATTGCAAGGCAAAATATTTGGATTTGTGAGTTATTCTGCTTAGTCGCATCAACCCACACCTGGGCCATAGCCTTCATGCCTCTCCCATCCATGTACTTAACCAAACTTCTCTTAAATTTTGCCATCAGATTCATATCTCCCACTTCCATTGGTAGCTCATTCCACAGTCTCACCACCCTCTGAGTAAGGCAGTTGCCCCTCAGGTTCCCCTTAAATATTTCACCTTTCACCCTTAACATATGACCTCTAGTTCTAGAGGGATATTGGTGAAACACAGGTAAATGGGATGGATCATTTAGACCAAAGGGATAGTTTCCATGCTTTCTGACTCTATCATTCTCTGACCCTCAGGAACTATTGGTTGTGTTGCCTCCCTGGTGCCAGGATCCAGGACGTCACAGACCGATTGCAGGGCATCCTCAAGGGTGAAGGTGAACAGCTGGAAGTGGTGGTGCAGGTCGGCACAAATGACATCGGGAGGAAGAGGAAAGAAATTCTGTGCGTGACTTCAGAGAACTTGGAAGAAGGCTGAAAAGCAGGACCTCCAGGGTGGTTATCTCCGGTTTGCTTCCAGTTCCTCGTGCTGGTGAGGACAGGAACAGGGAGATAGGGGATCTGAATGTGTGGCTGAGGAGCTGGTGCGGGAAGCAGGGATTTAGATTCTTGGACCACTGGGATCTGTTTTGGGGTAGGGATGAATTGTACAGAAGGGACGGGTTGCATCTTAACAGACGGGGGACCAGCATTCTGGCAGGCAGGTTTGCCACTGCTACACGGGTGTGTTTAAACTAAGCAGTGCGGGGGAGGGGACGAACTGGAAATACAAGGATGGAGTTAAAGGGAAAGAGAGAATAAGAAAAGTTAAGAAAGGCAACAGAATTAATGGGGCAGAAAGCTCAGGAAGGGATCGGAGAGTATGGCCAAGTGCAACAGGAATTGATGTGAAAGGTGAGGGGAGTAAAAGTATTACTTTAAATGGATTAAAAGTATTATATATGAATGCATGAAGTATAGGAAATAAAGCGGATGAGCTTGAGGCTCAGTTGGAAATTGGCAAGTATGATGTTGTAGGAATAACAGAGACATGACTGCAAGAGGACCAGCGCTGGGAAATGAATATTCAAGGATGTATGTCCTATCAAAAGGACAGACACGTGGGCAAAGGGGGTGGGGTGGCTCTGTTGGTGAGGAATGAAATTCAGTCACTTGCAAGGGGGGACATAGAATCAGGAGATATAGAGTCAGTATGGATAGAACTGAGAAACTGTAAGGGCAAGAAGACCCTGATGGGAGTTATCTACAGGCCCCCAAACAGTAGCATGGATATAGGGTGCAAGTTAAATCAAGAGTTAAAATTGGTATGTCGCAAAGGTAATACTACGGTTGTTACGGGGGATTGCAACATGTGGGTAGACTGGGAAAATCAGGTTGGTACTGGACCACAAGAAAGGGAGTTTGTGGAGTCCCTCCGAGATGGATTCTTAGAGCAGCTTGTATTAGAGCCTAACAGGGAGAAGGCAATTGCAATGAGCCAGATTTGATAAGGGAACTAGAGGTAAAGGAGCCATTAGGAGGTAGTGACCATAATATGATAAGTTTTAATCTACAATTTGAGAGGGAGAAGGGAAAATCGGAAGTGTCAGTATTACAGTTGAACAAAGGGGTCTATGGACACATGAGGGAAGAGCTGGCCAAAGTTGACTGGAAAGATACCCTAGCAGGGATGACAGTGAAACAACAATGGCAGGTATTTCTGGGAATAATACAGAAGGTGCAGGGATCAGTTCATTCCAAAGAGGAAGAAAGATTCTAAGGGAAGTAAGGGGAAACTATGGATGACAAGGGAAGTCAAGGACAGTATGAAAATAAAAGAGAGGAAGTATAACATAGCAAGGATGAGTGGGAAGCCAGAGGATTGGGAGACTTTTAAGGAGCAACAGAAGATAACTAAAAAGGCAATACGGGGGGAAAAGATGATGTACGAAGGTAAGTTAGCCAAGAATATAAAGGAGGAGTTCTCCACTTGGACTGCACGTAGACATACTCGACCAAAACTTTTCTACGGAGGGCTTCCAGACCGTTCGGGCTGACCGGAAGTGCACTGAGAGTGGTAAGCGTAAAGGAGTTGGGTGCTTACTGTTCTGGTTAACAACAAATGGTGCAATCCGGGTCATATTGCGATCGAGGAACGTGTTTGTAGACCGGATATTGAACTTTTTGCTGTTGGACTCCGGCCATATTCCACCGAGATACAACACTGGGCGTCACGGGAGGTCATTCCTGCCTGTGGTCATCGAACTTGCAGCTCCTCCTGTGGAAGGTCAGACACCCTGAGCCAATAGGCTGGTCCTGGACTTATTTCCATCTGGCATAGTTTGCATTTTGTTGTTTGATTGTTTGTGGTTTTTGTATTGCTATATTTATGCTCTATTCTTGATTGGTGCAGCTGTAACGAAACTCAATTTCCCTCGGGATTAATAAAGTATATCTATGTCTATGTCTGGGATAGTAAAAGCTTCTTTAGGTATGTGAAGAGGAAAAAATTAGTTAAGACCAAAGTTGGGCCCTTGAAGACAGAAATGGGTGAATTTATTATGGGGAACAAGGAAGTGGCAGACGAGTTGAACAGGTACTTTGGAACTGTCTTCACTAGGGAAGACACAAACAATCTCCCAGCTGTAATAGTGGCCAGAGGACCTGGGGTAATGGAGGAACTGAAGAAAATTTGCATTAGGCACAAAATGGTGTTGGGTAAACTGATGGGACTGAAGGCTGATAAATCCCCAGGGTCTGATGGTTTGCACCCCAGGGTACTTAAGGAGGTGGCTCTAGATATCGTGGATGCATTGGTAATCATTTTCCAATGTTCTATAGATTCAGGATCTGTTCCTGCAGATTGGAGGGTAGCTAATGTTATCCCACTTTTTAAGAAAGGAGGGAGAGAGAAAACAGGCAATTATAGACCAGTTAGTCTGACGTCAGTGGAAGATGCTGGAGTCAATTATAAAAGATGAAATAGCAGCATATTTGGATAGCAGTAGCAGGATAGGTTCGAGTCAGCGTGGATTTATGAAGGGGAAATCATGCTTGACTAATCTTCTGGAATTTTTTGAGGATGTAACTATGAAAATGGACATGGGAAAGCCAGTGGATGTAGTGTACCTGGACTTTCAGAAAGCCTTTGATAAGGTCCCACATAGGAGGTTAGTGGGCAAAATTAGAGCACATGGTATTGGGGGTAGGGTACTGACATGGATAGAAAATTGGTTGGCAGACAAGACATAAAGAGTAGGGATTAACGGGTCCTTTTCAGAATGTCAGGCAGTAACCAGTGCGGTACTGCAAGGCTCGGTGCTGGGACCACAGCTGTTTACAATATACATTAATGATTTAGATGAAGGGATTAAAAGTAACATTAGCAAATTTGCAGATGACACAAAGCTGAGTGGCAGTGTGAAATGTGATGAGGATGTTATGAGAATGCAGGGTGATTTGGACAGGTTGGGTGAGTGGGCAGATGCATGGCAGATGCAGTTTAATGTGGATAAATGTGAGGTTATCCACTTTGGTGGCAAGAACAGGAAGGCAGATTACTATCTGAATGGTGTCAAGTTAGGAAAAGGGGAAGTACAACGAGATCAGGGTGTCCTTGTTCATCAGTCACTGAAATTAAGCATGCAGGTACAGCAGTCAGTGAAGAAAGCTAATGGCATGCTGGCCTTCATAACAAGGGGAGTTGAGTATATGAGCAAAGAGGTCCTTCTGCAGTTGCACAAGGCCCTGGTGAGACCCCACCTGGAGTATTGTGTGCAGTTTTGGTCTCCAAATTTGAGGAAGGACATTCTTGCTATGGAGGGAGTGCAGTGTAGATTCACTGGGTTAATTCCAGGGATGGCGAGAATGTCATATGTTGAAAGATTGGAGCGACTGGGGTTGTATACACTGGAATTTAGAAGGATGAGAGGGGATCTGATTGAAACATATGAGATTATTAAGGGATTGGACACGCTGGAGGCAGGAGCCATGTTCCTGATATTGGGGGAGTCCAGAACCAGAGACCACAATTTAAGAATAAGGGGTAGACCGTTTAGAACGGAGTTGAGGAAAAACTTTTTCGCACAGATGGTTGTGGATCTGTGGAATGCTGTGCCTCAGGAGGCAGTGGAGGCCAATTCTCTGGATTCTTTCAAGAAAGAGTTAGGTAGAGCTCTTAAAGATAGTGGAGTCAAGGGATATGGGGATAAGGCAGGCACAGGGTACTGATTGTGGATGATCAGCCATGATCACAGTGAATGGTGGTGCTGGCTCGAAGGGCTGAATGGCCTACTCCTGCACCTATTGTCTATTGTCTATTGTCTATTATGCACATTGTGTTATAGGACTTGGGACCAAGAAGTCTACTACAAGAATTGGCAGATGTGGTCAGGAAATGCAGGAAAGGAGAAACCAGAAGGACTTTATTCCCTGGTGTGTCCAAGGCTTAGGAGTAAACGTATAGAAGAGTATAATATCATTGACCATAAGATCATAAGACCATAAAATATAGGAGACGAAGTGGGCCATTTGACCCATTGAATCTACTCCACCATTTTGTCATGGCTGATCCATTTCCCTCTTGGGCCTAACCTCCTGCCTTCTCCCTGTATCCATTCATGCCCTGACTAATCAAGAATCTATCAACCTCTTCCTTAAATAGACCTAATAACTTGGCCTCCGTAACAGCCTGGGGCAATGTATTCCACTGATTCACTCTTCCCTGGCTAAAGAAATTCTTCCTCATCTCTGTTCTAAATGGACATCCCTCTGTTCTGAGGTTGTGTCCTCTGATCTTAGACTCCCCCACCATAGGGAACACCCTCTCCTCATCCACTCTACCTAGGCCTTTCAACATTCAATAGGTTTCAATGAGATCCCCCTCATCCTTCTGAATTCCAGGGAGTAGAGGCTCAGAGCTATCAACTGCTCCTCATATGATAAGCATTTCAATACTGGAATCATTTTCACAAACCTCCTTTGAACCCTCTCCACTGTCAGCACATCCTTCCTTAGATAAAAGGCCACAGTACTCTAAGTGAGGCCTCACTGATGCTTTATAAAGCCTCAACATTACATCGTTGAATTTATATTCTAGTTCTCTTGAAATGAATGCTAACATTGCATTTGCCTCCTCACCACTGAATCAGTCTTCAATTTAACCCTTAAGGAATTCAGCACGAGGACTCCCAAGTCCCTTTGCACCTCAGATTTTTATATTTTCTCTCCAGTTAAAAAAAGTCTACACTTTTATTACTTCTACCAAAGTGCATGACCATACACTTCCCGATATTGTATTCCACCCGTTATGTCTTTGCTCATTCTCCTATCTAAGTCCTTCTGTAGCCTATCTGCTTCCCGAACACCACCTGCCCTTTCACCTATCTTCAGGTTGTCCGCAAACTTGGCCATAAACCCATCAATTCCATCATCCAAATCATTGACATATAACATAAAAAGAAGTGGCCCCAACACAGACCTCTGTGGAACACCACTAGTTACTAACAGCCAACCAGAAAAGGCTCCCTTATTCCCATTCTTTGCCTCCTGCTAATCAGCCAATGTGTTATCCATGTTAGAATCTTTCCTGTAATGCCATGGGCTTGTAGTTTGTTATGCAGCCTCATGTGTGACACCTTGTCAAAGGCCTTCTGAAAATCCAAACACACAACATCAACTGATTCTCCTTTGTCTATCCTGCTTGTTATTTCCTCAAAGAATTCCAACAAAAGTGTCAGGCAAGATTTCCCCTTAAGGAAATCATGCTGACTTTGGACTATGTTGTCATGTGCCTCTAAGTACCTCGAAACCATATCTTTAACAGTTGAATGTAACATCTTCCTAACTACTGAGCTCAGACCAACTGGCCTATAATTTCTTTTCTTCTGTCTTGCTCTCTTTCTGAAGAGTGGAATAACATTTTCAATTTTCCAGTCTTCCAGCACCATGCTAGAATCCATTGATTCTTGAAAGGTCATTACTAATGCCTCCACAATCTGTTCACCCATATCTTTCAGAACCCTGGGGTGTAGACCACCTGCTCTAGGTGACTAATCTACTTTCAGAACTTTCAGTTTCCCAAGAACCTTCTCCCTAGTAATGGCAACTTCGCTCACTTCTTCCCCCTGACATTCTCAAA